>NC_079218.1:4266543-4373790 GCF_029633865.1 Lampris incognitus
CATCAAATAAGCGGTTAAAGAATAAAGTGAAGATTTTAAGTGGTTGGAGTCCAAGTGTGATGGTTGAGGTTAATACTTAATGTTTTGGTGAAGGGCTCTTCCACCACCGCGGCCCATTCCATTACCCCACATAAATGAAGCATTAACATCAAGTGTCTACTTTTGGCATGGAAATTGAAGTATGATTGCCATGCAGACTAACAGTGAAGGTCTGAATAGCCCTTGGACTTATTTCACGTAATCTCAGCGAGTGTGGGCAGTGAATAATGGCAAGGCAATTCAGTGATTGCAAATGTCAGACAAGTCTGCGATATATATATATATATATATATATATATATATATATATATATTTTTTTTTTTTGGTGTTAATAACCTGCCTGGATTTATGCCATATACGGTGCCTAGTCTGTGGCTGCAGCACAATTGCGTTGGCATTCCCGAAACGCATGAGAAAATGAATTGAATTAAGGAATGAAAGTATGTAATACTTCTTTTCAACACTGATCGGCACAAAACTGGAGGACGCACCTGAAACGTCCACTCCCTAAAACACAGAACGGTAACACCAAAACATGACCGAGCAAATTTTTAAGAAGCAATATTTCCACCAGCTTAGTCATCCTCACTTTGTAGGACACCAAGGCGACCCCCGTATCTATTCCTATCCAGTCCAGCCTCGCTTTTTAATGTCCAGGGATCCCTGGAGAGGTCGCTCATCTTAAGGGAGGAATAATACCTGACCTATAAGTACTTTTAATAAAAGAGAAGGAATATGGTTCACTCTCTTCAGGTGTTCATGCTTGGGATATTCGTTTGGGGCTGTGCTTGTGTGTAAGCTGCAGCAGTGCGCTAAACGACACACTTTGCTCCTTCTTGGAGCCCTCTGCAAGCAAAAGAGATGCGAGTAGACTAAACATGATCTTTTTAATAACAGAGATGGGAGTAAATAGTGATGCTCAAGATGCAGGCTGTGCAAAGACGCCCCTGAGACAGTCCGGCACTTAGGAGCAAGGTGTAAGATGCTAGCTGGGAAAGCGTACACTGAAAGGCATAACCAGGTGGCTGGGATAGTGTACAGGAACATCCGCACTGAATACGGACTGGAAGTCCCCAAGGCCAGATGGCAGACACCACCAAAGGTGGTCGAGAATGGAAGAGCTAAGATCCTGTGGGAGTTCAAGTTCCAGACTGACAAGCGGGTGCTGGCTAACCGACCAGACATTGTGGCGGTAGACAAGGACCAGAAGACAGCAGTAGTGATGATGCAGCGATCCCGAGTGACGGCAACGTCGGGGAGAAAGAGCACGAGAAGCTAGAGGAATACCAAGGGCTGAGGGAAGAACTAGATGGGATGTGGAAGGTGAAATCCACAGTATTCTCAGTGGTAATAGGAGCACTGGGAGAGCGGCTCCAGCAGATTCCAGGAACCACGTCTGAGGTCTCTGTCCAGAAGAGTGTGATCCAAGCAACAGCTAAGATACTGCACAGAATCCTCCAACTCCCAGGCCTCTGGTAGAGGACCCGAGATTGAGGAAGACACACCACCACCCCAAAAAGAGTGAGAGGGAGATCTGTAAGTGATACATAGAAGTAAACTGGGACACGTATAAGAGAGAGATCAGTATATTTTATAAGTGACACAGATAAGGAAATTATGAGTAAAATGTGCAATCTCAGACGGCACGGCGGTGCAGTGGTTAGCCCGGTCGCCTCACAGCGAGAAGGTTCTGGGTTCGAGGCCCCGGGGTAGTCCAATCATGGGGGGGTCGTCCCGGGTCGTCCTCTGTGTGGAGTTTGCATGTTCTCCCCTTGTCTGTGTGGGTTTCCTCCGGGGGCTCCGGTTTCCTCCCACAGTCCAAAGACCTGTAGGTCAGGTGAATCAGGCGTACTAAATTGTCCCTAGGTGTGTGTGTGTGTGTGTGTGTGTGTGCGGGCCCTGTGTGATGGCCTGCCGCCCAATGACTGCTGGGATAGGCTCCATCATCCCCGCGACCCTGAGAGCAGGATAAGCGGTTTGGATAATGGATGGATTGATGGATGTGCCATCTCTAATAATTAGATTCATCAAAGCACTTTTGACCATTTTTGCACTAGAGCTCAATAAATGTACATTCTTATTACCACGTGGGACGTTGCACTGAGCTGAACCCAGAGCTTTACTCCAATAACCCTCAATGACAAATCTAAAAAAACAATACATAACATCCATCCATCCATTATCCAAACCGCTTATCCTGCTATCAGGGTCGCAGGATGCTGGAGCCTATCCCAGCAGTCCTTGGGCGGTAGACGGGAAGACACCCCGGACAGGCAGCCAAGCTATCAACACACACACACACACACACACACACACACACACATTCATACCTAGAGACAATTTAGTACGGCCGAGTCACCTGACCTACAGGTCTTTGGACTGTGGGAGGAAACCGGAGCCCCCGGAGGAAACCCACACAGACAAGGGGGGGCACATGCAAACTCCACACAGAGGACGACCCCAGACGACCCCCAAGGTTGGACTACCCCGGGGCTCGAACCCAGGACCTTCTTGCTGTGAGGCGACCGTGCTAACCACTGCGCCACCGTGCCGTCTGAGACATAACACGTTTTTTAAATTATTTTTTTCATTTACAACCTTTATTTTGTGCACAGCACACAATGAAAATGCCGTGTTGTCCTGTCAAAAAGGAAGTAGACGATAATGTGCACCTCAGGCACATCACCCAATTCCCCCAAGCACACATCTCCTTTAACAGACCGTCCGAAACGGTGCTGTGAAGTCGACCTTGCATTCATCATCTCAACCGGCTATCACCCTGATTCACTCTTCCATCGCCACAAGCAAAGGCCGTGACTGGGCCGGCTCAAAGCCTTTATGAAGTGCCTTCATAACAGCGGCGTGGCGGACTGTGACAGAACGCTTATTATGTTGTTATAGCCACTGCCGGCACACTCTCGCCGAGGGGGGGGGGGGCAGACAATAACGGGACATTAAGATAGCATCAACGGCAAACTGTGTGCTAAGTGCTCTGCCCTGCTGTGTTTCCTGCGAGTCCCAGGCCGTCCAGTGCATTGGACTTACTATCTGATGCTGCAGGGGTGTATGGGTAATAACTCATCAGGACTATCGTTTCTGGTCTTGGCAGGCTGTTACACTCTTAGTAAAAATGTAATGTCCATGAAACGTTATTAAATATGCATAAGCTGTGCTGTGTCTATGGTCAGGATTTTAAACCTAGTCAAGCAGGGTTTCAAGTGTTGTCCTCGTTTCGGGGCTCTCAGACGACGACACCCAGATCCGTTTATCTTTCACCCATGTTGAGAACTAACAGGGTTTTTAGATTCTCTTTCCTAGTTCCTCTCAGATTGCTATCTAGTGCCTTGAACATCACGCACTTTATTTTTTTTCAAACATTTTCTGTTTTAGCCCTGTGATGGCCTGGCGGCCCGTCCAGGGTGTCTCCCCGCCTGCCGCCCAGTGACTGCTGGGATAGGCTCCAGCATCCCACCACCCTGAGAGCAGGATGCTAAGCGGTTTGGATAATGGATGGGTGGATTTTCCCCTTTTTCTTCGTATTGTCCTTGGCCAATTACCCCACCCTTCCAAGCCACCCGGGTCTCTGCTCCACCCCCTCTGCTGATCCGAGAAGGGCTGCAGACTCCCACATGCCTCCTCCATACATGTGGAGTCACCAGCCGCTTCTTTTCACCTGACAGTGAGGAGTTTCACCAAGGGGGACGTAGCGCAAGGGAGGATCACGCTATTCCTCTCAGTCCCCCCCCCCCCAAACAGGCACCCCAACTGACCAGAGGAGGCGCTAGTGCAGCGGCCAGGACACATACCCACATACGGCTTCCGACCCGCAGACACGACTAATTGTGTCTGTAGGGACGCCCGACCAAGCCGGAGGTAACTCGGGGATTCGAACCGGTGATCCCCATGTTGCTACCCAGATAGCATCCGGATGTGGGTCACTTCAGGCAGTGATGCGGCACTGGTGGTCTTCTTCTGGCCCTGACAAAATGGATGTGAGCCTGAAGTGGCCCACATGTATAATAGCAAATATGGCCCTACTACTACTACTACTTTTGGCTGCTCCCGTTAGGGGGCGCCACAGCGGATCATCCGTCTCCATCTCTTCCTGTCCTCTGCATCTTCCTCTGTCACACCAGCCACCTGCATGTCCTCCCTCACCACCTCCATAAACCTCCTCTTTGGCCTTCCTCTTCTCCTCTTCCCTGGCAGCTCCATATTCAGCATCCTTCTCCCAGTATACCCAGCATCTCTCCTCCACACATGTCCAAACCATCTCAATCTTGCCTCTCTTGCTTTGTCTCCAAACCGTCCAACCTGAGCTGTCCCTCTAATATACTCGTTCCTAATCCTGTCCTTCTTCATCACTCCCAATGAAAATCTCATCATCTTCAACTCTGCCACCTCCAGCTCCACCTCCTGTCTTTTCATCAGCGCCACTGTCTCCAAACCATACAACATAGCTGGTCTCACCACCATCTGGTAAACCTTCCCTTCAACAGAGCAACCTGCAGTAGAGCAAATAGAGTCAGTACTTGCACTGGACATGGGTAAAGGCAATTATTTCCCTCCCCTGTGCATTTTCACATTGGACCAAAACAGGAAACCCATTATTTGGAAAGAAATTTATGTGGAACGCCGGCAGTCTATTCTGACCCAAAACAGGTAATGGGAGGGCTGCCTCTTTAAGAGGCTCCACGGAACGGATTCTATTATGGATTAATTGATTAAGAGGGTGGCACTGCAAGATGACGATATATCTTTTTATTGATCTGCCTTTCAATGAGATTGGCTGTTACCCAAACGCCCCGAGGGGTGGATGCGAAAAAGAAGAGGAAGAAAATGAGAGGGGAAGCGAATGAAAGGGGGGCTGCTATTAAGGGGGCAACTAATTTCCTGCCTTGGTTTCTTTTTTTCTGGTAGTTTGTTTTGGTTTGTTTTTCAGGGTCCTCCTGGAGTCAGCCCCGGAAAACAAGCGAAAAGGGGGGGAAAAAAGTGATCAAATTGGTTGGACGCAGGCTTGACATCGTTTCTTACACACAAACATATCCCTCCTCTCTGCTCTCCTCACACATTCTCCTCATCTGATTATAAAACCATCCACATCTCTCTCTTTCTCTCTCTCTCTCTCCCCCTCTCTATTTCGCCCCCCCCTTTCTCTCTCTCTCTATTTCACCCTCTCTCTCTCCTCCTCTATTTCGGCCCCTCTCTATTTCACTCTCTCGCTCTATTTTGCTCTCGATCTCTCTCCTCCTCTCTATTTCGCCCCCTCTTTCTCTTTCTCTCTCTCTGTAGTTCACCCTCTCTCTCTCCTCCTCCTCTATTTCGCTCTCTCTCTATTTCGCCCCCTCTTTCTCTTTCTCTCTCTCTCTATTTCACCCTGTCTCTCTCCTCCTCTATTTCGGCCCCTCTCTATTTCACTCTCTCGCTCTATTTTGCTCTCGCTCTCTCCTCCTCTCTATTTCGCCCCCTCTTTCTCTTTCTCTCTCTCTGTATTTCACCCTCTCTCTCTCCTCCTCTATTTTGCTCTCTCTGTATTTTGCTCTCGCTCTCTCTCCTCCTCTCTATTTCGCCCCCTCTTTCTCTTTCTCTCTCTCTGTAGTTCACCCTCTCTCTCCTCCTCCTCTATTTCGCTCTCTCTCTATTTTGCCCCCTCTTTCTCTTCTCTTTCTCTCTCTCGCCCCCCCCCCTTGCACTCTCTCTATTTCGCCCTCTTTGAGACTGCGGTGTTTTTGCTCCTTTTTCTATAAGGAGGGGCCCCCATTAATTTTGGGGCTGTGAAGCGAGACGTGGGCCCTGCTTGCCCACATTCTCTGTGAATCCGGGAATTGAACGGGGCGTATAAAGACGATACGGGCTGCGGATCCACCGTCTGGTTCCCACCCCGCGGTACGAGGCGTAGGGCAGATTGACGTGTCGGGGGGACGTTAACCTCCTGTCCATCAGTGGGAATTAACCATTCAACCGGTCTCACGTACCGACCGTGTTTCGTGACGAGGTGGAATTAGCAGCGGCACGGAAGGGACAAGCTCTGCAAACGACGACTCGCGGGCAGAGGCCGAGTGGGCCGTTACTGACGGAAACCTGCTCTGAAGTAAATCTGAATTTGTTAAAACAAAAAAAACAAAGAAAAATGTTCAAGAGTCAGTGTAACAGAGTCATTTATACCGTCGTCATACGTGGTATCACAATTACACAAAACCCGTGTATCGCTACATTGTGTATTATTGAACTCTTGTTAACCTGACATGCCAGGCCTCCAGCCAGTGTGCGGGACGTTTGCTCATTTCCTGTTCCCCCACGGTCACTTCCGCGGGGGCCCCTCTATAAGTTACACCGCCCGCCTTAACTGTGCGCCTTTTGTGTTACACACGGGAGAGGGGCTGACGAGTATACGTCACTATTGGCCGGAGGATTTTGCTTTCTTTTTATTTGAACCTTGTCAGAATAAACGGAGATAGCCTCCAAAGACATCCTGGTGTCCGGGCTCAGCCTTAGAGATAGGGTGAGGAGCCTGGACAGCCGGAGGGAGCTGGGAGTAGAGCCGCTGCTCCTTCACGTCCAAAGGAACCAGTTGAGGTGGTTCGGGCATCTGATTAGGATGCCTCCTGGACGCCTCCCTTTGGAGGTTTACCGGGCACGGCCAACTGGGAGGAGACCCCGGGGTAGACCCAGAACTCGCTGGAGGGACTACATGTCCAGTCTGGCCTGGGAACGCCTTGGGATCAGCCAGGAGGAGCTGGAGGGCGTTGCTGGGGAGAGGGACGACTGGAGGGCCCTACTTAGCTTGCTGCCACCATGACCCGACCCCGGAGAAGTGGCTGATGGTGAATGAATGAATGAATGAATGAATGAATGAATGAATGAATGAATGAATGAATGAATGATATCCTGGTCTGGGCCAATTCTTCAAACACAACGCACGGGAGATACCAACGCATTTGCTGTCGAGTGGGCTTGTAAGACGGTGAGGAAATTAAGGGAAACGGTGTAGGGCATTTTGATGACATTCCAGGGTCTTCTACAAAAAGGATGCAACATCATTTTCTCCATGAATTTCCTCCATTTCTGTTACTGTGACAGTTGTGTTTCGAGCACGTTTCCGTAATTGTTCACCTTGCTGAGATCAGAAACGGCGAAGCCGTGTACTTGAGTATGTTTCCATGCTCGTCCGGCTGTTCGGAAGCGCCTGGAATAATGTTTCACCGCCAAATCATGGCAGTCACAAAGGATTTGTGTGTATAGGTGTTTACCTTGCTCCTTGAACTCTTAAATGGGCTTAATCCAGACGAGAGTGCCCCAGTTTCTGTCAATAAATAAACTCCATTACTGGCCAGGGTTTCTTTACTCAGCCTCCATTCCATGTTTTGAAGATGATCTTTTGCAACTATGGCTGTTTTTTTTGTTTTTTATGAATAACTATTGGGTAAGACACATTCATACTATATCTTATACTGTGTTTGCTGTGTTTGTCTATGTCTGTCTTGCACTGTTTGGTGAAGCCACAGCCCTTATTTCATTTTAACATGTGCCTGCACATTGTTTTTAATGACATTAAATTGAATTGGATTGAATTGAATTGAATTGGATTGAATTGAATTGAATTCATAAAGAAGAGATTCAGGGTGTGATGGGTCTGCAGTGATGTTGCCTGCCCATTTCCTGACTCTGGAGGTGTATAAGTCCTGAATGGAGGACAGGTTGGCACCAATGATTTTCTCTGCAGACTTAACTGTCCAATGTAGTCTGTCCCTGCCCTGTATGGTGGCTGATCCAAACCAAACAGTGATGGATGTGCAGAGGACAGACTGGATTATTGCAGTGTAGAACTGAATCAGCAGTTCCAGGCAGGTTTAACTTCCTGAGCTGGCAGAGAGAGAGGACATCCTCCGCTGGGAACCCAGAAATCTGGGTCTTCACCGCAAACACAGTGCTGATGAGTATGGTGGGGGGGGGGGGCTCCGCCTGAAGTCCACTGTCATCTCCACAGTTTTGAGCATATTCAGCTCCAGGTTGTTATGGCCGTACCAGAGCACCAGCTGTTCAACCTCCTGTCTATATGTAGACTCGTCCCCATCCTGGATAAGGCCAACGACGGTTGTGTCGTTGGCAAACTTCAGGAGTTTAATAGACGGGTCACCTGAGGTGCAGTCATTTGTGTAGAGGGAGAAGAGCAGAGGGGAGAGCACACATCCCTGGGGGGCGCCAGTGCCGATTGACCGGTACTGGATGTGATTTTCCCCAGCTTCCCCAGCTGTCTCCTGTCTGTCGGGAAGTTTTTAATCCACTGGCAGATGGCTTGTTTCTCTTAAATGAACCTATTTATATACAGATGGGTGACAAATGAAAGGCGAAACCAACATAAAGTGTCTTAGTAATGTGTCGGGCCACCACGAGCCTCCAGAACAGCTTCAGTGCTCCTTGCAATAGATTCTACAAGTCTCTAAACTCTACTGGAGGGATGGAGCAGCATTCTTCAAAAAGATGTTCCCTCATTTGGTGGTTTGATGATGGTGGTGGAGAGCACCGTCTGCACGTTGTAACTTTGGGCTGGTGTGGGTGGAGAGAGCTAGCAGCATGTGGCTAGTTAGCAAGAGCCCCGGGATAGCTGATTAGCTCAGGGAGTCTACAGGCAACGGGACGGGGATTTCCACACTGCTACTTTATTCAATCATACATAACATCGACCATACAATGTCAGGTCTCCACGGCACTATGTTCACCGGTCATACATGAACGGTAAAACACAGAAATCACACCCTGCGCTAACTTGCTAGGCTGACAGTTCATTCTTGTGGACGTCGGTCGAAGCAGCACCGAGAACCACTCGTCACAATGAAACAAAAGCAGGAGCCACCCTGTGGCGCAATTTGGCATTGCAGCACTACTATATGTATATTTACCGGACTCTTGTTACAACGTCGGTCCAAAATCTCCCATAGATGTTCACTTGGGTTAAGATCTGGTGACTGGGCAGGCCATAGCATATGATTTACATCATTTTCATACTTATTTCAAATCGTTCAGTGATCCCTCGTGCCCTGTGGATGGGGGGCATTGTCATCCTGGAAGAGACCAGCCCATCAGGATAGAAATGTTTCATCATAGGATAAAGGTGATCACTCAGAATAACTTAATATCGATTTGCAGTGACCCTTCCCTAGTGGACCCAAACCATGCCAGGAAAATTTGCCCCACAGCAGAACAGAGCCCCTGGACCACCACACTGTAGGGGTCAAGCATTCAGGTTTTTCCTTTAATTTGTCACCTGTCTATATACATATACTATGTATATATACATATATGTATTATATATATATATATATATGGAGAGAGAGAGAGAGAGCTAATGTTGAAAATCTTACATTTTTCCATTTACCCTTAGTGCCTTCTCAGACAGCAAAAGAAACAGATATGTATAGAACTACTAATCACACAATCCTAATCACCCTCAGGCAGATGTTTTGGCGGCAGATGAATACATACATTAATGTTTGGGTGCAAAACGAGACCCCCAAATGTTATTTTCTTTCAAAATGCCCACCTCGTCAAGCTCCCAGCGGCTCAGGGACAGAGGGTCAAAGCACGAAACCGGCTGCTACACAGGGCTGCTCTGTAATTTAGCACCCCGTACCCCAACCCCCACCTCGGAGAGCTTGCATCCTTTCATTTCCTTGGAGATGAAATGACTCTTCCAATTCTCACAGTCTGCACATGGGCTCTGGGGAGGGCGACAGCAATTATGGTGCTCCCTCCAACACAAAGCTGCTGGAGAGCCTCCACAAAATGTCTCTGCTACGTATAGCGGCTCCCAACTCCATTCCCATGTCATCTGGCGTTAACAGGCAACCTTGACATTTCTTCCAAGCTATATTGGTAGGACAGCAGCCAATCAAGTCTATAGCAGTTGCTTTCCCTATTTTCTTTCTCGCAGTAACCTTTGTAATATTTAACGCCAAATTACTATGAGGCGGAAGATACAAAGAGATGAAATGACACATATAACTCAGAGGAATGCATTTTTATCTGTTTCCTTTGGTTGTAACAAACGTTCTTATCAGGACACGCAAATAGTTTTGCCATCTAAAACCGTGTCATCCAGATTGACACAGAGATGGAGGGCCTTCTGAAGAATACATGACATGCAAATGTGTCTCTCTTATTGATGAAAATCTTCAGCATTCTGGTTGGTTCTCCAGGAATGTGATGAGAAATGCACGAGAAATGAAAAAAAAGGTGCAGAGTGCATCAGTGAGATCAAAAACTGAAATGAGATGGCAGGCTGATATAATTCATGAAATATAATTCGCCATCTGATACTGTTGTTTCATCACTTCCCTTTCCTGGGAGCCATTATGACACACCCAGATCAGACAATGGATTGTTTCAGGCTCGGAGCGAGAAAGAAAATGCCAGAAGCTGTGTGTCATGCATTAAATCTGACCCCATCTCATCTGACTCCTACCGCGAGGTAAGCTAATGTGCTGTTATTACTTCTGCTGTACACGATGCAAATAGCCCATTATATTTCTAGCGGAGTTGTTGTGTCTCGCAAATTGGAAGGGGGAAAGTAATTACTGCATGAATTCATACAGCCAGCTAATTTGTAACTATTGCAAATAGATCTAATAAAGCAAATTTCTACTCAGCAGAACTCTTCCCCTTTTAATGAGAGCAGGAAATAAATAGTAGGGTGGTGACTCCCCATACGATGTCATAAGCTGAGAGAAGAGACCTTCACAGCTAGCTGAGGGCAGTATAGGCTAGTTAAACCTAACACAAAAGCGTATCTAAAACCAGATGTAAGTGCCTGTGTCCTCGAATCAAAATGAATCGACAACCTGTTTCCCCCCTTCACTTAAACATTTAAACACATTTAAATGTTTTAATCACAGGGTGGGAGTGGGATGGTCCAGTTTTGAGTCCTAAAACTCCAAAGTGAGATTGCATTTTTAGCTAATCCTGAGCAAGCTGACCATCTGCTCCCTCCCTCTCATCTGCTCCCTCCTTCTCATCTGCTCCCTCCTTCTCTATGGGAAACATAAACAGGATCCTTGGAAACAGTCTGTGGTTAGCATAAGCTTAAGACATAACATAATAACATAGCATAACATAATATAATATCCATAAGACATAACATAATAGCATAAACTTAAGACATTTGGCTGTTTTGTTCTACAAGATAAAATTGATAAATGAAAATCCTGTGTCTTAGTTCTGAAGCAGAAAGTTAAGTTGCTATCAAATGGCTAACTGTCTTAAAAACACACCAGCAGTGTGCATTGTTTTTGTTTAGTTTTTTTGCAAACTTTTTACAGCAATGTGCAGATCCTGAATTAGCTTTTTTGAATTTGCGGTTTGGCCCAGTGGTTAGCGCGGTCGACTCACAGCAAGAAGGTCCTGGGTTCAAACCCCGGGGTTGTCCAACCTTGGGGGGGGGGGTCATCCTCTGTGTGGAATTTGCATGTTCCCCCCGTGTCTGCGGTAGGTTTTCTCCGGGTGCTCCGGTTTCCATCCATTATCCAAACCATTTATCCTTACTCAGGGTCGCCAGGATGCTGGAGCCTATCCCAGCAGTCACTGGGCGGCAGCTGGGGAGACACCCTTGACAGGCCACCAGACCATCACAGGGCCCACACACACACACATTCACACCTAGGGACAATTTAGTACGACTGATTCACCTGACCTACATGTCTTTGGACTGTGGGAGGAAACCGGAGCACCTAAAGGAAACCCACACAGACACGAGGAGAACATGCAAACTCCATACAGAGGATGACCCGGGACGACGCCCAAGGTTGGACTACCCCGGGGCTCGAACCCAAGACCTTCTTGCTGTGAGGCGACCGCGCTAACCACTGTGCCACTGTGCCGCCTACTCTGGTTTCCCCTACCATCAAAAACACGTGGATGTTAGGGTTAATACTCCTGTATGCCCCTGAGCGAGGCATGGCAAGTCGAACTGGAGTTGGTCCCTGAGGCGCTGCACGGCGGCTGCCCACTGCTCCTAGTTACACAGCTAGGATGGGTTGAATGCAGAGAATTTCCACACGGGGAATAATAAAAGTATAGAAAAAAAATCAAAATCCAACCATTTAGCATAAACTGTACTGTACGTATACTGGTACACGCTTTCATGTCCCTCTACCTCAGGCACGTATGTAAGTAAGCTGCTTTATCACCTCTTATTTCGCCTGTATAAGTCAGTCCTTGTGTACACATCTGAAGGTTGTTGTGTTGTAGTGTTGTTATTCTATGTTAAGTACACTGAGAGAGCCACGACACCAGAGTCACATTCCATGTACGCGCAAACCTGCATGGCCAACAAACATGATTCTGGTTGGCTTCTTACTCATATCGGTTATATTTCATCTTCAAAACTTATAAAAAGGTGCTCGCTTGTGAGAAATAGCTCAAGGAACAAACCCTCCAAATCTCTCAAGCACATCAGATCTCATTTCAGGTCTTCAACCAAAATCCTATTCACTGCATGCCATGGGGAGCTAATTTCTGGGTTGGCCTCCAAAAAAAAAAAAAAAGACTTGCTGTCTGCTTCAGCGACTACTCGCTGTAGATGGACTCATTTAAACTTGTTCTGCTGAATCACTTGTTTGCCCTAGTTTTCAAAGACTTTTGCATAAGGGCCTAAAATATGAGTAAAAATTGAAGTGTCCTTAGCCGTGGTAATGGACTACCCTAGCACCATGCTATATTTTAGATACATACACTACCGTTCAAAAGTTTGGGATCACCCAAACAATTTTGTGTTTTCCATGAAAAGTCACACTTATTCACCACCATATGTTGTGAAATGAATAGAAAATAGAGTCAAGACATTGACAAGGTTAGAAATAATGATTTGTATTTGAAATAAGATTTTTTTTACATCAAACTTTGCTTTCGTCAAAGAATCCTCCATTTGCAGCAATTACAGCATTGCAGACCTTCGGCATTCTAGCTGTTAATTTGTTGAGGTAATCTGGAGAAATTGCACCCCACGCTTCCAGAGGCAGCTCCCACAAGTTGGATTGGTTGGATGGGCACTTCTTTGAGCAGATTGAGTTTCTGGAGCATCACATTTGTGGGGTCAATTAAACGCTCAAAATGACCAGAAAAAAGAGAACTTTAATCTGAAACTCGACAGTCTATTCTTGTTCTTAGAAATGAAGGCTATTCCATGCGAGAAATTGCTAAGAAATTGAAGATTTCCTACACCGGTGTGTACTACTCCCTTCAGAGGACAGCACAAACAGGCTCTAACAGGTACTATTTAATGAAGATGCCAGTTGGGGACCTGTGAGGCGTCTGTTTCTCAAACTAGAGACTCTAATGTACTTATCTTCTTGCTCAGTTGTGCAACGCGGCCTCCCACTTCTTTTTCTACTCTGGTTAGAGCCTGTTTGTGCTGTCCTCTGAAGGGAGTAGTACACACCGGTGTAGGAAATCTTCAATTTCTTAGCAATTTCTCGCATGGAATAGCCTTCATTTCTAAGAACAAGAATAGACTGTCGAGTTTCAGATGAAAGTTCTCTTTTTCTGGCCATTTTGAGCGTTTAATTGACCCCACAAATGTGATGCTCCAGAAACTCAATCTGCTCAAAGAAGTGCCCATCCAACCAATCCAACTTGTGGGAGCTGCTTCTGGAAGCGTGGGGTGCAATTTCTCCAGATTACCTCAACAAATTAACAGCTAGAATGCCAAAGGTCTGCAATGCTGTAATTGCTGCAAATGGAGGATTCTTTGACGAAAGCAAAGTTTGATGTAAAAAAAATCTTATTTCAAATACAAATCATTATTTCTAACCTTGTCAATGTCTTGACTCTATTTTCTATTCATTTCACAACATATGGTGGTGAATAAGTGTGACTTTTCATGGAAAACACAAAATTGTTTGGGTGATCCCAAACTTTTGAATGGTAGTGTATGTTTAACTCAGATCAGGGATCCAAAATCCCAGAAGGATCAAATATGAAAAAAATGCCGAAAGACTCAAATATGTGAGCCCGTGAGTCTTAATTTCACTTCACACCACCGATGTCACTGGCTTATGTGCTGCCATACTCACAGCAGCCTTGGAGCACCCAGGAGAAGCCTTTAAAAAACCCACATCAAAAATGGATGTCAATTAGACTTTATGAGACCACTGCGAGGACTGGATCGCCGGGCTCTATCAGAAGCACCGGCCTACTTTGCAAATGTACTTTCTTTCATGGCCAAATTATCATAGAACATCCATCCATCCATCCATCCATCCATTATCCAAACCGCATATCCTGCTCTCAGGGTCGCGGGGATGCTGGAGCCTATCCCAGCAGTCATTGAGCGGTAGGCGGGGAGACACCCTGGACAGGCCGCCAGGCCATCACAAGGCCACCACACACACACACACACATTCACACCTGAGGACAACTTAGTACGGCCGATCCACCTGACCTACATGTCTTTGGACTGTGGGAGGAAACCCACGCAGACACGAGGACAACATGCAAACTCCACACACAGGACGACCCCCCAAGGCTGGACTACCCCGGGGCTCGAACCCAGGACCTTCTTGCTGTGAGGCGACCGCGCTAACCACTGCGCCATTGTGCGGCCAAATACTCATTCAAACACTGAATAATCCTGCAAGCAATAAAAAGGTCGGTAGAACCCACGTCCCCCCTTTTTCAGCTGTTTCACCTGGGTTAGAAATAGTTTAGTTCAGATACTCCATCCCGGTTAGATGGTTTGTTACATCATTATCGTAAGTATAGTAGTAGTATAGTAGTATATTATAGAACACCAACATTATTTTAGTAATGAACCATCACGTAATGATAAGAGTAAACATGATGGGTGCATTTACCTTTGTTGCACATCCCTTACGGTAATGTGCCCTGTTTCCGGAGGGTTCATAATTGTGTTATGAATCACGCTAATCACCACTTAATGCGGTGAAATTAAGCACAACAATAGACCGATGACATCCTCATTTCTGTCACTGTTATTGCAGTAGGATGGTTCCTCGCCGGCCCTGTAGTTCCTCTACCGTATCAGTTTGACGCTACTTGGCGCTTTCTAAATCTCACCTCTACCCGTCTGATGAGCGATGTAAAGAGCCCACCGGCTTTGGCAAATGCTTTTCTTTTTTTGCCCCCGCCCTCCTCATCGCTCTTCGGAGTTTGTCAGGCTTAAAGCCTCGGTGCCTCAAGGGGGAAAAATAGTGAGATGATGGGCGAGAGCCAAGTTGAAGGAGTTTCGGGGGGTAGCGAGGGCTGCAAAACATTCCAGAAGGCTTAGTTATCTGTGAGAAAGATGACCCACGGGCCCACAGGGGCGGCGATCAGTGTCACTGATAGGCACAATGCAGCGTGGAAACGCTCCCAGACAAGCTGCCCAAACAGCAGCAGCAGCACAGCAGCTTTATTATGCTGTATATCCACCCGCTGCGACGGCCCTGGGCCCACGACCGGCTGTGTATTCGGGCAGCTCGCTGTGAAAGCTCACTTTCAATCCCAAGGAGTTGGATCAAGCGCAACTGGACTCGGTATAGATCCGTGACATATCCGTATATATCCGTATATCGGTTGCACTTGATTCAACTCCTTTGGATAACCATGACCTGGATGAATGAGAACATTCACAGACATCTCACTTTCAATCTTAAATTTTTTTGTGTGTGTGTGTGTGTGAACATTTCAACCTTCTTTTTTTACTTTTTTTTATTTGCATAAAAGAAGGCACAGAATTTTAGTTGGTAACCTTTTCAAGGCTCAACAATTAGTAAAAACCGTTGATCAAGTTTGGGATGAAATGAACATTAACGGCTGTGGGGAGAATATCCTGCAGGATTACAATTAACTCAGGATTCTACTGTGTGTAACCAGGTTAAAATTAATGTTTTTATTTTATTTTGTTTGAGTATGAAATATCACCAAATCCTGTCTGTGTGCTGTTATTTGTGTTTACTACATTTTATTTTATGTCATTATTTACTTTTATGTATGTTTTATAACGACCGTCATATACCTGTACTGTCGCTTTAAGAGAGAGGTCTTATGGGTACACGGAAGAGGGAACGCGGGAGAGGCCATTTTTGTTTTGTGGGAGGAGTCTCAAGCAGCGATCGAGCCGAGCCACGCGTGTTTCTTACCGTAGGACAGTTTTGCTGGTTGAGGAGAACGTAACCGTGAGTATCCATGTAAGAAGATACTGCAAGCTGTGGGATAAAATACTTGTTTATCCTTTCTTACATCGGAGTCCCGTGGACGGTTTCTCCTTCCAACGCACACGAGTGGAGTCCGGGCAGTGGTTGAACTTCGACCCCCACGTCCGTAAGAAACACCGCTCCCGCTGGAGGACTGGACGTTTGTCGAAGGGTTTGAAACCAAAATAAATGGCAAGGTGGGCCAAATAGAGTCCTGTGTGTCCCCCCTCCTTCCTTGATCATGATGATGATGATGATGATGAGAGACTGAGGGCCCCCCACAACACCTGGGGCCCCACCCAACTAGAACACAACGCAGAGCTAATGATGAGAGTGACGGGCGTGCAGCAGGCTGACCAGCATAGAACAGCATAGGACTGCCCCCGTTACATGTGTCAACGGCAGCGTGCTTCTACTGCAGGAAATGCATGTAAAACTGTGTACCAGATGCAATGGTGAGGGACAGGGCAAGTCAAACAGGGGACAGACGGGTCTGCTCACATCTTTTACACACAAACACACACACAGGGCTGACATACCTACTTGAGATGGTAATTACAACACCACTTCTCATTCCACGTGCCTCGGTATTACTGTTTTCTGCTTGTGTGACACTCGCAGAACTCTAATCTCGGTACGACAGCCGGGCCTGGGAGAACCGGGCTCCCACCTTAATGTCTACTTGTCTTACTGTCTTCCTCCCGGCTCAGGTTTCCCAACCCTGCCCTCAGACTTACAACGTCCCCAGTGGCCAGTATGGAGGAAAGAGAGAGCTGAGCAAGGAATCAGGATGGAGATTCATTGTTCTTCCTCCCCCCCCCACCCCCACCCCCCGACGGTGACTCTCCGCCCGTAGGGGTACGAAAGCAGAGTTGAGCCGGCGTTGTGCTTGTTTTTTGGCAGCTGACAACACAATGGCCCCTGCCCATCACTCGGAGGGAGTCAGCTGGGTGGAGGTCTGGGTGAATAGGGCTATCACAGGATCACATGCAAGTCCAGCGTGGAAGGGGTGAGGGCTACGGGGCAGCGGGGCAGCGGGAGGGTTAACGCATTACGTATAACAATGAGTGTCACTAGCATCATCTGACATCATCCCCCAGGGAGGTATCACATCTTTTGTATTGTTGTCTGGTGTTGTTGATAGAAAACTGGAGCCCCGGCGCTTCTACAACGTGGGATTGGCTGACAGGGATACGGGTCCAGACGACAGCATAGGAAAAAGAAAGGGATTTTTCTGCCATTTCGAACATTTGCTGCGACCACATTTGCGTAGCATTACGTTCGCTCAGCGCGCCGTTTCGCCTGCATTCTCAACCTATTTGATTTGCAGCCTCGCGGATTTATTTATTTATCATGGGGTTTTTTTTTCTCCCCCGTCGCACTTGGCCAATTACTCCACTCTTCCGAGCCGTCCCGGTCGCTGCTCCACCCCCTCTGCCGATCCGGGGAGGCCTGCAGACTGCCCCATGCCTCCTCCCATACATGTGGAGTCACCAGCCGCTTCTTTTCACCTGACAGTGAGGAGTTTCACCAGGCCCAGATAGCAAAACTGCTGTGGCCCGGACCCGTCCCACACCGACACTTCATCCAGCCCACATACCGCGTGGAATGATGGCACTTGGGCGGTCCGCTCCTGTTTGCCAGATCTGGGCAAGAACCAAGCCATCGCAATGCTGCATGTGCCACATATTTGCCAAAGGTGGCCCATATTTGTTTTGTGATATTTGGGCCATATTCACCATTTACCACACGGGCCACTTCAGGCTCACATCCAGACCACATGTTGCCCAGAGCACCGCATCTTTGCCAAAAAAGGCCCACATTTGGTTTGGCATATTTGGGCCATATTTGCTATTATACATGTGGGCCACTTCAGCCTCACATCCAGTTTGTCAGGGCCAGAAGTAGACCATCAGTACCGCATCACTGCCTGAAGTGGCCCCCATCCGGATGCTGTCTGGGGGGCGACGTAGCACATGGGATGATCACGCTATTCTCCCCAGTCCACCCCCCCCCCCCGAACAGGTGCCCTGACTGACCAGAGGAGGCGCTAACGAAGCGACCAGGGCACACACCCACATCCGGCTTTCTACCCGCAGACACGGCCAATTGTGTCTGTAGGGATGCCCGACCAAGCCGGAGGTAACACTGGGATTCGAACCAGCGATCCCCGTGTTGTTAGGCAACGGAATAGACCACCATGCTACCTGGCCACCCCAGCCTCATAGATTTAAATTTCATTGCTTTAATATCAGGTTTTCTTTACCTGGAAGCCCTCACTGACCCCAATTTATATCAGAGGTATTTCTGTATGCATCTTAATATTCTTGTTTTTGTGCGGCTATTACATTATAAACATGTCTTTGTGAGGCTATTACATTATAAAAATGGACATTATCAAATGCTGGAACGTGGCTCACTGAGACAAAGTCTGCACTGGTCGTGCCGTGTAGGCAGTTCATAAGGGACGCATACCCATCCTCCACCTGGGTCCACATTAGGAAAACTGCCCTTTAAAGTCATTATAATCATTCCAAATTTAATTTACACTTGAGCTAGAAGTCTCTGCATTTACTGGTCCGCCTATCTGGTCTGCTCTCCAGCTCAGTAAACATAGCGGAGCATATCAGCTTTCCAGAGCGTGTCGTAGCGCTACAGATAAAAACACACTATGTAAACTACAGAACAGAGCTACTTCTGAGGAAATGAATGAACATATGGATGGATATTAAAGACAAGGTGTGTACTAGATATATTCCATCCATTATCCAAGCCGCTTATCCTCATCGGGGTTGCAGGGATGCTGGAGCCTATCCCAGCAGTCATTGGGCGGCAGGTGGGGAGACACCCTGGACAGGCCGCCAGACCATCACAAGGCCGACATACACACCCACACACACATTTACGTATTCACACCTAGGGACAATGTAGTACGGCCGAGTCACCTGACCTACATGTCTTCGGACTGTGGGAGGAAACCGGATCACCCGGAGGAAACCCACACAGACACGGGGAGAGCATGCAAACTCCACAGAGAAAGGGTCTGCCCCTGGGGTTCGAACCCAGGACCTTCTTGCTGTGAGGGAACAGTGCTAACCGGCCCAGTGGTTAGTACTGGCCAACACTTGGCATTTCAAGCATATCATTATTATTTTTACCTTCAACCACAAAAGAAAGACATGAGAATACTACAGGAAATAGCTAGAATGATACTGTGGTCAGCCCAGTGGTTAGCGGTTACTCAGAAAATGTCATTAAAGTGTACTCCGTGTGTCTTCAAAAACATTTTGAAAAAAATACAATGTTGACCGGTGCTATTTAGGAAAAAGTCATTTTCTAAAAATGAAGCAGTTTGGCAAAGAAAGAGAAAGAAAGCAAAACTGTTGTAATTCTTACAGTGGAAATATGCATGGCAGCGTTTGCCGTTCTTCGCTGCGCAGTACTCCCACGTCAGGTCAGCTTTTAAACTCTCGTGATGTTTCTCCATACATTTGCAGAACAATTCTCCGCTGGATGAGTACGCCATATGTTATTTTTCCGCTGCTCTCAAGCAGCATCTCTTTTCAGCAGAGGCCATCGGATGAGACGAGGAGAGGGAATATTCATTTTGCACCCCTCTTCGCCCACGCAGACTGGCCTCCGCGCCACCGACGCTTTATGACTTGTTCAAGGGTTCACCTCGCTATTCATCTGCAGGCCTGATGCAACGCGGAGCCGAGAGAATAATGGTGGGAGTTGCGGTAATAACACCCTGTATTCAAAAACATCTAGTTCTGAAGGCTCGTCCTCTTCGAACCCCCCCCGACGTGGGTCCATTTTATCACCGAGCCACACGCCATTGTTGCTTTGGCGTCCACAATCCCCCGTTTCTTACTGAAAACCAGCGTTGCTCACAAGGTTTCGTTCCTGTTCCATTGGTGTGGCCTCACAAAGACATAATATTGAATACTGAAGCTCTGAAGTCTCCAGATGTACCTCAGCATCTCCAGTATGTCAATCTTACCTTGAGCCACAAAACAAAGATGTGAAGGAAGGACCTAGAATGACGCCGTGTCGCGAGTGAGAGGATTGTAAAGACTGCGTTGGTTAACAATTGATAAACCCATTACTTATTTGGGCTATTGATCAATACACAAAAATGGCTGAGATGAAAAGATTGCTGTTCTCAAGGATAATGGACCTCCCTGCCTCGGTCGTGCATCTCTCGACGAGCCACTCAAAAGCAATAAGTCTGAGTGTGTTATAATAAGCTGCTGGAGAGACTTCTCTAACTTCTGCTTCATCTCATTTTGTAATCTCCTTCATACCGCGCTCCCTTCCCGCCGTCCTGTACGAGGGTGTGCATCAAAATGAAGCAGGATTTAATTGGGAAGTCGGCAGCCTTAAAGTTCTCACAGGAAATCCTTCTCCAGGTCTTGTTTCGATTCTAAACTGACCTGCTCATTATATCTCGGTACCTTGTTCCAGCCAATTTCTAGAACCTTGTATGCAAACTTCCCAGTTAAGAGTTACCGCTTTCTGCAGAAGTTCATCGGACAAAGTAACTTGCGCTATCAGGACAAAAAAAAAAGGGTTGACAAGCATGAAATAATCTTTAATAGTCCAAATAGTTGGGGCGTCCGGGTAGCGTAGTAGTCTATTCCGCTGCCTATCAACACAGGGATCGCCGGATCGAGTCCTCGTGTTACCTCCAGCTTGGTCGGGCATCCCTACAGACACAATTGGCCGTGTCTGCAGGTGGGGAGCCGGATGTGGGTATGTGTCCTGGTCGCTGCACTAGCGCCTCCTCTGGTCGATCGGGGCGCCTGTTCGGGGGGATATCGTGATCCTCACATGTGCTACGTCCCCCTGGTGAAACTCTTCACTGTCAGGTGAAAAGAAGTGGCTGGCAACTTCACATGTATGGGAGGACGCATGCGGTAGTCTGCAGCCCTCCTGGATCGGCAGGGGGGTGGAGCAGAGACCGGGACGGCTCCGGAGAGCGGGGTGACTGGCCAGATACAACTCGGGAGAAGAGGGGGGAAAAAATCCCATCCATCCATTATCCGAGCCGCTTATCCGAATCGGGTCGTGGGATGCTGGAGCCTATCCCAGCAGTCATTGGGCGGCAGGTGGGGCGACACCCCGGACAGGCCACCGGGCCATCACAGGGCAAGATCAATTATATCCCAGGAAGGCAATTAGGGCATGCTTTTTTGGGGAATATGAACTGCAGTGTCATTACAACTTCTTCATGGGGAAACCCAATACGCCATTTGTTCCCAATGTACCGTTCCTTCACTTCTTATGCAGGACCCTGAAGTCTTGAACATCTTGGACTACATGTCTTTTTATTGTCCAAGCAGTCTTGATAGCCTGTGGCTGCTGTCATCAGTAGGTTGTTCATGTCTCTGTCACAGCGCGTCCTTGCTTGAGCCCTTACAAGATACTCACGGGCCTTCTCATACTCACGCATCTCCAAGTGGGCCCGTCCACAGCGGGAGAGGGCCTTGGTGTGGCTGGGGTCTGCTTCCAGAGCCTTGTTGCTGTTCTTCAGTGCTTTCTGGGGGCTTTCCTGACGGGGATGGCTCAGGGACAAACCCCAGCCCCCCCCCCCCCCCCCCCAAAAAAAACTAATGCCGTTCATTCATTGCTGATGGGGAAACCGGGTGAGATATTGCAAACATTTTGCAGACAAGTAGCCTGTTACGGCAAAAAAAAAAAAGGGGCTATAGGAGACAGAGAGATCGCACAAATACGCAGAGCATTATTAATTATTAATTTCTGTGTGATACACCGCCGCATAGTGAGTTGACACTTTGGCAAATCTAAGGAACTTAACCTCGTTCTCTTTGTGAGGAAGCCACGTGGCAAACACAGACATCACAGACAGGCGTGCGCGGAGGTAGGACGCCGCGCGTCACATCTCGAGATGAAACGCCGTCTGTCTGATCGGAGCGGCTCATATTGATTTATGACAAGGCGCCAGCTCAGCTGACACAGTCCGTTGCCAGCGCTGTCAATCATCCGCTGCTCCTCGCTGAATCCACGCCAGCAGAGACAGCCGTGTGGCACAATGAAAGGGACAACGAAACCCACTGAGAGTTTCTTTAAATACACGCCATTATGCGCCGAGCGGCGCTGCTTACAAGTGTCAGAGTGCTGGAATATCAATCACCAAACTTCTCTGCATCTAACTCCATCCAAAAAGGAGGATATTATTGCATACTTTGTTGTACGTTTATTTATTTATTTTTCTTTAATTTAGTCTCTTACAGTCTGAACTTTTTTTTTTTTTTTACAAAGCGCCATCTCAAGAATCCTATTCTTCCATCGACTCCTTTGAAAACCGTGAGTCTGGCCCAATCTTCAATTTACTTTTCTTTCAAACACAAATAGAAAGTAGCCTATATCTGTTGTCCTGGGTCAAAGCTTCATCTTCAGAATAAAATGTAAAAAATGATGTGGATACGGCTCGCTGCTGGGATGTTGTGTATTTATTTCTTCAGCAGTCCTGCAAGTGGCTAGCGACACTGTGTGGGTTCCTACAAGTCCTCCAACCCGTACGACCACATAGGTCGTCCATCCGTTCATTATCCACACCGCCCATCCTGCTCTCAGGGTCGCGGGGATGCTGGAGCCTATCCCAGCAGTCACTGGGCGGCAGGTGGGGAGACACCCTGGACAGGCCGCCAGGCCATCACAGGGCCAGTCCATCATATTCACACCTAGGGACAATTTAGTATGTCCGATTCACCTGACCTACGTGTCTTTGGACTGTGGGAGGAAACCTACGCAGACACGGGGAGAACATGCAAACTCCACACAGGACGACCCGGGATGACCCCCAAGGTCGGACTACCCCGGGGCTCGAACCCAGGACCTCCTGCTGTGAGGCGACCATGCTAACCACTACACCACCGTGCCGACCACATAGGTCGTATACCTTCTAATACGACCCACAGGAGCGTTTCCTAAATTAGCGCCCCTACCGGCAGCGGGACATATGCCACAGATACTTTTCGCCTCTGTGCATTGTGGGTTTTTATCTGCTTGTTGACATCCTTTTTACAACGCCTCATAGACGGGCTCATAACGGTAAGCAGTCAGTAAATAGTGATCAAAGCAATGTGAGGACAATAGAATATGTAGTCAGTGCGTTTTTGTGTTGTTTCGCCGTCTAGTATAGTAGCTAAGATTGCTATTGGCAGCACCACCGCTAGAGGTCGCTTAACTTTAAAACGTAACTATAGGTCGTAATAAGCTACTGTCTCGTACAAACGACCTGTGGGGTCGTTTTTTCGGCGGAGGACAGTCTCTTTGGTTCAGCTGGTTCTTGATGGAAGCACAGCAGCTAATGCCGCTAGCTGACGATCCTGTCGAACCCGGCCCTGCTGATGCAAAGCTCACTCTGCGGATGGCGAGCATCATCAGCTTTGCGGAGCATCATCAATTTCTGGCCTCCTCCCTAAACCGAACAGTGCCATGGCGGCGAGCTCGTTAATTCAGCACGCTTCACAGAGTCTCTCGCCAGAGAAAACATCCAGCTATGAAATTGGGCAATTATCTGCCAGTGTGTCCTTTCTGCACAGGAAAAATGGAGCCGGCCTGCCAGCAAGTCATTAGAAAACGGCTGGCCACGTCTCCACAGAACGAGCTCTATAGTGGAGGCCAGAGGAGGAGGAGCGGAGCGGAAGGTCCTCATTGGTACACAGGCCTGTCTGTCATCTTGCCAGGTGGCAAACTGCCCATCCAGCAGCGCTCGCTTAGCCACCGGTTGACCTACTGAGGGGAGAGGCTGGTCACCATGACATTGTCACTGGGCGTAAAAGCCCTGACAGTTGGAGTATGAACGACAGAAAGGACTGGCATGTGCCAGAACAGTGGGGTGAGACAGTAATGATACAGGTCGACATCTGTGTGGGTGTTGGCCGCCGCTGCTGGTGCAGCACTGCCATTATCTCCCGTTTATCGTCTCTGCCGTCCAAGTACATTCTAACAGCAGACCGGTGTTCAAATCCTAAGAAAACACATGTCAGAGAGTCATTTTCATTACGCAGAAATATCTGACAAGGTCGGTTTCAACTTTTACAATGAGAAGTAAGAGGACGGAGCGCCAGCTGTTTTTGATTAATCCTGTCAGCCAAAATAAAGAAGAAATCTGTAACAACAACAATAATTATGGCTCAACTTTCAAGGCTAGCCAGTGCACAGCCTTCTCAGGCTTTTGTGCATGCACGCACACACACACACACACACACACACACACACACACACGCAAACACACACACACACACACACACGCAAACACACACACACACACACACACACACAGACAGTGAAGTAGTCAAGTCTGTGACAAATTCTTCCTATCTGTATCTGCATCTATCTATCTAGCGGCGGCCTCGCCTCGCCTTGACTGTGCTGTTAGCATCGTCGTGTGGAGTGTGGGGAGGTGTGTCGAAGGTGTCTGGCTGGGGGAGCCTGGACCGCTGCATCCGTTGGGCCCAGGGACCGCGGCCCTGCCCGGAGCTGTGCCCGTAGAGGAAACACCGCGGGTGGTTTCCGCGGGTGGTCTGACAGGACACAGAAGCGGGGCAGGCTAAGCTAACTGCTAGCCCATGCAGACCGGCAGTACCGATAACAGCGAGGGCGGTCTGGCGGCGGCCTCGCCTGGCTTTGACTGTGTTTTTAGTGTTGCCATGTGGAGTGCGGGGAAGTGTGTTGAGGGTGTGTGGTTGGGAGAGCTGGCGTTGGATCGGCTGAGGGAGCTTGGTCTGCGGCGTCCGGTGGGTCCAGGGTCCACGGCCCTGACCAGAGCTGCACCCAAAGAGGAAACAACGAGGGCGGTGTGACAGGAAGCGGAAGCGGGGCAGGCTAAGCTAACTGCTAGCCCATGCAGGCCGGCAGGTCCGACAGTCATCCTGGCGTTCGATCTCTTGGACAGTGATTTTTTGTTTTATATGTTGGATATACATGTGATGGCCCTGTGATGGCCTGGCGGCCTGTCCAGGGTGTCTCCCCGCCTGCCGCCCAGTGACTACTGGGATAGGCTCCAGCATCCCCGCCACCCTGAGAGCAGGATGAGCGGTTTGGATAATGGATGGATGGATGTTGGATATATGTGTTTGGATGTGTGTTTTGGTCTTTGTGTTGCACTGCTGGGGGCCGGGGGACACGACAAATAAATGTTCCTGATTTGCCTCCCAACGAACACTCAATTCTCCTGTCTGCTCACCAGAGGCCCATATGAGAAAAAAAAATTCTGTTTCACACTATGACTTCAGTCCAGTTATGGTTTTTACTCGTATTTATAATTTGACTTCTGCTGAGATGCAGCCTCTACAAACAATACTTTTATGAAATGATGACAACTTAGGGGGATAACAGGTTTGAGCATGTCTGTGAATGTTCTCACTCATCCAGGTTGTCATGGTTATCCAAAGGAGTTGAATCAAGTGCAACTGGACTTGGTATATATCCGTGAAGACGTTTCGCCTCTCATCCAAGAGGCTTCCTCAGTTCCTGCCTTTCTGACTAGACCAAGCTAGCTGGGTTTTAGCATCACATCCAGGGCACATAAGGCAACTGAGTGACACCTCCTCCGCCATGTTAATCGTAATCTATGTTTCTTAAAAATACCACAAACATAGCGCGCAACGCCCGTAATTAAACCGGTTCACCATCCCGAGACTCACTAAGCAACGCGACACAGAGGCAGGAGGACCGGGTCTGAATACCTCCTCCTGCAGGAACTTTCGAGCTTCCACAGCGTCCACTGAAACATCGGCAGCAAACGGGAATAAATTCCACTGATCATCCGCAGCCTTCAGCGTCCACGTGGCGCCGTGCGGCAGACTGGCAGCGCAGCCCCCGCCTGAGCCCCGCTACGCCCGCTCCCATTACACCACGCTCATAAATAACACCAACAACTGTGTACTCCCTTCAGGCGCTGGAGTAATCAGCCTGAAGTCACCAGCACGCACACACAACACAGGGTGGGGTAGACCACGCTGCCGTGTTACTTAGTAAAGCGATAAAGAAAAAACCTAATGAGGTTTCACACACAGGTGCTCCATCTGCATGCGCACAACTGGCGCTGCCCGGCTCGGCGTGGACCCCTCATCACTCACCAGCACCAAGCGACGGCACACGGGCCGCAAGATGGTCTCTTGTTACCTGCCACTTGTCCAAACAATCATCTAAAGTGCTTAATAAATTAAAAAGAAAATCTATATTTTCTATAATAAGCACAAAGGCTTACACTGCTAAGAATACAAGTGCACTATATTCAACAATATATAACATCCATCCATCCACCATATCCTGCTGTCAGGGTGGCGGGGATGCTGGAGCCTATCCCAGCAGTCACTGGGTGGCAGGCGGGGAGACACCCTGCACAGGCCGCCGGGCCACCACAGGGCCCCGTTTCTGCAGCTCAGATAGATTCTGGATTTCAAAATTCAACACCTCTCCCAGATCTGAAGTCTGCTCACTAGATCTGAGGGTTCTGCTTGGCGTTCGGTGTTATTTGTGCTGATAGTCAGCCCACAGTCAACATGTTGTGTTACTCCAGAGATAATTACTCTTCGTGATAAGAAACACCGCCATACCTGAGATGACTTAAGGTCAGAAACCATGCACCGATGTGATGCGAACGCACAGTGTACCGACACTGCCCAGCAATATATATTTCCATCCTTTTCCTAAACTGCTCTGCAATTTCTAAGCTTTAGGATTCGTTTCCCAAATTCGTTTTCCGTACATCTCCAGACGCTGCAGCTTCGCACAGGAACCCTGACATCCACTTTGTGAGGTCCCACGTGGGGCTACCCGCGCAGGCCACCCCATCTACTGCTGCGGTACAGACCAAAGATGGCGACCGCGGGGAACAACCGAGGAAACGACGACATCATACAGGCAGCGGTGTGCCGTGCACCTCCACTCGCTGCCCGTGAGCCCCCCCGGCCTGACACGAGTCCTGTGTGTCTAGCTGCTAGGCTCACAAAGCCTCTTCCGGACTTCTCGGGAGTCCCTAATTTTTTTCAGACTTTAGCACTGTAGTCTGTAGGGGCGTCATTAGCCCTCAGATAGATTGAATGAACAATATACACTATATAACACAAAATATCTATTCTCCATTTCTCCCTAATTGGCTGGAAGCTGAGCTCATCCTGCTCCCTGACTACTTAATTAGACAGCTGGGAGTGCAGCTCTCCAGAGTGTGCAGAGCATGGCTAGCTGCCAGCGCCGGGGACACATGCATGCATATTACACCGCTTACTCACAACTCCGCCGAACACGCAACATATTGAAGCGTTGTGCGCTTTCACACTCTCCTCTAGGTAAACTGGCCGAGGCTCGCGCACACAAATGGCAGTTATTTTAATTGGCTGTTGTTTTGCAGCGGGATTATGAGGGGGTTTCTATGAAAATAGATTATGAGGGGAAAACACACACACACACACACACACTCATTTGGCCCCATGTGTGAACACTGACACACAAACATGTCGACGTTTTTTGACAGCAGCAAAAGGAAATGCGCCCGTGGCCACGCCACTCGCTGTAATTGTCAAACACCGAGCCCCAGATGGCCCCCCAGCAGCCCGGGGCCCCATTCTCCCACATCAGTGATGTGTAAACACGCTCACTTTCGCCGTGTTCGATACTGTGCAGCCTCGCCGTCATGATTTCCCTGACTGTCACACTCCCTCTGCTGCTCGCCTTAAACCTGTGCGTGGCTGTGATGACAGCTTAATGTCTCTTTCTGCTGTGACCGCCAGGCTGAGTCCACTCCCCGGCAAAAGGCAAATTAGCAAAAATATATATTAATCACAGGGCGGCACGGCGGCGCAGGGGTTAGCACGGTCGCCTCACAGCAAGAAGGTCCTGGGTTCGGGTCCCGGGGTAGTCCGACCTTGGGGGTCGTCCCGGGTCGTCCTCTGTGTGGAGTCTGCATGTTCTCCCCGTGTCTGCGTGGGGTTCCTCCCACAGTCCAAAGACCTGCAGGTCAGGTGAATCAGCCGTACTAAATTGCCCCTAGGTGTGAATGTGTGTGTGTTTGTGTGTGTGTGTGTGTGTGTGTGTGTGTGTGTGTGTGTGATGGCCTGGTGGGCTGTCCGAGGTGTCTCCCCGACTGCCACCCAATGACTGTTGGGACAGGCTCCAGCATCCCCACACCCCTGAGAGCAGGCTGAGCGGTTCAGAAAATGGATGGATATTAATCATAGCTGTAGGGGGGCGTCCAGATAGTGTGACAGCCTATTCCGTTGCCTACCAACACGGGGATCGCCGGTTTGAATCCCCGTGTTACCTCCGGCTTGGTCGGGCGTCCCCACAGACACGGGTGGGAAGCCGGATGTGAGTATGTGTCCTGGTCACAGCACTAGCGCCTCAGGGGGGAGGGGGAACTGGGGGGAACAGCCTGATCCTCCAAGACGCTACGTCCCCCTGGGGAAACTCCTCACTGTCAGGTGAAAAGAAGCGGCTGGCGACTCCACACGTATGGGAGGAGGCATGTGGTAGTCTGCAGCCCTCCCCGGATCGGCAGAGGGGGTGGAGCAGCGACCGGGACGGCTCAGCGAATGGGGTGACTGGATGAGTAAAACTGACAGTGGGGGGGGGGGGGGGTCATATCTTTAGGTGTGTAACAACCACAGATAACTAGATTCGCTTGGCCCTTTAGGTGACCGGTTAACGTAGTCGCCTGTGGTGCTGGAGACCCGGGTTCACATCCTGGCTGCGGCGGTTCCCAGCTGCCCCCTCAAGTCACTACATTGGTGTCAGAAGGGGGATGGTGAGACCATCGGAAGCGTGTGCGCCCACAGGCGTGAGGGAGCCGGTCTGCTGAAGTGCGGGGACGCGCCTCCCGAAGGAGGGGGGTAGTACCCAGGTCCGCTTCCCGGCTGTGCCAGCGGTTCCCAGCGGCCCCCTGAGTTCGCTACAGGTGCATTCATTTGGATGAGACTGTGTGTACTGTTGTGTGTGGATGGAGAGGAATCAACGGGGCTGTGTTTATGACAAAGCAAAGGTCACTTGAAGGTCATGTGATGGTCCTCACTCCGGCCTTTTTAACAATCATCCATCTATTATCCAAACCGCTTCTCCTGCTCTCAGGGTGGCGGGGATGCTGGACCCTGTCCCAGCAGTCACTGGACGGCCGGCGGGGAGACACCCTGGACAGGCCGCCAGGCCGTCACAGGGCCCCCCCCCCCCACACACACACACACACACACCTAGGGACAATTTAGTACGACCGAGTCACCTGACCTGCACGTCTTTGAGTCACCTGACCTACATGTGTTTGAGTCACCTGACCTACATGTCTTTGGACTGTGGGAGGAAACCCACACAGACAAGGGGAGAACATGCAAACTCCACACAGAGGACGACCCGGGACCACCCCCAAGGTTGGACTACCCCGGGGCTCGGACCCAGGACCTTCTTGCTGTGAGGCGACCGTGCTAACCACTGTGTCACCGTGCCAAACAATAATTTAAAAGAATCATTTTGAAAAAAAAAATCATCAATGATTCATAACACACATCATGAAAGTATCTGGATAGCGACTGAAGCGCCGAAAGTATTTAGACAGAGACGCCTCGTTTAAAATGCATAGCTCTGTAATTGTTAATCATATAATTACAACTTCTAATCTATGAAGGCATGTGTGAGCACGCACACACGCACGCCAGCAAGTTGGGCTGGGTCCTCCTGCGCTCCAGCGAGGAGTACTACCTATTGATCAGGCGGGGCTCTGTAATTAGACCTGATCTGGAGCGGGACACTGAAGGAGTGGGGGTGGCGGCTGAATGAGAGACAAGAGGGAAGAGAGAGGAGAAAAACAAAAGAGATGAGAATCCGAGAAGGCAGGCTGGCCTGTTGTGGCGCCGTACACGGGGATGTGGGAGCAGAGACGGCAAAACAACAAAAGGATAAACACCGGCGAGGAGGCTGGGAGGAGGGCGAGGAGGCTGGGAGGAGGGAATAGGAGCGGAATGAAAAGCATGGCATGAGAAACACCAGGGGATAGAGAGTACGGCGGGGAAAGGAGGGTAGATGGGTAGATGGGTGGAAGTTTGCTCAGCTCTGCCTACGCCACGCAACCTCCTACCGGATTGCATCCCACAATGCATCACTCCCTAGTTTAGAGGGAGTGAAGAAACAAAGGCAACGTGTGATTTGATTCCAGTTAGCTTTGGGCCTTCCAATGCTCCTGGGATTCAATTAAAAGATGCAATTATCTCTCCCACAAACCCCTCTCTCTCTCTCGTTCTCTCTCTCCCCCTCTCCAGCTCGCTACACTGGTGATTTGAGAGAGAGAGAGAGAGAGAGAGAGAGAGAGAGAAGCTGGCTCATTGATTGGTGGTTAGCTTAGCTTGTGTCATTCCTCTATTAAACGAGCATCATACACTGTATGCCATCATGCTGACAGGCCACCATGGTGCATTACCCTGCATTGGTGCTAGCTACCTGCATAACAAGAGGGGGGGCGCAGCTCAATTTAAAGGGACATTTCGCCGGTTTTTATGTGGCTGTCCAATCAGTGCGGATGGTAAATGTAGTCAACTGAGGCGATACATTCCTCAGCGTGTGCTATAATGACCGAGAAATCTGAGTTCTCCCGGTGGCGGAGCCGTGCCGGCTGTGCCTACATGTGCCAGGATGCATTGTGCGCTAGTTTCTGACGCCCCGAACGACCCGAATCCTTCCAAAACCCACCCAGCTCGTGCAGGTGGCGTTTCTTGTGACTCTGTGTACAAAGTGTTGGATGTTCGTGTGAACGACTCGTCACTTCAAACTTGGTTTATTAACCGTGATATCGAGGATGCGACGTAACATTAATCCACACGGCAAACTATACTTGGCAATGTGCATGCGCGGGATCACGTTCTAACTACGGCGTCCGCAATGGCTGAATATAGACCACCGTGAACAGAGTGAGTGATACTGTAACGTGCATGGATAAGTAGGCGGGTCGGACCCTTTAGTCGACTGGTTAACGGTGCCGCCCGCGGTGCGGGAAATCCGAGTTCGCGTCCCGGCTGGGACGGTTCCCGGGCTGCCCCCTTAATTCCCAATATACACAAAGAACGGCGTCTCAAAATCTCCACTCTTCGATCAGAAACCCGAAAAACGACACAAATTGAATTGGAACAGTTTTATTGACAACAAACATGCCTTCTCATTTTATCATGCCAGTATGCGACAACTATTATTATTTAATAATGCCTAATTAATAACTAAATAATAATGTATTATTATTATTATCATTAGCCACAGAAAGAAGAGAGAGGAGGGAGTAGGGGTAAAGTACAACAGAAGAACTCAACTGAGTGTATGGAATCTCAGATCCTCTCAATCAAATTATCAAGAAGATTTGAGAATTTTTTTGGGGGGGGGTTGGGAATAGTGTGACTAATACATATTCTGAGCAACGCTTCATACCAGTTGGTGGCAGAAGAAGAAGACGACGACGTTGATCGGTGCAACGAATGGCTCCGAGTGCCAAAAACCCCAAACATGACGAGAACGCACCGACATCAGTACTGGGAAATCTGTGCTCTCCGAATTTGCAGCCGATGGCTACAACAGGGACAGATATTTCAACTGGTGTATATTTATACTGCATTAGTACTGCATTCATATTCTGCACATATTTTAACACATTTCTTATTATATATATATTGTAGTATAGTGCACATATTTTAACACATTTCTTATATATATTGTAGTATAGTGCACATATTTTTACACATTTATTATATATATTGTAGTATAGTGCACATATTTTAACACATTTCTTATTATATATATTGTAGTATAGTGCACATATTTTAACACATTTCTTATTATATATATTGTAGTATAGTGCACATATTTTTACACATTTCTTATTATATATATTGTAGTATAGTGCACATATTTTAACACATTTCTTATTATATATATTGTAGTATAGTGCACATATTTTTACTTATTGTAGTGAATTCAGGGGGGGTAGCTGCAGGAACCGCCGCAGCCGGGACGCGAACCTGTATGCGAACCCGCTTCCCCGCGCTTCAGCTCCCTCACGCTCTGGGCTTACGCGCCTCCGATGACCTCACAATCCCACTTCTGACACCAATGCAGCGAATTCGGGGGGGGGGGCAGCCCGGGTACAACCATAGCCGGGACGTGAACCTGTATCTCTCGCACCGCGGGCAACAACGTTAACCAGTCGACTAAAGGGTCCGACCCGTTAGCCAAGGGCTAACGTGTCTACTTATTCGTGTACGTTACAATATTTATTTTTCTACATACATTGCTGTTGTATATTGTAGTATAACGCACATATTTTTCCATATTTATTTTTCCATTTTTTTCTTATAATTTCACTTATGCCTACAAATGCTTTTCTCTTGTAGGATGTGAGCAACTGTAACGTGACCCAATTTCCCCTTGGGGATTAATAAAGTGTTTCGGATTCTGATTAACTTGATAGTTTTTTCTTAGCCGTGCAAAACCTGGAATAGTCACCGAGTTTGAAATGGGTGTTCTTCAAAATGTCTTTTCAAGCAGTCATGTCGGGCTGCAGACAGATCTAGTTGCCTTTGAAATAACACGTATTTGCCATGGAGAGAACAATGGCATTTACTGAAACTTTGTCTGGCAAAATATTATAAATATTTTATATTATGCATTGCTATTTCAGCCTTTTCTGGTTTTAACATTTTTTTGATTTTAAAAAGTGCACAGCAGGTTCTGTTCAATTGTCTTGTTTCCATAACAGGGTGAAATAGGTTTTCAATAGGTTTTTATTTGTTCTCACTTAGGAAACCCACCCCAAAGGCAACAGCTTTCCATTCTGCCACAAATGATTTATCTTTAACCACAGCTCACCCTCCCCCTCAAAATAAATCCTACTTTGCCCTGTGTTGGAAGAAAATGCAACATATCTTGCCTCTGAAGCAAAATGTGCATGACCTCTGCATAAGCCAGCAGATATGATTTAGCATGCATCTGACATAGGTGTACCTGCAGCTAACTTTGATTGGCATGTGTGAAAGTAAGCAATTCAAGTTTATCTGTGTATATATATGAAAGAGGCAGGCAGACAGACAGACAGACAGACAGACAGACAGAGAGAGAGAGAGAGAGAGAGAGAGAGAGAGAGAGAGAGAGAGAGAAATCTTCATTCAAACCAACACGTTAGGGGGTATTCAATTTTCCAATAAATATTTAGCATACTGCACATCATACTTTGACAAGACACAGTCTAGATCAGTCCCAACAGGCGTCAAGGTAAAAGTGTCCATTGTTAGCTGCATCGAAGTTTAGCAGCATTATTATTACAACAAAAGATTGTACATCACAAGGTCAAAGCTCGTCCGTTGCTTCGTCCACTTCAGCATGCCCTCTGTACTGAGGGCATGCTGAAGTGGCGGTTTGGAGGAGGGGCCAACAGGGGCAAGTGCCCCTGTAACACTGAGCTTGGACCCACCTGTGGTCTTATAATCCCACAATGAGCCGGGGCAACAGGGGAGAATATATACGGCTGGGGAGCCAACAGGTGAGCAAGGCAGGGCAGGGACAGAAACGGCAAGCCAATCAGGGAATGGGGAACGAGTGACCCTTGGAAACAAACACAACCATGACACAGGCCTCCTCCATGTGTAATGTCCAGTTGATCGTTGCCTGTTGTTTCCTGTTTTGAAGTATTCACCTATCTTCAGGGGTGGTTTTGGGGGAGGGGCCAACAAGGACCAGTGCCCCTGTAACACTGAGCTTGGATCCCTCTGTGGCCCTCCTCCGAAACGAAGAGTCTACAATAATAATAAAATTAAGGATTTCTTGCGATGACATGGCGCTGACACGAAAGGCCGAACAAATGTGGCTCTACATTCTAGTCGGATTCCTTAAGAGCGGTATGCCGCCACTGGCTGCCTGAGGCGCGAAAGAAAGTAGGCTACCAACCGACTGCCAGCTCTGACCAGAAGCAAGAATAACGCTAAACGTTCCGAGAATACCACGAAGAATTGAAGACTTCTGGTCAGGGCTAGTTAGCTTAATAGCAGCCAGCGTAAACAGCTACAGCTAACAGTTCGCTAGCATTAACCCCGGTGTGATTAGCCATTTAGCGCGTATGCTAACACCGGTGCGACTGTAGAAACCCGATGACCCAACTGTCTTCTAAATCAGACATTTAAGAAATGGAGGACTAACTATATCACTTATCCTGTCAGCCTCAAGACAAAAGTCCATTTCAAAAGTATGAATATTTATCCATCCAATGAGCTGTTAAGAATGAGATGTGGTACTGACCATAACTGCAGCTTCTGTGATAGAGAACATTAAACTACTGATCATCTGTTTTTCTATTGCATGTATTCTGTTTTTCTACTGCATGTACTCTGTTTTTCTACTGCATGTACTGTTTTTCTGTTGCATGTACTCTGTATTTCTACTGCATGTACTGTTTTTCTGCTGCATGTACTCTGTATTTCTACTGCATGTACTCTGTTTTTCTGCTGCATGTACTCTGTATTTCTACTGCATGTACTCTGTTTTTCCATGGCATGTACTCTATTTCTACTGCATGTACTCTGTTTTTCCATGGCATGTACTCTATTTCTACTGCATGTACTCTGTTATTCCATGGCATGTACTCTGTATTTCTACTGCATGTACTCTGTTTTTCTACTGCATGTACTCTGTTTTTCTACTGCATGTACTCTGTTTTTCCATGGCATGTACTCTGTGAGATTTTGGGAGGATTTGCAGGACTGGCTGTTAACCAAGATCCAACTTGCTCATCTCACAAGAGAAAATATTGTGTTTGGTATTAACATGAAGGACGTTAAGAGGGACTTGATTTTGAACAACCTGACACTCCTGGCAACATTTTTCATCCACACATCCAAATGGAGGAAAATGAAACCCCTTTTTTTCTGTTTTCAAAAGGGACCTTGTAGACAATCATCTCAGTGCTTTGAGACTAATGAGAAAAAACATGCAAAATCTCCCCTCAGAGCTTATGAAGAACTGACAATATTTGAGGATCCCTGGAGCAACTGTGAAAAAGTGCAGACGTATTATCTTTTTTTTATTCTCTATCATTTATGTGATAGATTTTATTTTATACAATTTAAGTTCTCTTTCTTATCTGAGATGCTTTGTATGTTGAGAGGTGTTTACTGTCATGGTTTGTATGCCTTCATGTTTTGTAACTGAATCAGTTTCTGTAAAAATAAACCCATCCATCCATTATCCAAACTGCTTATCCTGCTCTCAGGGTCTAAATAAATAAATAAAACCGGTACGATTAGAATATCCTTCCCCCAATGGTCGGTGACGGATATTCAGCTCTGACGCGACGTACGACACAGGCAGGCGAGACAATGCGGTTCCCTCCGCCAAGTTTCTCCCCTTGTAGCACCCACTCAACAACAAAACAAAACCATATGTGGCCAGACAGTATTGTCTACAGAGAGCAAAAGACAGGAAAGAAGGTGGTGTTTCATCAGGAAGCTGTAAGTACTGATCATACATATACTGTCACATTAGCAGCTATTGTAAACACAAAACGCAGCAGTCGTTGTAATCGCAAGGTACCTAAGTGAAGGAGTGGCAGATCTAGAGATTTTTTCCTGGGGTGGCAAAGGGGTGGCATGAGGTTCAAGCAGGGGGGCAATGGACATTATTCTAAACCAGTGTTTCTCAACCCAGTCCTCAAGGAACCCCTATCCTGCAGGTTTTCATTGTAACCCTGCATAGGTAGCCCCGCTTGTACTTACTCGACCAATCATCTCGCAGCACTTAATTATGCAAGGTGTGCAACATCTGACACAATTCATTGCTGATTGGTTGAATAACTACAAACAGGTGCCTATTCAGGGTTGCAAAGAAAATCTGCAGGATTGGGGTTCCTTGAGGACTGGGTTGAGAAACACTGTTCTAAACGTATTATTATTCAAAACTCGGATTTCATCGAATGTATTTTGTTCTCTACTGTTTGAGATGAGTTTGGTGCGGGTCTCATTGACCTTCACCATGCATGTACATAAAATATGCTTTATAAACATATTATCTGATTTATAAATGGGGTGGCAAGACTGTGTCCCAGAGGTGGCAGCTGCCACCCCTGTTGCCACCCCGTAGATCCGCGCCTGAAGTGAAGACAAACAAATAATGTAAGGGTGACGATACACCGGGGAACCTTTTGGCCAGTATGGTAGCGCAATGTGCTTGCCAACAGGAAATTTAGTGAGACGTGGGAAAACATACTATAGAATTTATCTGGGTAACAAGAGGTTGCCATGTAATCGGTACAAACGAGTTGAGAAAACCGCTTGACCAACATTGCCGTGTATCACTGCGCTGGCCTATATCTATTACTTTGTTGGCCAAAACATGGCGTACTCGCTCAACGGTCCTCTGCACTCTCAGCCCTACTGCTCTTGGTTGTCTTTTCCAGTTTAGCTTCGGGGATCCCGAAGAAAGTATCCAACACACCTGTGTCCATGTGAGGGGTACACCCTTCATGCACAGTAACGCACACACAGGATATCTCGGGGTTGCCGTTGGCGACAGCATCCAACAAAAACTGCCCACACTGAAGTTCACTGCAGCAGAATGAATCGGTTTCTGTTGGCATCAGCCTCTCTCCACTGCATTTCTTCGGTCGTACACTCTGGCTTGGATAAATACGGTTGAATATCTGAGTCAGCCAAGACACTGTAAAATGCATCTTCGTCCATAAGATCCTCTGCTCTCACATTTTGGGATGCCATTTTCGCTGTTGGAAACGTAGCTAGTTTGCAATACAAGGCGAAGAGAGCGAGGAAGTTTTGATTCCGAGTGGCATATAGAGCACGCCCCCTGAGGCAGAGACTAGAAATCCAAGCTGAACTTGCCTGTAGTACTTCCTTGTCACCAACTACATCACCGACACATCAAATTACGACACTGGTGCCAGAAGAAGAACAGATTTTGCAACTACGTCCCAGAGACACACAGAACTTTGGCCACAACTGCAGGCATTTTTCACACTCTAGCCCCAATTTGGATAGACAGACATAAGGTTGAAGACCGGCGAAGTGGTCTTTCAAAGAGTTTACATGCTGACAAGTCACTGTGTAGAAAAAAGTAAGACGTCCTCACAGTAAAACAACAGACCCCAGCCTCTAACCTGTGAGTGTACACCGATATCAAGCCTGCAGCTGCGCCACTGAAAATAAAGAGGAGAATGAACATTATATTATAATAGGGGTATCAGTTCTGAACCACAAAAGACCATTATCACGGCCACCGCCACAGCCACGTTTTCCTATTTGTCAAACAAATGGAATCAAACATCTGTGCGAGTTCACTGTCTGGACGAGCGGGGACACATTCCCTTACCTCGTCCGTCAAATGAAATCACAAAATGAAATCAGAATCAGAATACTTTACTCATCTCCGAGGGGAAATTCGGCTCTAGTACAGACACTCACGCTCTAGTGAGGAAAAAAGAAAAACTAACAAGATAACAAGAAAATAGAAACAAGAAAACAGAAACAAATAGAAATAAAAGATAAAATAAGAACAAAACATATCAACAAGCGTGGTGCACATAGCAGCCTATCTATACTGCAGTGCCGCAGCACACAACAACAGCACAAACAAAACCCGGCAGGGTAAAACGAGTGGAAGGGCAGTCCAGCGGCCATTAACTGCCAGTGTGTGACCCTCCGAGGGAGGAGCTGTAAAGTCTGATGGCCACAGGCAGGACTGACCTCCTGTGGTGCTCTGCAGTGCGTTTCGGCAGAATGAGTCTATCACTAAAAGTACGTCATGGAGCTGGGCACGGCAGAAAGAAATGAAGGGAACAAAGCAGTTGTACTTTTTATCGTAATATTGTCACGATGTTCATTAATTATGCAGACTCATACTGTTATCCACACTGTTATTGTGTCTATCCTGCCTGTGCGTCTGTGGTGAAAACATTTTAATTGCATGATGAACTTAACTTGCCTGGGTGTTAATATGAATTGCTCTTTTTCGTTTTTCATTTGCGCCGGCTTGTTTATCGTGCCAGGATCTGTCCTCATTAATTGCTTTCCGTTTCATTCAAGTGTGCTCCTCACGCATATAATCCTTTGAATTTCAGCATTTGTTTTGAGTGTCGCAGCTCCTTTTGGCAGTTTTCCTGAATTCGTTATAGCCTGGACCAGTGCCTCTTCAGTCTGAGGCCAGTTCCTAACCGTGTGCAGGAAACCGTTGTTCTACGCGGGAACATGATGATGACGATGATGTTCATGATGTTCAACCCACTTGTTTTGGAGCTTTGTAAGTCTGCGTATTTAATAAATGTTAGTTTGAGCTGCTTTTGGAGGAGAAAATATCCTCGAGTACTTTGATATTGGGCATTCAAATTGTCCAAATCCTCAAGGCAGTAGTTGAGTAACAAGAGTTACAAGTACACAAGAATTTGCCTTGCTGTCATATGTGACAACACATGGTTGTGGGTATTACTTCATTTTCTCTGTCTTAAGCATATCATTTGGAAAAAAAACAAAGAGGTAACTATAGGGTGTTTAGTTTGGTCTTGTTCTGACCCCAGCCACTGAGGATGCACAAGCCAGTGCACTCTTAGTGCCGGTCCCAAGCCCAGGTAAATGGGGAGGGTTGCGTCAGGAAGGGCATCTGGCGTAAAATCTTTGCCAAATCAAATATGCGGATCATAAGTCAGATTTCCATACCGGATCGGTTCTTGTATATTTGTCGAGTGCAGCAGGGGCCTACGGTGCAGACAAGGTTGAGACATTCATGGGCAGAGCTCGAAGGGTAATTTGCAGATAGAAAGGGGCAGGACTGATTCTAATGTGAAATGCTGAGCTTATCAAGTACCCCACTTTCACACAGACTGTATCCTCCAGTTTGGTCCTATAAAGTAAAACGCACATCAGAGAGGTGTCATACAAAGCTTGCGCCCTCACTGCCTCCTCACGTCTGTCTGTAATTGCATGGGCACTTTGCCCGAAGTAAACATGAACGATCAAGGCCGGTAGTTTAAAAATGTGGGAATTACGTCGGAGCTGTATCATTCGTCTGGTGTTACACAAAACTGTAGAGTTGGACATGATAGGCTAATGACGGGCTTGTAAACAACATTTGAAAACCCCTCATAGTTCTTATGTCATCTGAGGTTTACCATGTGCCATTTTTCACTTTTTCTTTATTTTTCACATTGTTTCTGATTTTTTGTTAGCATGGTGGCTAAATGGTTAGCGCTGTTTCTTCACAGCAAGATGGATTGATCCCTGTCCTCAATAAGGTAGTTTGCATGTTTTCCCTGTGTTAGCAAGGCTTTACGATGTATAAGGCTCCCACAACGTAAACACATGCACATCAGGTGGAGACTCTAAATCGCCCATTATGTGTGACTGCGAGCGAGACTGTGTCTGCGTGCAGGCTGAGACGGACTGGTACCCCATCCAGGATTTCTCTCCACACTGAGACGAATACCTGCCAGAAAAGGCTTCAACCCCCCCGTGACCTTGAGCAGATTGAGCCAGCGATAGAAAATGAATGAATGTGTTTCAACAGCTTCGCCTTCAAATGAGGTGCTTTGCTGAATTGAACACTCGCTCTTCATCTTAAGTCGTACATTGAGAATCATAACATGTCACCAGTCGAAAATAAAGTAAAGTGCAATGGTGGAAAGCGAGGCACTCAGAAATAAAGAGTTTATTAAGTATTACTTGTATTTAATTTGCAGTTTTGGAACAGGTATTTTTCCCCTCATATGCCAAAGCGTTAGCCTGCATCTGCCTCCATAGTTTACTATTTTATGTCTGATTGTGATGTGATTTTAATTTTTCATGTCTATGTCTGTTATGTACGTTCAGCGCCGAGTGTGTTTACCTACACACAGACACACTTCCTGAGAGCAACGGCTTGGAAAATATAACACAGGGCCTCAACAGTGATTAAAATCACTATCTGGCCATCACAAGTCATTTTAAAGATCGGGCGGGGGGGGCGCTCGTTTGGGTCGGTCCTAATTGATAATCCACACATGTGATGCTGTAACGTGTTCAGGGTGTAAAAACTATAACCTTTCCCCTCTGATTCAGGTTCAGCACATCTTGATTACTTCTAATTTTCAGGACTCATATTTTAATGAATACCTGCCATAGCCAATAAAAGGTGAATGCGGGGGGGGGGGGTGAGAAAAGGATAACGAGGAAAATGTTCTTTTTGTTTATGTGGTGTCTTTGATACGTTTGCGTTCTTTCTTTTGCTGAAAATGACGGGTCTCTGCAAACAAAACTGAGACTTGCATAGAAAAACGGACAATATCAGGGTATATTACATCACCAGTTGTTGTCACACTCATCAGTAGGGGTGCAAGAAAGTATCGATACACTCGAGTATGGCGATGTTATCTTTTGTGATACCGCATCGATTCTCAAAACCACTATATCGATTTTTTTATTGTTTACATGTAAAGGTTCGTGACAAACACTTTGTGTTGCGTGTAACCCCACGACCGCTACATGGCAGTGTTGTAACCTATCTTCAGCCATTTGACTCTTCCACTCCAACCCAACAGCAGACAGGAAGTAGCATAAGCACAAAGAACACAGGCCTACAAAACCGCAATAAACTGCCTTTCTTAAGCGCGAGTTGTACTTTCCGCGTCTGCGCACCAGCAGTTTTAAGGATTTCCACGGTTCCCGCAACAACCGCTTCACATCCCCAGAGCAAGCAGCCAAGAACCGCATCCTGCACCCCAGCAATGTCCTACACTTCTTTAACGGGCAGCCTGACACCTCCACAGAGATCTTTAGCAAGGTCTGTGATGAATTGGGAATTAAGAGCCCCTCCAATGTAAAACCCTTCACTGGAAAGAGTGGGCGCAGTTCATCAGGCCTGCTGGGATGGGAGTCCATCAACGATGCTATGGGGGCCTTGGCCATGATGAACCACTATCAGATGAAAAACCATGGGCCTTACCCACACACGCTGAGGCTGTGCTTTTCAACTGCACCCCATGCCAACTAAAACCACACCTCCCTCCTGTCTGTGAAGTTGTGTTTCTTGCATAATTCACAGCGCAGTTGTCACTTCCCTATAATGCATTCAATTGGTATTAACAAAATGAAGGATTGATGTGTTAGACAGTTTTGCATTAACTTAAATCATTTTCATATTATTTTTTATCTTTTTTCAGTTTAATCCATCAAATTTGCCAAGTACATTGTTGATTTCGTGTCGTCCTCAAGAGGGCGTGCGCGTAGGGTCAGCGTGACGTACGTGTCGTCATCAGAGGGCGTGCGCGTAGGGTCAGCGTGACGTGCGTGTCGTCATCAGAGGGCGTGCGCGTAGGGTCCGCGCAGACATCCGCCTACCTCCAATTTGTTGCGTCCGCGCGGACAATGGCGCAACTGCGCATGCGCTGGTAAAACACACCAAGAAAGGACGCCGCCTTTGGAGAGAGGCTGTGTGACGAGGTCCGTCGTGACCGTCATCTGTGAAACGGGCCGGAGCTCGGCGTGTTCTCCGGTGTTGGACTCGCTCACCAACGCTGCGGGCCACAACATCAGATTTGGCGGCGGACATCGGGAAAATACTGACGGTGCGTCTCCTCGTCCATCACACGCGCTTCCTGCGCCAACGCGCTGAACTCCCCCCCCCCCTCGGTCCTGCTGTGGTCGAGCGGCCGCACGCACCGTTTTCCCGCGGCACGCCGTTTTTCTCCAGTTGCGCCAAATACAACAAACAAAGCAGCTCTTCTTGGCACGCATGTCGCCATTTTGCCCGGAAATACGTAACGCAGATCTACTGCGCATGTGCCAAACGCGTACTCCAGTACGGAGTACTGAAGTACAGAAGTACTACGCGTTGGCGGAGTAGTATCTCTGGAGTATACCCAGGGGTTAAAGTGGGATTTGGTAAGTGGGGGATCTCTGTATTAGAGAGGTGGGCAAAAGTGCGGGAGTGATAGGTAGCTAGCTAACGTTAGGCTAGCTAACCACTGGTCCAGTAGTCCCGGCGTTAGCATTGTTAGCTAATAATAGCTACCGGTAGCTAACGTTTGCTAGCTAGTTAGTTATTTGAATGAAAATATTGCATGGCCAGAGCTAAGGTTGGACAAACATAACTAGCTAGCTACCGGTAACGTTACCGGACGCTACCGATGGTTAGCTTGCCTAGCAGCATTCAAACGACTAGTCAGCAACTAGCTAGCAACGTTACCGGGTGGAAGATAGCTAGTTCGCTAGCTAGCTAACGTTACGTTCGCTAACGTTAGTTGCTTGAATGAAAACCACAGCAGAGCTAGACAAAACTATTGGAAATACTATCGGAAATACACTGAAGATACTCACTCTTTATGCCCCCCAATCCAGGATAATAGTGCAGGTAGCAGGTTGACGCTCTCTCGAGTCTTGTCTGCCTGGTGCGGTGAACTGACCCTGACCCGTGAGTGTGAAGCCAGTCTCTTCTGACGTCATGACTGGTGAAGCCAGACAGCCGGCAGGTGCGGGTCACGTGAGGACGCGACGTCATTCAAACTTTTAGAAAAAGTAAAGTAGTATAAAAATAGAAGAGCGACTTTATTTGCGATTTATTTTGTAATGCTTGTGAATTGGCTGCATCATGTTTTTTGTTTTAAATTTTACTGTGACAAAAAGGTTGAAATGACTCCTGTCTACAGAGTGCCGCCGGATCTCAGCTCCGGTTGACTTGGGGGAGGAGGAGGAGGAGGAGGGGAAGTGCCGGTGTCGGGATCCGGGTAGCTCCGGCCCACTTTAATCACTGGGTATACCCGGGCCCTAGAGTATGGCAGTATACTGACTGCTAACCCCCGGTCTGGTGATACGGATCGTATCGCCAGATCCTCGCCATTACGCAGCCCTACTCATCAGCCTATGCTCATGGCGAGCACAAACAGCGGGTATGAAGGGCGGTGGCGGTGCTGCGGTCATGACGTGGTTCGGGTCCTCTCGGGGTGCCCACAGGTAGAGGAGTTGCAGCGCATGGTGGGAGGAGGATGAAAGGCACCGGGCTGTGGCTAAACACAACTGCTTTCCAGGCATGTTTACACAGATGCGTTAGAGGTGTATGAAGGCCAGTCTTCCGGGGGTGCAGGCACAACTAGCTGTGTACGGTGTGAACACGGGTTTGTACACAAGTGTGTGTTTTCTCTCTGCATGTTAATGCACAGCACTGGAAAACTGGGGGACCTAAGGAAGAGCATCTTTGCTCCAGCCCTCATGCAACATTGATTGCTTGTATTGATTGTGTCTGTCCTTCAAAAGAAGGGAGACAACCTGCACAAACCCCCTCAACCCCCCCCCCGACACACACACACACACCATGTATGATAGTCATGTCACAGGTGCACAGTACCAAATAAATGAAGCAAACCCTCTGCACTGTCTTATAACTATACCCCCCCCCCCCCGTCTCTCTCTCTCTGTCTCTCTTCCAGGTAACATTGTGTGGCGAGGTCACGTAACAAAGAGTCATGGCTTCCTCCGTTTAATTTGTGTTAGGACAGGGTAGAAATCTCTTCAGTTTCAATTGCCTTCAGCCGTCGGCCCGTTTCCCAACAGTGAAAGGCGGATGACCTTGCGAGGCCGGCGACGAAGAGAGAAGGCATTAATATTTCATTCTTACAGGGCCCCCTCTCCTCTGTTCTCGGTGTCTGTCTCTCCTGAAGGGGATAAATCCTGACCGAGGGTTGGACGCGAGGACTCAGTACTCACACTTGCTTCCATGCACGTTTGTAATTTTGGTGTGTATTGCGAACATTAATATTCTCGTTTACCTGTGTGTGGACGTGTGCACGGCTTTGACGAGCGTTCGCATTCATTATGTAAATGGCCACACTAACAGCCACACCCGCATGTAATCTTTTTTTGCAGTTAATGGTGAGGTTGTGTCTGTGGTGGTCCGGCGGCCTGTCCAGAGTGTCTCCCCGCCTGCCGCCCAGTGACTGCTGGGATAGGCTCCAGCATCCCCGCCACCCTGAGAGCAGGATAAGCGGTTTGGATAATGGATGGATGGTAAGGTTGTGTATGCAAGCACAAACCAGGTTTCATTAACACATACAGGAAACCAGCAAAACAAAAAAGGCGACCATTGCATATCGTTGGCCAAGCATCTCAAAGGCTCAGCGTTTTCGGTTTTTACCGATTTTCACTGAAAAATACCCAGATTTTTTAAAAGGAGCAGATCGGTTTAAACTGATTTTCACCCGGATTTTATGTTTCCATGGAGCCAAAAGTTGTTCCTGTTCATGTGAGGTTATGTAACAGTGTCCTCCTGTGGCGAAATTCGGCATGCTGGATGGCTTTGGAAAATAAAACCCGAAAACGCCGAGCCTTGCTATATTATAAGAGTTGTTGATCTTTGCATAAACCAACAGCGAATACATTAGTTTCCTAAATGTTAGTTCTGATATAGTATCTTTCTAATGCACCCTCTCATGTATATTTTGATGCGCCCACACACCTCGCTACCATATGTGCCCATGTCCCATAAAAGAAAATACACAAAGCTGCTGTTTGAGTCATTCAATTATAAAAAAACAGGTTGTAATTTTATTTAATTGAAATTAAGGTGATAAAACCCCGTAGCTATGCCAAATTAGTTCCTTCAGAGATGCCTGTAGGGGCCGTCGGACATATGCAGAGGAACATGCTACAACCATGTCAAAAATGACCTTTGGGAGGGAATTAGATGCTGTAGCAACTCAGTTAGAAATTAGCATATCCAGATGTAGCCGCTTTGATTTGATTTCATTGCCTTAATTGGATTTCATCTGCTGTGCGGTGATAGCCATGAAACGGGAAGGCCTGGATATTAAAGGGTTTTTGCACACGGACCGCCGCCGCAACGTTGGAATACCGTCAAACCAAATGTAAGTTAATGAATAGAACGGCTGTCACTCTGTCACACCCGTGCCCAACAGACTGCTTGCCAATTACACAGCAGATATTGCAAGTGTGGTAAAGCTACTCCAAATTCCTTTATTTACGTAGACGTTCGGCGACTGGCCCTTGACAGATTGCCGAGGAACTCCAAGTGGTTGGCCTTTTCATTTTCAGCGCGTATTAGAAAAAATCCGTCATCTAATTACGTATATGTCAAACATGGACGACACGCGAACATGCAGTCGTATATTCCACGCTTGTCACACTTGAAGCCCCCTGTTTGTACGGGTCAGATGTAGAACGATGGCACTTTTGTTCTGTCGCACGTTTAATGGATGAATAATTCCACTGGCTGGTGGTCATGTTTCTTTATTCCAGACTTTGGAGCCGTGATGGAAAGCTCGAGATAAATTTGTATTCAGCATGCGCAGCAGTGCCTATACCACCGCCCTCCCCTGCCTCGTAGTCCTTGCACATGTGCCACACGGTAATCCAAACAATACCGTGCATGTCTTTCAATATGTACGGAAAATTATTCTAACTCTCCCTCTGTCTGTTTCTAAAACACAAATATCTCCAAATATCAAATGTGAAGAAATACACACACACATGCACAGTGACCTTTTCACACCAGAACCTCTCGTACACCGCTTTTCACTTCGAGGCCCAGCAGGTGGCCTTACATTAATTTCCCCTTGACCATTCCTAAGAACCAGCGGTCCACTGCCTGCGGAGCGGCACTCCAGCCATTACCATTTTAATATCTGCAAAATCCTCTTCCTCGCAGGGACAAGTGAACTCCAGACAGCGGGGTGTGGAGGGATACGGGACGAGAGGGCCTCCATAAACCCAAAGCAAAGGAAAAATGTAAGTAAAATCAAGACACAAATCACACGAGGAGAGAGAGCCGTAGGGTTAACCCACAGAGTGCATAGTTTTCAATGCAGATCAGACCACCTAGCTCCTTTGTAGACTCTGGTTTTAGGACTTCCGAGCAGTGGCAGGGAAGTCGGAGCATAAGAGCTCACTGATGGAGATGGCAACCCCTGTGAACGTCATTAGCCGTCTCCAGCTGCTTGGGTAACATTCTGCACTTCGCCCAGCTCGCAGCGTCCCTCCGAACCACCGTAGCTTCCATGAATGCCCCAGATGAACGGTAATTCAGTCTAATTTTAACTTTGCATTTCAGGTCTGTCTCATAGAAGCCTCCTTCAGAGAGGCACATCAATAAGTTGGCCATGTTTGTATATGTGCACGCACGCGTGTGTGTTTGTTCAACAAGACTTGTTTTTCGTCTCCTCTTTTATGCCTCCCACATACTCCCACCACCACCGGTGTAGCCACTGTGAACAAAGGGAAGGTTTTCCATTAGCGAAATTGGCCAATTTGGCTCCTGCTACAGCTGGAGATGGCCATACAAGTGGCATTTCATGAATAAATAATGGCCATTATGACTGCAGGTCCAACAAGTAGTTTTCTCTACTTAGAAACAGGCTTTTAAAATGTACTGTAGTACCTTTAGATGCAATACTTTGTAATACAATAATTTGCTCTCATCATATATACATAATAAGTACCACACTAATATACAGCATTTCCTCAAGTCCAAAAATGTGTCTGTAAAAGCAACGTGTAAGCTGCTGATCATCATTTGCTAAGAACAGATAGGTGATCTGTGTGCAGCCTCCATTGCTGCATGTGCATATCCAATGATGATAATAAAAACACACAACTAATAAAAATACATATGTCTTTGATTTGATTTTGATCCCTGTAGGGAAATTCTTCTCTCCATTTAACCCATCCTAGCTGTGTAGCTAGGAGCAGTGGGCAGCCGCCGTGCAGCACCCGGGGACCAACTCCAGTTGGTCTTGCCACGCCTCAGTCAGGGGCACAGTGTCAACCCTAACATGCACGTCTTGTTGATGGTGGGGGAAACCGGAGCACCCGGAGAAAACCCACCACAGACATGCATCATTATTGGTTGTAGTATATTAACATAATGGGTCCTAGCTTAAATGTTTGTTTATGCTCGAGCAAGACTCTGTGACACGGGCCTCCGCAGACGGTGCACAAGCAACAAGCATGCACAGAGGTGTTTATGCTCAACGCCTTGTTCGTTGCAGTGTTCTCCGAAATGCCAGGGGGAGTACAAACAAAATGGCAGGACAGTCATTAGGAGAGGCTGTTTGAACTAGTGATGTGGTTTTTTTTTTTGTTTTTTTTTTGGATCATGCTGTACATTACCAGACGACTCGGGAGTTTCAAGTTCCCGTCTGAGTACAGTACTTGGACTCTGAGCTTCAAAATGTGACATGTAACGTCAACATATGTACAAACAAATTCCGAGCTTTTTGAATAAGTCAACGTGTGTTATGCTTTTATTTTGTCTCCATCATGTAGAACACTACCACTGAAGATAACCGTGGTTGATCTGTAGTGAAAGTAGGGTGCAGGTTGAGGAGAGCCTGGAGAGGTGGAGGTATGCACTGCAGAGAAGAGGAATGAAAGTCAATAGGAGCAAGACGGAATACCTATGCTGAATGAGAGGGAGGACAGTGGAATGGTCAGGATGCAAGGAGCAGAGGTGACGAAGCCATATGAGTTTAAATACTTGGGTCAACTGTCCAAAGTAACGGGGAGTGCAGGAGAGAGGTGAAGAAGAGGGTGCAGGCAGGGTGGAGTGGGTGGAGAAGAGTGTCAGGAGTGATTTGTGACAGAAGGGTTAAAGAGAAGGTTTACAAGATGGTAGTGAGACCAGCTATGTTATATGGTTTGGAGACAGCAGCACTGATGAAAAGACAGGAGGTGGAGCTGGAGGTGGCAGAGATGAAGATGATAAGATTTTCATTGGGAGTGATGAAGAAGGACAGGATTAGGAACGAGTATATTAGAGGGACAGCTCAGGTTGGACGGTTTGGAGACAAAGCAAGAGAGACAAGATTGAGATGGTGTGGACATGTGTGGAGGAGAGATGCTGGGTATACTGGGAGAAGGATGCTGAATATGGAGCTGCCAGGGAAGAGGAGAAGAGGAAGGCCAAAGAGGAGGTTTATGGATGTGGTGAGGGAGGACATGCAGGTGGCTGGTGTGACAGAGGAAGATGCAGAGGACAGGAAGAGATGGAAACGGATGATCCGCTGTGGCGCCCCCTAACGGGAGCAGCCAGTAGTAGTAGTAGTAGTAGTAGTAGTAGTAGTAGAGATTATTCAGATTGTACGATGCGCCTATATAGCCGGGCGCACAATGTGCGCACACTCGGACGCGCACCAGCGCACAAACTTGCAAAAGATTGCAACTAAAATTACAGTGTGAAAGATTATTATTGTATACGTCACAATATTTAAAAAATAAATGTTGAAATGGGTTCTGAGCTTTGGCGGACTCCTGCTGCTCCCGTAGATGGTCTGCTCACACGCTTCAGTGATGTGCAGTCAGGGGAGGCAGTGCCTCACCCAGGCTAATAAGAAAAAACATATCACGATAGTTACCACAAAATATTTATTTATTCATTTATTTATTAACTTTAATTTGTTAAGATTGTTGTAAAAAATAATAAAATCATGTAAAACTTGTTTTATCAATAAAAGGCATGCCCTATTCAGGATGGCTTGCTCCCAGAGCTAGCATCCGTGGGTGCAGGCTGCTGAGGCCGTCTGCTTGTGCCTCTCTCTGGCGTGTGGAGTGACAGCAGACGGCTTCGGAGTTTTGCGCATGCGTAGCCTGTTCTTACAGTGTCCTTCAGTATCAACGATGAGGCACGTCGCTAACCTGCCTCGCGTTTCGTGACCGGGTGTATTTTGACTCCCTCCCACCCTGTGGCTGGCCGTCTTCGGCCTACCCAGCCATGGACCTCACTGCACGCTACTGACGCCTTTTCACCTGGCGCAGGAGCAGGTGGGATCAGTGGTTTCCTCAGCAGAGAACCTGCCGTTCCACCGACCCGCCGAATCCGCCTTTTGAACAGCAATGTGCCAAGGTGCAAACGCATCTGGCTTTTAAAGGGAATGGCAGCTGACACTGACTGGTTTCTTTCATGTTACGCCCAAAACACACCTATGATTAATTAAGAGACTAGGCACAACCCCTTTGCGCCTTGTGCCTTAATTTGCAGCCATGTTATGCGCCGTTTAACTAGCAGAAGCGGATTTGGACTCGCCCTAAATGCGCCTTGTGCTTCAGACCGCGCGCTACAGATCGTTTAAATGGGGCCCAATGTGTCAAACACAACACGTCAAATGTGTGACTGCTGGGATTCTGAGATTCGTATTTCGGGATTACACACAGACACGACACCGGGAAATTGCCTTGGCTATGCCTTCAAAGATCGCTGTGCCATATACTCAGGCTGGTCTGCAACAAATTTGAGCCATAGACCCTTTCAGACCAGGGATCAGGAACACTTGGTCATTTCACTTCATGCACTTGCACACATGAAATGCAACGAAATGCCGTTTCCCCCAGCCCACAGCGGCGCAACACAAAGACAAACACACATCCAAAACTACAACAACAACACACATACCCAAACCAACACACATATCCAAACTAAACAAAACAAACCACTGTCCAAGGGAACGAACGCCAGCCAGGATGACTGTTGGAACCGCCGGTCTGCATGGGCTACCAGTTAGCTTAGCCTGCCCCGCCTCCACGTCCTGTCAGACCGCCCTCGGCATTTCCTCCTCGGGCGCAGCTCCAGGCAGGGGCCGTGGTCCCCGGGCCCACCGGACGAAGCAGACCAAGCTCTCCCAGCCGATCCAGCACCAGCTCCCCCAGCCAGACACCCTCGACACGCCTCCCCGCACTCCTCACGACGACGATAAAAACACGCCAGGTGAGGCCTCGGTGCTGTCGGAACCGCCGGTCTGCATGGGCTAGCAGTTAGCTTAGCTTGCCCCGCCTCCACGTCCTGTCAGACCGCCCTCGGCATTTCCTCCTCGGGCGCAGCTCCAGGCAGGGGCCGTGGTCCCCGGGCCCACCGGACGAAGCAGACCAAGCTCTCCCAGCCGATCCAGCACCAGCTCCCCCAGCCAGACACCCTCGACACGCCTCCCCGCACTCCTCACGACGACGATAAAAACACGCCAGGTGAGGCCTCGGTGCTGTCGGAACCGCCGGTCTGCATGGGCTAGCAGTTAGCTTAGCCTGCCCCGCTCTCCCAGCCACCAAACCGAGACAAAGCTTAGAGGCAGACGTGGACAAAGACACTGCATGGACGGCACTGGGTGAGGCCGGCGCTAATGCGAATTCCCGCAACCATCTTCCCACACTGGAAGCAAAGGTGATTCCTGTCAAATGGTAGTATTTTGGTTTGGTGTAAAAAGGGGTATCATGGATACAGAAAAGAGCACCAATTGGAGGTGAGTGTTTAAACAGAGGAGAACAACAGGGCCATTAAAAAATTTTGCTATTTTCTTCTAAACTTTTACCACGTGTATGTTTAGATATGTATGTGAGAGTGTGTGTGTGCAAGGGCGTAGGAACCGGGGCGGGGGGGCAGAGAGGACAAGTCCCCCTCAATGTGGGGGGGAGGTGAAAAAGCCCCCCCCCCAAATAAACAAGAACATCCACTACTAGATATATAATATATATGATATTGGACATACACTGCCTGTATGTGCCAGCGTTCATGTCATTCCCATCCCGCGCTATGTAAAAGTCAGTGATGTACAGATGTCTAGGCTTTATGGTTTTGTCTCAAATAGCTTAAAAATGGTTAATTTAGCTGCCGAAATTATTATTAATAATAATAATCTTCTGGGTGAGGCCTTATCATATGGCCATAAAACATGTTTTTCTTTGCAGAAAACTGTTGTAAAATGGCAGTTTAAAAGTTTTTTTTTTTAGAAATTATCCAGGGGAGCATGCCCCCAGACCCTCCTGCAGGGTTTTGCCCCCCCCCCTACTCTCTCCTACGCCCTTGTGTGTGTGTGCGTGCGCGTCCTTGTGCTTCTATTGTGGCCATTTGCTGAGCTGCCCACAAAAAGCATTGACCTTCCCCACCTCTCCTTGAGTTATAATGTACAAAAGCCATTAACCCTTCAGTCCCCTTCAAACCAACAGCGGTCTGGGTCCGTCCGTAGCCCCGCGTCCCTGTTTATGGCTGCAGGACTGTGGTTCATTTCAATTCAGTGCTGTCCTGATAAACAACTGGTGATAGTCAGGCAACAGCCATTGTCTGCCCTCTCCTGAAGAGCAGTCCATCTGGGGGGCAGATAACAGAATTGGACCTCTAAAAATCTCATTTCACAGGGAAAAAAAAATATGGGAAGCCGCTGAGTTTGCTGTCAAGTGACATCCAAATAAAAATGTTGTTTCAGCTCCTATAAAGACCAGCTGGACGGTGCTGCCGTTTCCCCCTTAGTGCCACTCATCACATAACCAGCTTCTTCGTGATCGTTGTTTAGAAATGCTTCCTGCCAAAATTATGTTTTCTCTGCTGTTTTGTTAGTTTATATGGAATACGAGGATCAAGCCCGGGATGGGGGACTTGACTCTATGTATGTATGTATGTGCGCATGTTTGTGTGTATGTATGTATGTATGTATGGCAGCGAATTCAGGGGGCAGCCCGCAGCTGGGAAGCGAACCCGGGTCACCGCGCTAACCAGTCAAGCGCAGTCGCCTGTGGTGCGGGTTTTCTGGGTTCAATTCCCGGCCGCAGCAGATTCCCGGCTGCCCCCAGAATTCACTACATTGGTGTCAGAAGTGGGATGGTGAGACCGTGAGGCCATCGGAAGTGCGTGCACCCAGGGGCGTGAGGGAGCGGGTATGCTGAAGCGCGGGGACGCGCTTCTCAAGGGGGGGGGGGTAGTGTAACATGCACGGATAAATAGACTTGCTAGCTCTTGGCTAACAGGTTGGGCCTTTTAGTTGACTGGTTAGCACAATCACCCGCACCCGGGTTCGCTTCCCGGCTGTGGCGGCGGTTCCCGGCTGCCCCCTGAATTCACTACAGTATGTATGTATGTATGTATGTATGTATGTATGTATGTATATATGTATGTATATATGTATGTATATATGTATATGTAACCCCAGATAGTGATGAAGTCACACATCTTGTACTGCTGGTGTAGCCAGGAAGTTATATTTAACACCAGCTGGTGATGGAGACACCCGTCCTGTACTGCTGGTGTAGCCAGGAAGTTATATTTAACACCAGCTGGTGATGGAGACACCCGTCCTGTACTGCTGGTGTAGCCAGGAAGTTACATTTAACGCCAGCTGGTGATGGAGACACCCGTCCTGTACTGCTGGTGTAGCCAGGAAGTTATATTTAACACCAGCTGGTGATGGAGACACCCGTCCTGTACTGCTGGTGTAGCCAGGAAGTTACATTTAACGCCAGCTGGTGATGAAGACACCCGTCCTGTACTGCTGGTGTAGCCAGGAAGTTACATTTAACACCAGCTGGTGATGAAGACACCCATCCTGTACTGCTGGTGTAGCCAGGAAGTTATATTTAACATCAGCTGGTGATGAAGACACCCGTCCTGTGCTGCTGGTGTAGCCAGGAAGTTACATTTAACGCCAGCTGGTGATGAAGACACCCGTCCTGTACTGCTGGTGTAGCCAGGAAGTTATATTTAACACCAGCTGGTGATGAAGACACCCGTCCTGTACTGCTGGTGTAGCCAGGAAGTTATATTTAACATCAGCTGGTGATGAAGACACCCGTCCTGTACTGCTGGTGTAGCCAGGAAGTTACATTTAACACCAGCTGGTGATGAAGACACCCGTCCTGTACTGCTGGTGTAGCCAGGAAGTTATATTTAACATCAGCTGGTGATGAAGACACCCGTCCTGTACTGCTGGTGTAGCCAGGAAGTTACATTTAACGCCAGCTGGTGATGAAGACACCCGTCCTGTACTGCTGGTGTAGCCAGGAAGTTATATCTACATGTCTTTGGACTGTGGGAGGAAACCGGAGCCCCCGGAGGAAACCCACACAGACACGGGGAGAACATGCAAACTCCACACAGAGGACGACCCCAGACGACCCCCAAGGTTGGACTACCCTGGAGCTCGAACCCAGGACCTTCTTGCTGTGAGGTCAGCGTGTTAACCACTTCGCCACCATGCTGCCCAGTGATAGAAACCGGCTCATCCAAAACCTCAAAACCTGTCTGCATCTGAAACAAGCTGCAGGGTTGTAAAGGGACCGAGCGGGAAGTTGTGTATCGTCACGTCGTAAAAACACTACCAGGGCAAAGTGGACCAAACATATGGAAAACATGCAGGTCCTACTGACTTCATGTGCGTGACGCCTCACTCCCTACAACAGGTAACTGCTCACAGGGGTGTAGGTGGGGTGGGTAATATATGGGCAGGAGAGGTATGTGGATTCATTTATTTTTTTCTGTCTGCATCTACTGAATTGTGTCGTCCCGTTTTGAGATAATTTGCTTCATGGCATGAACTGAAAACCAGAATTCATGGACTGTGGTGCAACATTCATGCGGTCTATTCAGGCATAGGGGCTCTTATGTCCACCCCCGTGGTCCAAACATGGTGCTGTATCCCGGCCAGAAGGACCCGCTGAGGTCACATTCATATCGTATGACCCAATTATTGAAATACACACACAGTGTTGATAAATTCACAGGCCAGGAGGAAACGCTCGGCGTGAAAAGTGCTTTTGAGTTTGAACCCCACCTTGTGGGCTTTGAATTAGGCCTGATAGCCGTAAACCCACAATGAGATGTCTTCAGGTCAGATCCAGTCTGTGACTCTATTAATTTATAATCTCGCCATCTTTCCAAGCCCCCCGAGGGCAGCCCTTCACTTCACCCAACACAACGACAAACCGGACCCCCCCCCCCACCGCTGACATGTCAGCAAACAAAGCAGACCACCTATAGCATGGGCCGCAAATGGATACCATTCAAATTATTGGAGATAAGATTTAAAAAACGGAAGTTTAAAAACCGGAAGTTGGAAACCTCTCACCGGGGTCTCGGAATTATGTCAAACTACTTCCTGTGTCGTTAATTCCAGAAAGAAAAACAGTCATTTGCTGAGTGCGGCCGAGTGCCATTTGAAATTGGCTTCCTGACACGAAAGGAAACGCAACCAAATTAACCCCCACCCGCTCGTAACTGTGACCCAGACAGCAGTGAAGGAAAGCAGTGTGTGAAAAATGGAGGGCTTATGGACGGGTGGGTGGGGAGGGTGGAGGGGGGTTGGGTGACCCCTGCTTGCACTAACCCATACTGGTTATAGGGCATGCGCTGCCTTGTCAGATGAGGCCTACTGTTTCCTTTAAAGAAGTCAAAGCACGGCGCAGTGTCCCGGCCAGATGGACCAACACATGGCTGCAGCATTGTCATTCAGATGCAGCGTTGCCGTGCCGCGCCGCTCCTAATGACGCACAAGTGCACGGATTCACGAGCCTTCCAGAGCCCGTATGGAAATGATCTCCGTCCGTGGGATTTTTTTTTTTTGTGGCTTTCCCCCCCCCCCCTTTTTCTTCCCAGTTGTACTCGGCCGATTACACTATTTTCCAAGCCTTTCCAGTCGTTGCTCCACCCCATTGGACTACCACATGCCTCCTCCGATACATGTGGAGTCACCAGCCGCTCCCAGATAGCAAAACTGCTGTGGCCCGGACCCGTCCTACACCCGACACCATCATCCGGCCCACATACCACGTGGAACGATGGCACTTGGGCGGTCCGCTCCTGTTTGCCAGATCTGGGCCAGAACCAAGCCATAGCAATGCCGCATGTGCCACATATTTGCCAAAGGTGGCCATATTTGTTTTGTGATATTTGGGCCATATTCACCATTTACCACACGGGCCACTTCAGGGTCACATCCAGACCACATGTTGCCCAGAGCACCGCAGCTTTGCCAAAAAATGCCCACATTTGGTTTGGCATATTTGGGCCATATTTGCTGTTATACATGTGGGCCACTTCAGGCTCACATCCAGTTTGTCAGGGCCAGAAGAAGACCACCAGTGCCGCATCACTGCCTGAAGTGGCCCACATCCGGATGCTGTCTGTGCTTCTTTTCACCTGACAAGTGAAAGGAGGAGGAGTTTCACCAGGGGGAAGTAGCGCATGGGAGGATCACGCTACCCCCCCCCCAGTTCCCCTTCGCCCCCTAACAGGCGCCCCGACCGACCAGAGGAGGCACTGGTGCAGCGACCAGGACACATACCCACATCTGCTTTCCCACCCGCAGACACGGCCAATTGTGTCTATAGGGACGCCCGACTAAGCCGGAGGTAACACGGGGATTCGAACCGGCGATCCCCGTGTTAGTAGGTAACGGAGTAGACTGCGGCACTACCCGGACCGTGTGATTTTTAAATGAGATTGTATTCACGTTTAGCCGCCACCCCCCCCAATGAATGTGCCCAGTCCCAGAGCATATCTGTATTATTAGGCTCTACCTGAATGCCTCAGTAAACTGATTACATTGAGCACAGTTCGAGTCCAAGGGTCCTCCGACCACGTCCTGCTGAGACTCGTCTCTTCTTGGAGGAGCTTAACAGATGTTAACAGCCACTGAAAGATTTCCCATTTCCTTTAAATTGTATTTCTTGCATGAGCACCCAACAGCATTTTTCTCTTAGCAGCTATCTGAGCGGCTGTCTTCTGAGCACATGCTTCTGTTTCCAGTACTTAGACTGTGACGGGGTATCCGCTGTTTCCAGTGGTTAGGCCGTGATGGGCCAGCCGCTGTTTCCAGTAGTTAGACTGTGACGGGCTATCCGCTGTTTCCAGTGGTTAGGCCGTGATGGGCCATCCGCCGTCTCCAGTAGTTAGACTGTGAGGGGCTATCCGCTGTTTCCAGTGGTTAGACTGTGACGGGCTATCCGCTGTTTCCAGTGGTTAGACTGTGACAGGCCATGCGCTGTTTCCAGTGGTTAGACTGTGACGGGCTGTCCACTGTTTTCAGTGGTTAGACTGTGACGGGCTGTCCACTGTTTTCAGTGGTTAGACTGTGACAGGCTATCTGCTGGAGCTGTGTTTCCATTGCAGAAGCTGTTCTGAGTGATCAGCATGCATCGTGTTGAGTGGACGGTTCGAGGGCGTGTGCTGTTGTCGGCGTGCGTTATTGAGTTCTTCAGTCTTGTTAACTACGACAAAGAACTATGATTTGGGACAAACATGGGAGAGGGGCAACCATTTGCCAACAATTTGAGACTACCCTTCCCAGGAATTAGAATTAAATCCCCCCTGGTTGGGTTCACTCGTTGTATCCGCACACACTCCTCACTTCCAAAATCCATTTCCTTTAATTCACCTCTGCATCTCTGAACAGGATCCGCAGTCTGGTTCCACCTTGTTAAGCCAGGACCTGCACTGCTGCAAACCTGACTTCCAAACAAACCCCAGGCGCTGTGTGAGAGTTGTGTGAGAGTTATGTCAGAGTTGTGTAAGAGTTGTGTGAGAGTTGTGTGAGAGTTGTGTAAGAGTTGTGTGAGAGTTGTGTGAGTTGTATGAGAGCTGTGTAAGAGTTATGTGAGAGTTGTGTGAGAGTTGTGTGAGAGTTGTGAGTTGTATGAGAGCTGTGTAAGAGTTATGTGAGAGTTGTGTGAGAGTTGTGTGAGAGTTGTGTAAGAGTTGTGTGAGAGTTGTGTAAGAGTTGTGTGAGAGTTGTGTGAGTTGTATGAGAGCTGTGTAAGAGTTATGTGAGAGTTGTGTGAGAGTTGTGTGAGAGTTGTGTGAGAGTTATGTGAGAGTTGTGTAAGAGTTGTGTTGAGAGTTGTGTAAGAGTTGTGTGAGAGTTGTGTGAGTTGTATGAGAGCTGTGTAAGAGTTGTGAGAGTTGTGTGAGAGTTATGTGAGAGTTGTGTAAGAGTTGTGTTGAGAGTTGTGTGAAATAGTGGATTGATCATGAAGAACAAAAGTGTAATAAGTTGTGTTTTCAGTAGCATTGCCTGTATCACCACCTGTATCACCACCTGTATCACCGCCTGTATCACCACCTGTATCACCACCTGTATCACCACATGTATCACCACCTGTATCACCACCTGTATCACCACATGTATCACCACCTGTATCACCACATGTATCACCACCTGTATCACCGCATGTATCACCTCCTGTATCACCACCTGTATCACCGCCTGTATCACCACATGTATCACCACCTGTATCACCGCCTGTATCACCACATGTATCACCACCTGTATCACCACCTGTATCACCACATGTATCACCGCATGTATCACCTCCTGTATCACCACCTGTATCACCACCTGTATCACCACCTGTATCACCGCCTGTATCACCACATGTATCACCACCTGTATCACCGCCTGTATCACCACATGTATCACCACCTGTATCACCACCTGTATCACCGCATGTATCACCTCCTGTATCACCACCTGTATCACCGCCTGTATCACCGCATGTATCACCACCTGTATCACCACCTGTATCACCACATGTATCACCACATGTATCACCGCCTGTATCACCACCTGTATCACCGCCTGTATCACCACATGTATCACACCTGTATCACCACCTGTATCACCACATGTATCACCACATGTATCAGACCTGTATCACCACATGTATCACCGCCTGTATCACCACATGTATCACCACCTGTATCACTGCCTGTATCACCACATGTATCACACCTGTATCACCACATGTATCACACCTGTATCACCACCTGTATCACTGCCTGTATCACCACATGTATCACACCTGTATCCCCGACATGAAACAATGAAGTACCATCGTTAAAACATGACGTAGACTCAACACGTGACTTATTCCCTTTTAAAGATACTCTGTAATTACTCTTTAATTATTCTTTAATTAGCACAGTCTCCGTGCTTTGTAATCAGGATACATTCCTATTAAACTTCACCGTGTGTGTGTGTGTGTGTGTGTGTGTGTGTGTGTGCGCAAGTGTATGTGTGTGTGTGTTAGACTTTTTCATGGCTGTGTTCATCATAAACACAGGAAGCAAAAATGTACCAAGAAAGATGAGCTTAGACACCTATATTCCCCAACAGCTGGCACTGCGTGTGAGTGTGTGTGTGCGTGAGTGCGTGTGTGTGTGAGAGAGAGAGAGAGAGAGAGAGAGAGAGAGAGAGAGAGAGAGAGAGAGAGAGAGAGAGACAGGACACGGTGAGGGAGAGTGAAGAGAAGAGATGAGAGGAATTTTAGGAACATGGACCTTTCAGTGTGGCCCGGCCCTCTGTTCATGCTTGGCTACCCAGGCATGTGTACACGTCTACAAGATGGAGGGTGAGAAAAGTGTATTTGTGCGAGCTCGTGTGTGTGTGCCACTTCCTCCGCTTGTGTGTGTCTGTATCAGTGCAAATCTCAGTGAAGAGTCATTCATCCTGACCTCAGCAACATAGGAATAGGACCTTACAATCAACCTCCCTCGAACGAGGCCGGCACCATCTCAGCTCAGCTCAGCCCTTTCGCTCTGTTGCACTCCCTCTCTCTCTCTCTCTCCTCTCTCTCCTCTCCCCTCTGTCTCTCTCCTCTCTGTCTCTCTCCTCTCCCTCTCTCTCCTCTCCCTCTCTCTCCTCTCCCTCTCTCTCCTCTCTGTCTCTCTCCTCTCTGTCTCTCTCCTCTCCCTCTCTCTCCTCTCCCTCTCTCTCCTCTCTGTCTCTCTCCTCTCTGTCTCTCTCCTCTCCCTCTCTCTCCTCTCCCTCTCTCTGTCTCTCTCCTCTCCCTCTCTGTCTCTCTCCTCTCCCTCTCTCTCCTCTCTGTCTCTCTCCTCTCCCTCTCTGTCTCTCTCCTCTCCCTCTCTCTCCTCTCCCTCTCTGTCTCTCTCCTCTCCCTCTCTCTCCTCTCTGTCTCTCTCCTCTCCCTCTCTCTCCTCTCTGTCTCTCTCCTCTCCCTCTCTCTCCTCTCCGTCTCTCTCCTCTCCCTCTCTCTCTTCACCGTCTCTCTTTCTTCTCTCTCTCTTACCTCTCTCCCTCTCTCTCCTCAATCACTCTCTCTCCCCTCTGTCTCTCTCTTCTCTGTCTCTCTTCTCTCCGTCTCTCTTCACCGTCTCTCTTTCTTCTCTCTCTCTTGCCTCTCTTGCTCTCTCTCCTCTGTCACTCACTCTCTCCTCTGTCTCTCTTCTCTGTCTCTCTTCTCTCCGTCTCTCTCCTGTCTCTCTCTTCTCTGTCTCTCTTCACCGTCTCTTCTCTCTCTCTTACCTCTCTCGCTCTCTCTCCTCTCTCTCTTCTCTGTCTCTCTCCTCTCTGTCTCTCTCCTCTCCCTCTCTCTCCTCTCCCTCTCTCTCCTCTCTGTCTCTCTCCTCTCCCTCTCTCTCCTCTCTGTCTCTCTCCTCTCCCTCTCTCTCCTCTCTGTCTCTCTCCTCTCCCTCTCTCTCCTCTCTGTCTCTCTCCTCTCCCTCTCTCTCTTCACCGTCTCTCTTTCTTCTCTCTCTCTTACCTCTCTCCCTCTCTCACTCTCTCTCCCCTCTGTCTCTCTCTTCTCTGTCTCTCTTCTCTCCGTCTCTCTCTTCACCGTCTCTCTTTCTTCTCTCTCTCTTGCCTCTCTTGCTCTCTCTCCTCTGTCTCTCTTCTCTGTCTCTCTTCTCTCCGTCTCTCTCCTGTCTCTCTCTTCTCTGTCTCTCTTCACCGTCTCTTCTCTCTCTCTTACCTCTCTCGCTCTCTCTCCTCTCTCTCTCTTCTCTGTCTCTCTCCTCTCTGTCTCTCTCTTCACCGTCTTTCTTCTCTCTCTCTTGCCTCTCTCGCTCTCTCTCTTCTCTCCTGTCTCTCTCTTCTCTGTCTCTCTTCACCGTCTCTTCTCTCTCTCTTACCTCTCTCGCTCTCTCTCCTCTCTCTCTCTTCTCTCCGTCTCTCTCTTCACCGTCTTTCTTCTCTCTCTCTTGCCTCTCTCGCTCTCTCTCTTCTCTGTCTCTCTTCTCTCCGTCTCTCTCTTCACCGTCTCTCTTTCTTCTCTCTCTCTTGCCTCTCTCGCTCTCTCTCCTCTCTCACTCACTCTCTCCTCTGTCTCTCTTCTCTCCGTCTCTCTCCTCTGTCTCTCTCTTCTCTGTCTCTCTTCTGTCTCTCTCCTCTCCCACTCTCTCCTCTCTCTCTCTTCACCGTCTCTCTTTCTTCTCTCTCTCTCGCCTCTCAATCTCTCTCTTCTCCCCTCTCTCACTCACAATCTCTCTCCTCTCTCTCACTCTTTCTCTCGTGCTCTCTCTCCTCTCTCAATCTCTCTCACTTTATCCTCTCTCCTCACTCTCAAGCTCTCTCTCTCAATCTCTCTCTCTCTCATACTATATCCTCTCTCGCTCACTCTCTCTCTCCTCTCTCTCTGCTTCTATTTCTCCATGCAATCTGTTTCTACAAGACCCACTCCTTCAGGTGCTCTCAGAAGAGCTGCGTTGGCACTACCTGTGGCTGGGGATTTTCAAAGTCATTACCGGGGCAGGAACAGGGTGGAATGAAGATGGTCGGAGAGAGCAAATGGGGACGGGGCGGGCGGGGGGGGGGGGGTTGAGAATAAGGGAGGCCGAGGAGGAAGGCTGCAAGATGAACTGCCGTAGTGGTCAGAGACAAACACGGCAGGATCCCGTCGAACAAGGTTGGGAGGGTGGTTAAAGTAGAAGGGCGAGGGAGCAGAACGAGTGGAGCGAGAGCGGATTTGGGTCAAACAGATCCAGGAGGAGAGCGAGGTCATGTGGAAGCATGTAGGGTAGTTTGAGAAATAAAGGTTGGTGGGGGGGGGGGGGGGAAACGAAAGATGTACCCTGGCCAACGAGGAATGGCTTTGGCCCGGTGTCTCCCAGAAATGGAGAAAAATAACTTTGCAAACGCGGCCCATTCTGTCACCGGCGTCCTCCTCGCCGCTCGCGCGCCTCGTGGATCGATTAGAATGGCTCCTCCATTTCGCCGCGCAATGAGTTCTCAATAAAACCACTGAATGAGCATTACCTCCGCCCCCTCCCATGGCCGAATCCAATTCCACAGGCAACTCGGGCCTTCCCCGTAATGGATTCTGTGTTTCATAGGCTTTGGCTTGTGTTCCTACAGCACTTGGTTAATATTTCAGCCTGCTGTCTCTCCTCCACACTCAGCCCACTTTCTTTTATTGATTTATTTGTGCGTCCCCGGTATCCCAGCTCCTCGGTGGGAAGACGATCTATTGTGGAATTTAATACCTTTCAAAGAGCTCATTTTGTGGCCCCCCCCCCACGCCTCTTTGTGTTTATTTATTTATTTGTTTTATACAAAACGATCCGAAGACGTCGGGGAAATAAACTCCCGAGGCTGAGCGGGAGAGGCTCAAACTTCAGGCAGAAGCGATGCCGTTTTACTCCATGTTGTCTGCTCGTACGGGGCGTCACGTTCCAGCAGACAAACAGGAAGCAGCTCGGCGGTGAAAAGAAATCCTCGGAGGATCCGTGGACAAGAACCGAGGCAGGCAGGGGGGGGGGGGGGGGGTTGGATACCGAGCCAGCCTGAACTATCCTAAAGGCCTCCCACACACTGTGCTATGTTGGCCGGCTTCAGCCATTTTGCATGACAGGCGTCATGGACGTCGTGGGCTTTATCATGCATCATCTAGTGGTTACGTCATCACGGAAGCACAGGAAGACACGTAGGGAAGTAGAGAGTGGCGGGAAACAAAGAAGAGATACACACTTTAGCTCTGATCTACCCACACTGCTTCCTCTGCCACACTCTCCTCACTTCTACTTCCTGCTCGCACCTTGGATTCCTGCAAAAAGTTCTGAGAGAGATGGATTCATTCCTCGATGCACACTACTACTACTACTACTACTGCTACTACTACTGCTACTACTACTACTACTACTACTACTACTACTGCTACTACTACTAATACTACTACTACTACTACTACTACTACTGCTACTACTACTGCTACTACTACTACTACTACTACTGCTACTACTGCTACTACTACTACTGCTACTGATACTACTACTACTACTGCTACTACTACTACTGCTACTACTACTACTGCTACTACTGCTACTACTACTACTACTACTACTGCTACTACTGCTACGACGACTACTACTGCTACTACTACTGCTACTACTACTACTACTACTACTACTACTGCTACGACGACTACTACTGCTACTACTACTGCTACTACTACTATTACTACTGCTACTACTGCTACTACTGCTACTACTACTACTGCTACTGCTACTACTACTACTACTACTACTACTGCTACTACTACTGCTACTACTACTGCTACTACTACTACTACTGCTACTACTACTATGACTACTACTACTACGACTACTACTGCTACTACTACTACTGCTACTACTGCTACTACTACTACGACTACTACTACTGCTACTACTACTACTACTACTACAACTACTGCTACTACTACCACTACTACTACTGCTGCTACTACTACTACTACTGCTACTACTACTACGACTACTACTGCTACAACTACTACTACTACTACTACTACTACTACTACTTTCAGCAGCTCCAGCGGCTCACCGGTTTTCATTTCTTCCTGTCCTCTGCATCTTCCTCTGCACCATTTGTGCATCATTCCTTGATGCCCAAAATAACAAAACTCCAACTTCAGGGCATCCGGGTAGCGTGCCGGTCTATTCTGTCACCTACCCACACGGGGATCGCCGGTTCGAATCCCCCGTGTTACCTCCGGATTGGTCGAGCATCCCTACAGACACAATTGACCGTGTCTGCGGGTGGAAAGCCGAATGTGGGTATGTGTCCTGGTCACTGCACTAGCGCCTCCTCTGGTCGGTCGGGGTGCCTGTTCGGGGGGGAGGGAGAACAGGGAAGGTCAGGTGAAAAGAAGTGGCTGGCGACTCCACATGTATCAGAGGAGGCATTTGGTAGTCTGCAGCCCTCCCCGGATCGGCAGAGGGGGTGGAGCAACGACTGGGATGGCTCGGAAGAGTGGGGTAATTGGCCAAGTACAATTGGGGAGAAAACGGGGGGGGGGGGGGGGGGACAAAATCCAACTTCATGTTCTTTTCCATCAGACTAATCTGAATGTCTTTTTTCACTGTCCTCGGCCTCAGTCGGCTTGCCCTTGGCTCGCCGTTCAATCAAACGCACAATGTGACAGTAGCTTCTTTTCAACCTGCACAGTCTGACAAGGGGGATGCTGCACAATAGGACATACTTTAATTTCCTTTGCACAATATGACATGCAGGAAATGTTCAAGACTGCCGCAATCATACAGTCTGTGGGAGCCTTAGGATATGCAAGGCCGCTGTCCTTCCTGCTTCCTGCCTCTACACCACACCTGGTCAACCCATCAGACTCTCGATTCTCCCCCTTTGCCTTTCTATCGCTCCGTCTCGCTCACACGGACATACACTCGTATACATACACCCAACGTCCTACGCATACCGGCACAGCCACCGCAAGATCCCTGCAGTGCAAACCCGCTGATGGAAAAGGAATGGATGACATTTAAATGTGGACGACAGTTAGAAGCAATGGAGATATTATTCTGTTAGAAAGCGGAATGGCTCAAAAAATCATTTACACCAGTCCGCTTGCTGGTCACACCGTCATCCTTCTCATGAAAATGGCATTTCAAGGAGGCGGCGTAATGAAAAGATGTCGACACACAGTCAGTGGGAAAGAGGCTGGATGGGCCAGTGGAGGGAACCCAATGGAGCAACCAAAGTATAAGGATCAGGGTAGGATAAGAAATATACTGTCTTGATTAAGTAGGAGAGAGAGCGAGAGAGAGGTAATATGATATACATAAGTCATCAGCTTGGCTATGACCCATCAGTCAAATAGGATGTGAATCACAGACTGTGCTTAGTTCAGTCACGAGAGACATAGTGAATTAAGTGAAGATAATGGTTTATTATAACAGATGATTTAGTGAAAATTAAGTCATGTCAAGACAGTCTTTGGTGCTTCGACTCAACAGGGAGATTTTTTAATCGAGGGGCATCGGCCCTGAGCAGCAGCATAATAAATGCCCCTATGGAGTCCAGACCCTGGGGCTGGTGGCTGATGACTTCTGCTGAGACTGAGAAGGCTGATGAAGAGATGAAACTGATGGATCTGTGAGGACTAGGCAGTAGTGGCATGGGACAGGGTTTTTTTTAATACCTGCACCCACGCGACCCATTATGACAGCCAATCCACACTCGCTAAAATACGCGTTAATTATCCGCCTGAACTTGACCCAACCCGCAAACCTCCTAATGTAGCCTAGGGCTACAGCGAAGTGAGAAGTGTTGCACTATTTCATTTTTGGGCTGTTTGCCAAACATAATACACTGATCGCAAGGCACAGCCTATTGCATATTAGCCTAATACACATTGGTGGTGGTTGAAGTGAGTTACCCCCTTCAAATGTGAAGCACTTCGGGTGTCTAGAAAAGCACTTTATAAATGTTCATTCATTCTTCTTCAGCCGCTTCTCCGGGGTCGGGTCGCGGTGGCAGCAAGCTAAGTAGGGCACTCCAGACATCCCTCTCCCCAGCAATGCCCTCCAGCTCCTCCTGGGGGATCCCAAGGCGTTCCCAGGCCAGATTGGACATGTAGTCCCTCCAGCGAGTTCTGGGTCTACCCCGGGGTCTCCTCCCAGTTGGCCGTGCCCGGTAAACCTCCAAAGGAAGGCGTCCAGGAGGCATCCCGATCAGATGCCCGAATCACCTCAACTGGCTCCTTTCGATGCGAAGCGGCAGCGGCTCTACTCCGAGCTCCCTCCGGATGCCCGAGCTCCTCACCCTATCTCTACGGCTGAGCCCAGACACCCTACGGAGGAAACTCATTTCAGCCGCTTGTATCCGTGATCTCACCCTTTCGGTCACTACCCAAAGCTCCTGACCATAGGTGAGGGTTGGAACCAAGACTGACTGGTAAACTGAGAGCTTTGCCTTCCGGCTCAGCTCCCTCTTCACCACAACGGTCCGGTACAACGCCCACATTACTGCCGATGCTGCACCAGTCCACCTGTCAATCTCCCGCTCCATCCTACCCTCACTCGTGAACAAGACCCCGAGATACTTGAACTCCTTCACTTGAGGCAACAACTCATCCTCAACCCAGAGGGAACAATCCACCATTTTCCGGTAGAGAACCATGGCCTCAGACTTAGAGGTGCTGACTCTCATCCCGGCCATTTCACACTCAGCTGCAAACTGCCCCAGAGCGTGCTGGAGGTCGCGTTCTGATGATGCCAACAAAACCACATCAAATATTATCAATGTTATATAACAAAATATACATATACAACATATACAACTATATAAACAAAACCACATCATCAATTATATAAATCAGCTATATGAAGGTAATGATTATTTTCTTATTATGGTAATTGTTATTATCATTATTATTATTATTATTATAGCATCTGGGTCTAGGCTACTTCCTTCTATTTCCTATTCTTCTTATTTCTATTTACTATCTTCTTCCTATTTTCTCTCGCTGTTATAGGTTTTTTTTAGGGAGTTGTTCCTTATCCGATGCGAGGGTCAAAGGACAGGATGTTGTGTTGCTGTAAAGCCCTTCGAGGCAAATTTGTAATTTGTGATATTGAGCTATACAAATAAAATTGACTCGACTTGACTTAAGTAAACAGGACAAATTGTTCCAAACAGAGTTCTTTATTGCTGAATAGCAGCAAAACAATTAGGGGGGGAGCAGAGACGAAAGTAACACTTTAAAGATAGAAATCATTTTAAAATGTAAGATTACAGACAGAAACTAATTTTCATTGTGATCAACAACTCACATGTGTGTTCTATCAATACCAGGCAAGAGTATCCGTCTGCAGCCAGCAGGACTACAAGTCACACCCACTCCACGGTACGCCCACTTCAAGTCACGCCCCTTCTGATTACAAGTCACGCCCACTTCTTTCTTAAAGGTATATGACCCTCCGAGGGCATTTTGGCTTTCATCTGTTTCTCATTGTGGCATACTTGTTTTCTTTCATCTGTTCAAATCTATTTTAATTAGCAACTACAAGGGGGGGCATCTGTGGAGGAAAATTCAGCTTTGAGGAATAAGATATGATGTTCGGTGAGCATTTAAAATGCAGACTTTGCATTAAGAATGAAGAGTATGATGAATTATTGACAGATCAAAACCTGTCATTAAAAGAAATCTTTTTGCAAATGATAGTTTAAATTGACACATTTTACAGTATTTTTTTTTTACTCTGTATATGTGCAGTGGTGGTAATTATTCATCAAATCATTATTTTAATAATGTTTTTCCCTATGTGCAGTGGTGGTAATTATTCATCAAATCCTTAAACAGAGGGACACAGGCTTAAAACAGTAATTTTTGTCCTCTTCTATCCAGCTCACCAGCTGCTTAAAAGAGATGTGATGAGCGCATGATTTATCATTGTAAATCTAGCTGGGCTATTTTTCTTCTTCTTTGATCAAAATGTTGCTGTTGGTCATTTCACCACATAGAGTCCTGCTGAGTTGAGGTGTCTGCACACCTAAAATTCTTCTCAGCAGGTGCAAAAGAAGAAAGGCTAAACTGTGCAGCACAGTGGGCATGGAGTTCCTCCACCGCAGAGTACTAAAGAACTGAAAGTGTTGTTTGGCTAAAATGTCATGAATAACTGGATGAATATGCCCTCTGTGGACAGCAGGGTACTTTTATCATCGATAAAGAAGATACATTTCCATTACTAAGACAACTACACACTGAAGTTACTGGCTTTTGCAGTGTATACATACCTGTGCGCTATAACAATACATTTACTGCGCATAATGAATGAATATACAATTCATCAATTTCAATATTGGTAATACTTAAATATATGACAATCATGCTCTTCCTGCTGCCACTACTACTTTCGGCTGCTCCCGTTAGGGGTCACCACAGCGGATCACCCGTTTCCATCTCTTCCTGTCCTCTTCATCTTCCTCTGTCACACCAGCCACCTGCATGTCCTCCCTCACCACATCCATAAACCTCCTCTTTGGCCTCGCTCTTCTCCTCTTCCCTGGCAGCTCCATATTCAGCATCCTTCTCCCAATATACCCAGCATCTCTCCTCCACACATGTCCAAACCATCTCAGTCTTGCCTCTCTTGCTTTGTCTCCAAACCGTCCAACTTGAGTAGTCCCTCTAATATACTCGTTCCTAATCCTGTCCTTCTTCATCACTCCCAATTAAAATCTTATCATCTTCACCTCTGCCACCTCCAGCTCCTCCTCCTGTCTTTTCATCAGTGCCACTGTCTCCAGACCATACAACATAGCTGGTCTCACAACCATCTTGTAAACCTTCCCTGTAACTCTTGCCGGTACCCCTCTGTCACAAATCACTCCTGACACTCTTCTCCACCCACTCCACCCTGCCTGCACTCTCTTCTTCACCTCTCTTCTGCACTCCGCGTTACTCTGTACAGTGGACCCCAAGTATTTCAACTCATCCACCTTCGTCACCTCTACTCCTTGCATCCTGACCATTCCACTCTTCCTGCTATGTTGCAAAAAGTATACTGACAAACAAGGGTATTTAGCCAAAGTATATGTAAATGCATGTCAATGAGGCAAAGAAAAGAATGGAATTTATTTTCTCAGTTTGGACACATACATTCTGGCCATATTTGGGAACTATTGCAGTACTGACGAACCCATTGATGGTAGAGTTGAAGTGGTTACTCAGAAAGTGCCTACAGCCACATAAAAACAGCCAATGCTGCAGTATCCTGCAAGATCATTTTCAGAGTAGAATCCTTGCAGTTTTCCTCTCTGTCCACGTCCCATCCCCTGTAGTCTTCAGTCTTTTTAAAGAGAATTGCACTGAATGCAACTGGAGATTAGATACAGAGTTCTGTGGGTCCTTCTATACTGCTCTGAAAATGCGTTCCAGTTCACCACGCCCGATGACAAAAGAACAGGTTCATGTGTGCAACTTAGGTTCAGATTTATTTCATGCGAGTTTTTCTGGTAGCAGTGTTTCCTGAGTATTCGTTTAGCAGTGGTGTGCCACCACAGCAAGAGAAATGTGAAATTAAAATAAATACTTACTATCTAAAACAAAACAAAATAAATAGTGTTTTAGAAGTAATGCTTATATTACAGTTAAAATCATTTTAGCACTACAACCTCGACCTGAATAATAACGTTGGCCCAAATATAAGACAGATAAAGCACAAATGTAGAATTGTCACTCAAAAGCCCCACAGCTGCACAAAAATGACCAAGGAAACACTGTGGTATAGAAAACTGGTATGAAAAACAATCAAATTAGGGGACATTTATGTACAACGCATGCAAAAATATTGCTCACTTTAAGTTTCAATAGATTATCAACTCAGTAACAACACCAATATGCGTTACTACTGTATTGAAAAGTGACATACACTTCAATTTAAACGTCTATTAGGGGAAATATTCTTACCGTTGTCTCTACATGAGCTGCCATCTTGCCGACAACATCCCATTTTGACATCTCGTGTGGTTCTGTGTGATTTGGACAACTTCAAGTTACGCCCCCCTTCACGAAATGCCCCCCCCCCCTTGCAGTCTGCAGACAGACCCTTCTCATAGCAGGTGCTACACGGGTGGGTCAAACGTAATGCAACTGTCATGTGGTGTCAAGGGAGAAGGGCTGTGACAGCAACGGTATAAACCTGAATTGCTTAATCTTGTTTTTATTAAAAATGTCTGACAATGTCCTTGTTATTATGTAATTGCAAACATAGCATATCCTTTATTTATAAAAAAATATTGAATTTCATTTTTAGAACATAGGTAATTTCATTTGCTGTATTACTAACAAATTTAAAGAAACAGTTAAATTTGGTTTCCCGTTCCGGTTATCAGCTGCAGTTTGTTTGTTTGAGGCTCTGCCTACTTTTTAACTTTTAACAATTTTTAACGACTCCGTGAGCTCTTTGGATTATTTCAACTGATTTTATGGTCTGCCTATGTTATGGATTTTTACCCGACTCCCTGCACTCCTGGTGAGAATCGTGAGGACCCAGCCTTCAGCTGATTGAGCTAACGGCTAATCGGAGCTAACTTTCTTCAACCAGTTGAATATTACTATGCCCTGCGAGGACTGCCTGAAATCAACAAATGACATTACTAACCTCAAGGCTGATATCTGATGGCTCTCAGGTAAACTGCAAAAAAGGGACACTTTTGTCCGATTCTATTGACACCGCAGCCTCACGGCCTACAATGATCTGTCATGAACCCAGCCTTCTCCGAAACATCCCCTGGGACCCATCGTCTCGTTGCTGGCCCTCCTCCTGCTCCTCTCCCAGCTCACAGGCTACCTGGTAGGAGGTGGTAGTTGGACGGGACAAGACAGAAAGACCCCGAGCTCTCTCGCCATGCCCATAATCCTCTCACGTCGCTTTACCATGCTACTAGCTGGTGCCATGGCTCACCCTGTTGATGCCCCCGTAGCCGATGCTGTTTCCATGGCCGATGTTGCCCCTTCCCACATGGAGCTGGTCCCTGCTCCAGCTGGAACTACTCCTGCTGCGGCGGCTGCCCCAGCTGCTGCGGTGGTTGATCCAACCTACCGCTGCCAGTGCGACCGAGGGTCCTCCTGCATGCGTCCCCCTGCACCGTCCTCCCAGCATTTGGGCAGGTTGGTCACCCCCAGTCACAATGCCACTCCTTCAGGCCAACAACATTCATCCTGTCCCAAGACTGTCCCTGGCAGCGCTGTCAATCAGTCACCCACTCTTCTCTTCCCCCCACTACCTTGATCAATGGGGACTCCGTAGTCCAAAACATCCGTTTTGTAAATGCAGTAAATGCTGCTTTCCTGGAGCCACTACGCCTGAAATCCTGGAGAAACTCCCAGAGCCCGTTGATTCATTTCCAACAGTGGTGAGAGTAATAGTCCATGTCGGCTCCAATGACACTACCCGTCAGCAGTCCGAGCTTTATACATCTTTTTAAATCTCAACAATCGTGGAAAAACCCTTTTTATTTCTGTCCCAATTCCCAAACTGTGTTGCGGGGGCATTTTAGCATGATTCTCTGCCTTCATACCTGGCTCCAGTCCATGAGTATAGCGCACAACATTGGTTTTATTCATAACTTCGACTTGTTTTGGGAGCACTCCTCTCTGTACAGAAAAGACAAGTCTTCACCCGGACATGCTGGACAGTCGCATGCTTGCTGCTAATTTGCAGCATGCTGTTCTGTGCTCAACACGTGATTGACTATTTACATTACACACATACCTTCCTGAACCCATCTTCCACTTTGCCCACATCAATGATTGTCGCATCCTTTGTTCACATCGGCTCCCCCTTGTGATATGATCACACTGCTGTTCTACCGCTTCCCATTGCTAACAGACATCATTAGCCTCACCATCACCAAAACAAATTACACGTCAATCTGTCCAATCTCCGGTCCCTTCCCCAGTCCTCACAACCTATCATAAAGCAGCAACATCTGAGACTCGTTTTGCTCAACACACGTTCACTCGATAACAAAAGCCTCATTCTGAATGAATTTATAACAGACAGTAACCTGGATTTCCTCTGCCTCACTGAAACCTGGCATAAGCCCCTGGACTATTACTCGCTAAACCAGACCACACCCACAGATTCACATACACTGACAAACCTTGTTTTGAGGGGCAGGGTGGTGGTGTTAATACTGTTTACAGGAAGGACATTAAAACAACTATTTCCATTCTTGCCACTCATTCTTTTGAACACCTTGCCTTTAAACTCCCTGGCTCCACTCCCTTGGTCACTGCTGTTATCTACTGCCCCCCCCCCCGCAAGACAAACCCCTCCTTTCTTTCTGACTTTTCTGACCCGGCTATGTTCCATCTCACCTTCCGTTCTCCTCCTAGGTGATTTTAATATCCACACTGATGACACGGACTAAATCTGCCATAGAATTCCTAGAACTGCTACAATGCTTTAACTTCCCCACTCACAGCCGTGGTCACATCGTGGATTTTGTCTGCTCCACCGGCCTCACAATACATCAACTCACCAGCCTCAACCTCAGCATCTCTCGCCTAGCAATCACCATGGACATTGAGATCCCTATCCCCATCCCAAAAGTCAAACGAACAATATCCTTCAAAAATCTCAAATCTATCTCCCCTCAGCTCTTTCTGCCTCTCTTGCCAGTAAAATGTCAGCCTCCGCCTCCACTGTCTGATAATCCCTCTGATCTTGTCAATTATTATAATGACACACTCTCCTCCTGTCTTTATCAGTTGGCCCCCATTAAAACCACAAGTCTCATTCACACACTCAGCTCCCTGGTATACTCCTGAACTCCATCAAATGAAATCTCATATAAGTACCAGCTCGAAAAGAAAACTGGGTTAAAAGTGCATCTCCAAGCTTACACAGACTACCTTCAACAATACAAAGATGCTCTCATCATAGCCCGGTCCATCTACTATTAACACCTCATACACTTTGGCTCCACCAACCCCAAGGCTCTCTTTTCCCCAATAAACAAAACTTATCAAACCCAGTGACAATTCCTCCACAATTAACAAGCGCAACTCTTTCCTTTAATTTTTCAAACTAAAACTGACACCATCTACAGCAACCTGACCCCCACCCCCCACCCCCTCACACACACACTCAGCCCCTGTCAATAGAGCTGTCCAACTTAATGGTACGAATGAGAAGTTCCACTTGTGTTCTGGATCCCATCCAATCTTGTTAAGGACTGTCTCCCAGCTATCTCCTCACTCCTCACAGTAATAATTAACTCATACTTCAGCTCTGGTTCAGTCCCCCATACACTTAATTGTCATCTCCACCCTCAAAAAACCTAGACTCAATCCTGCTACTGTAGGAGGAGCTGTCTGTGCACTCCCCTAAAATCTGAGATTCACCATACTGCTGAAATGGTTGGAATTTATTTACAGACGTCGGGCTCACATGCCTACAAACCTGGAGGGACTGCGTATCTTCAGAGCTCATTTCAGTGAGGAGTGTTTCCATAACCTAATGCAAAAGTCACTGGTTCTTCACAAGAAATTAGTTTTGAAGTATGATGCTGTGCCAACTATTTATCCTGGGACCGTGACAACAAGCAGGAGTCAGTATGTGAGTTATCTCTCTTACTCAAGCAACAGTCAAATGAAAGCTTCCTGCATGTAACATATTTCCTTGTGACTTATAAATAGCATTGAATATGTTAGCTTTTTGCTAGCTGCTGCTATTTGTTTGGTAATAGTATGTATTTAGCTAACGTTTCAAAGTTCAACGATATGAAATGATGACGGCAGCCCGAGGTGCATTGCTTTTCACCCAACGTGTGACAATGTGAACACAATGTGACATCGCAGCAGATATTATTGTAACGACCACGGATGACTAGACTTGCTGACCAGTCAACTAAAGGGTCCGGCCCGTTAGCCAAGGGCTAGCGAGTCTAGTCATCCGTGGTCGTTATATTATTGTATGTTTCACAACCACTGCTCCGTTAGCCAATGCCTGTTACAAGCTAAAAATAAAATAAAACAAAATAAAAAATAAAATAATATAAACAAATAAAAGATGCTAACTACAAATACCATTCTGATACATGTGCTACTCGCTGATTTTTGTGCGCAACAGAATCTGGGTCTGACTGAGGCTCAAACATATATGGCTGAATCTCTCTGATGTTTGCTCTCATGCTAGCCGTCTTGATGTTTGCTCTCATGCTAGCCGTCTTGATGTTTGCTCTAATGCTAGCCGTCTTGACGTTTGCTCTAACGCTAGCCGTCTTGACGTTTGCTCTAATGCTAGCCGTCTTGGTTTGCTCCAATGCTAGCCGTCTTGAAGTTTGCTCTAATGCTAGCCATCTTGATGTTTGCTCCAATGCTAGCCGTCTTGATGTTTGCTCCAATGCTAGCCGTCTTGATGTTTGCTCCAATGCTAGCTGTCTTGATGTTTGCTCCAGTGCTAGCCGTCTTGATGTTTGCTCTAATGCTAGCTGTCTTGATGTTTCTCCAGTGCTATTTGTCTTGATGTTTGCTCCAATGCTCTAGCTGTTTTGATGTTTGCTCCAATGCTAGCCGTCTTGATGTTTGCTCTAATGCTAACAGTCTTGATACGCACTGCTCCGGTCAACCTAGAGCAGCAGTGCTGGGCGGGGCACGAAGCCTGTGATATTTGTGTAGTCATAGATCCTGAATTTTCAATGAGGCAGAAAGAGTAGCTGTGCTTCCAGCCCCTTTTCATTTTTTTTTTTACTTTTTATGTGGGAAAACCATGCTGAACAATATATTAATCATCTCAGAGTATTTTTAAACTTCAAAACGTGCCTGGAGTGGTACTTTAACCTGATTTAACCTCAACCTCTACCTAACCCTTACCTTAAACTAACGCTTATCTTGACAGATAGCTCACCTATTTAATAGCTAACCCACAGGGCCGAGGGAACACAGGGCTGACCCCGCTTGCTTGGAAATGTCTGTGCATTAGCCAGCAATGGCTAAAGTTCAGCAATTACCTATTTACTATGAATGGGCCTTAGCCAGCAATGGCTAGTGTTCAGGAATGACTTAAATAGTAATGATAGGCTTAGGCAGTAATAAAACATTGGTGACCTGGAATTCAGCAATAATTGAACTTGGCCAATAGAGGTAAGCAGTGTCTTAAAATTAGTAATTAGACAGTGCAGCTAAATACAGGTGAGACACACAGAACCGCAGACCACCAATATGCAATTGCTTGCCATAAGCTGTTAGGGCTTTAGAGATCTTTGAGTTTTAATGATTGCAGAGGCATTAGGATGCACATAGGAAGCATAGCCAGAGGATGACCATTGGCCCAGTAGTTGAAGGGAAACTGTTGATAGACCTTGCATGGCTGCGGAGGTTGTTGCACCTATTCTAAACGAATGACCTGAACAATTCTTTGGGGGTATGTTACATCTCAGAAGACTCTGCTCAAGATCATAGCTAAACCAATATTTGCACATGGGATTGTTATCTGGGGGTCAGAAACAGAGGGGCATAAGGGTTGGGGAAGGGCCTGTTTTTAAATATTTACACATTGATTTAAAAGGACAGAATTGAGAATCAGTGCGAGCAATAATTACAACGCAATTACCTCCAGCTTTAGAGTGTTTAAGGAAAATACTAAAGAAATCTGGATGGAAAGTTAAATCTGAAATGGTAATATCTGTATCAAATGAATTTAAAGAAGTGGTAAATTCACCACTCCTTAAAAACCCATAAAAAGCTAATAAAAAGGAACACTCCAAGAGAGAGTTGGCATAGAGAGAAAAATAACCATTTCTCAAGACTGATAGCATTTTATACAAGATGGAAAGAGTAACAGGGAATCCATTGTCAATGCTAGAGGGGTAAACTTTTGAAATGCAGTTTAGCAACAGTTCAATGACCGGATCGGAGAATGAATATGCTGCGGAAAGATGGATCGAAACATCTAGTATTAAACTGGATACCAGCAACCAGACCTCTTATAGTATACCATGGCTTAAAGTGAGGCACGTCCATGCAATGACAAATAAATGCACAGACAGCACCGAGTGCAACAGGTTTTGGAGGCAGATTCAGAGAAACACACGCCATGACAAAGATTTCCAAGCAAAATCATAGGTTTTCATGGTAGAGGCAGCTAGATCTTTTCTTATATAAAACCTGGCAGATTCTAAATATGACTGCCGGGAAAACTAGTTTAATAGAGGGCTCATTTTTCTAGAGGGATGACTGCTATGGGCATTGGGCTGGCTTCTGGGCAAAGACTCTTGAATACCTGGAAATTAAAATGGAATAAAGAATCAGCAATGACATTAGCATGACCTGGCACATGACAGGCTGTAATTATAAAATTTTGCATGACAGATAGCCATGTAATACATCTCATGAATGGCATGTTTCTGAGACTGGATGAATGGCCTTTATCAATGATGCCTATGACTGCTTCATTGTCACACAGCACTGTGATGCGTTTACGTTACCAGAACTTCCCCCATACTGCAATGGGATACATATCATACAGGGCAGAGGAGGAATCAAGCATGGGGAAGGAATGAGGGCATTTGGTGGCAAACCACTGACCTCGAAAATATCCCCCAAATCACACAGAGGGTGCAGCATCTGTGAAAAACTTAAGCGAATCTGAGAAATGTACCAAAAATCGTCATAGAAAAACGTTACACCATTCCACTGATCCAACAAACGAGACCAGAAGTTCAAATCGGAGTGGCAACCTTCCTCCAGTTAGAATACAGCCGTGCAAATTAGGCACGGAGGAAGCCATGTCCAGCAATCTGGAAATGAACGAGCGACCCTGGGGGACAACGTGTATTGCAAAATTTAGATGGCCAAAGGAGAGAGAGCATTTGCTATTTTGTTATTTTCATTGCTTTGACATAGGACCGAATTATTTCACGGTTGCTCTCGAGTTTTTTGACTGGGAGAGAAGCTTTCGCTTCAAGTGTGTCCTGTGTGATGCCCAGGAACTTGGAGCGAGTAGCAGGATCAATAGTTTTTTTGTCAGAGAGGGGGATGCCCAGCTAATTGAACAGGTGTTTCAGTTTGGACAAAGATAAGCAGAATTTGTCACACAAAGTGTCAATCAACAGAAAGTCGTCGAGGAGGTGAAGAAGAGAGAAGACTTTAACGCTGTTTAAAAAGATCTAGGCCCAGGGAACCTGGTTGAAAATGAAAGGACAGCTGCTACAGCCAAACTTGAGATGCACTGCAAAGTACAGTTATGGAGTCCCACTTGAAACCGAAAAGATACTACTGTGAAGGATGTACTGGAACGATCTTGAAGACATCTCAAATATCAGCTTTGGAAAGCCATGTGCCCTGAACAGCTAGCTTAATAAGCTTGATGGCATTGTCATCAGTAGAATAATGTATAAAGAAAGGCTCAGGTGGAATGAGACTGTTAATGCTTGGGTATGTCCTGGAGCAAGGAGCAGAAAGGTCAAATATAGGTCTTTTCTTTCCGAAGAATTTTCTAGTTGCTATTCCTATAGAACAAGTGCAAAACACAGGGAATGGTGAAGCGTCATACGAGCCAATTAAATAGCCTTTATCAAGCTCCTTTTTGAGTAGCTGAGACACTATGACTGGGTCACGTAGAGCGGACCGGAGAGTTTTGGACATGTATGAAGAGGCCAGAGAGGAGACAAAACCTACCCAAAACCGTTGGGAAAGACTAGTAAGCAATTGATCAACAAATACAGATGAGAAGACAGTTCTGATGCGAGAGCTGGGACATTTATTGGAGTAGAAGGGTGGATTTTTAACAAGTCTTTGAACCGAGACAATTCTGCTGCAGAGGGTGAGAACTGCGTGGGCACACTGATCTTAGCTGAGTGTCTTTGCAGTTGCTGCAGATGTAGAGAAAAATTCAATTGGGGTAAATGCATACATTTTCACTGAAATAACTGCATATGAACTGGTTGCTGAAGGTATGCACCTTACGGCCACAGCTGTCAGTTTTTTTCTCTCTGAGAGGAAGACAGATCATGGTTAATTTTGGGCTGGGCCCCCATGCTCTTGGGGGAGAGGGCAGAGAGACCTGAGTGACCCATATTGCTGCGAGTGATGCATGGCACTACTTGACAGCCACCCATTAGCATGACCAACAATTCAGTGTCCAAGACAGAGCGGTTCAAGCAGATGTTTGACTGAGTGATGTAATGTGCTGCTTTGCTGGAGAAACCTTTGTGGTATTGGTAAAAAAATATTTCGAGCACCCCGGTAGCTCACCTGGTAGAGCGCATACCACATAAGGCTGAGAGTCCTTACCGCAGCAGCCTGGGTTGGAATCCGGCTCAGTCCCTTTGCTGCATGTCATCCCCTCTCTTTCACCTGCCTTTCCTGTCTCTCTCAACTGTCACTATCGAATAAAGGCAGAAAATGGCAAAAAATAATCTTATATATATATATATATATATATATTTATACTTCTCCCATACCTCAAGTTTAAATCGCTAATCAGAGCCAAATATGAGTCCAGTTCTTGTCTGCGCGCTGGGTAGACGGAGCATATCACACCATGATGCCAAAAGCAAGTACAAATTCACCCATTGCCATACCTCTTGACAATCTGGGATCGGCAGATTTAATAACAGCTTTGAAGTTTCCCCGGCGGAAAATTTGTTTCCACACTCTGGAGATGGGAATACCAGACTGGTAAGGTTAATGTCTTCTCCCTGCACAATGTTTGACCTTAATCAAGGAGAGATGTTACCCCCGAAAGGAACATAAGGCCTACCTAGCATAGGAGCAGAGACAGCAGAGGCCAGGGAAATGCTGTGGGGCATCTGGGGGCACTTGCGGTGGAAATGGATTGCTGAGGTGCAGGTGCTGGTGCATGAATCAATAGGATTTGAGAGGCAATAAGCACTGCAGAGGAAGATGATGAGACTTGGGTGTTCTCCACACACTGGAGGGGAGCATCAACAGCATGAATACTATTTACCAGAGAATGGGGATTGATTTGAGGGCATTATCTAATGGATGAATGGCAGGTGTTGTAGCGCCAGAGGTTGCAGTAGGCTCATCCCTAACTGGAGTTTTGCAAACCACTTTGTTAGCCAAAATCATGAAGCTGCGAGAGATCCAGCCCCAGAGCTGGAGTAATACCCTGGGCTCTTACCATCTCCAGAATTTCTGAACCTGATTCTCTTTGCCGAGTTGCCAATGGGATAGGAGCCATTTCAAATGAGTCAGCATTGATTGGATCAGTTCCTGAGTCTGACCTCATAAAATAAGCTGGCAGCCAGAGAGTTAGCGGAAAATCAAAACGTAAACTCGCCCTACACGAACTGCATAATGACAGATGAGCACATAACAGCAGCACGGACGCACTAACGGAGGAGAGCGAAACAAAGACAGCAGCAGCAAGATGATTGGCTGATGATGCAGGTGTGTCATTGTGCTATTGGATAGAGAACAGGTGATGTAAAAAGCTGATAGCTCAGCTAACATCCCCGGACAGGCAGTACGTTTACATGATGTTAGAAAAAGTGGATTTACTGTGTTAGTCCGCCTAAAACTGGACTTTTAAACACGTTAGTCCGACTGAAATCGTACTAAATCAAATTGAGTCGGACTAACACACCTAGATGATGCGGTTGGGATGGTTTTACTCTGACATGTATACGCTTCAATCGGCCCTGAACAGGCCGAGGTGTTCTGCGCATGATCCATAGTTCCTGCGGCCCAATAGCAACCAGCTGAAAGGGGGCATATCGCCACCTACTGTGCCGGGGTCGGACATACTTCCGTCAATAAATCGATTCTCCCCTGGACGACGACAGTAGTCCAATGATATGGCCTAATCGAGCTGCAACCGTAGCTCCACTTCACTGTGCACGTAAACGCAGTCAGTGACAACAAGGGAAACGATGAGTGAGGGCGGGTGAGAGATGAGCACGGCAGGATGCAATGAGAAATATAACTACAGGCCTACGCATGCAAACGATAAGTCTTCCTGACTGAACCTTCGCTAAAGCTCAACTTCTTTCTCACCTATAGTACACACACACACACACACACACACATACACACACACACACACATACACACACACACAAAGTAATTGCTGTGTTCGTGCTGACAGCAGTTTGTTGTACTTACTATAAAAGAACGACGGTAATCCTATTTCAGACATTTGTGAAAAACGGGTAATTACTTGAAACACGCCTGAAGAGACACTGGTCAACAAATACAATTAGGACAAAGAAAATAGACTGCAAACTTACAGACACATTCATTTGTATATCAGCATGATGATTAACGATGATTGGATGATGATTACATTCGACAGGGTAAAAACTGAAATAGATTTCTTAACCGCCTTCCCTAATGAATTTGAGGCCACCTGAGGCAAAGAATAAAAACAACTAAATTACTAAAAGCAATGACAGTAAGCAGCTACAGGTAAACAGTCAGAAACTTTCTCAAATTAGGCTGTAGCGGACACACTGATGAAGACAAAGGCTGCTCATATGGGACTGGGGTAATGGATCTGCTCCTGAAAAGTCACTTCCTAGAATAAGACATGCAGCATGGTCAGTAAATAGGCTGCGGGTTCGCCACGCGGAAATCCACAGCTCACCAGAACCATGCCCCAGCAACGCCAGACTCTCGTTTTAAAAGAAACCCCTCGAATTCAGTGCTTGAACTGACCCGCTGTGCAGAATGAATAGGTCCAATCCATGGTGCCGTTACATACCGACTGTCCTCATTAGTGGGTAATTTATGCGGGCAGTTCAGAGCTGGACTGCTGCAAATATGTTCATCAAAACAGTGAAAGGCAATTATGCATAATGGACCACTTTACTCTCTGGTTTGTTCTTTTTTTTTTAAACTTCAGTGAACAAAAAGAAAGAAAATGTGGGCAACAGTCACTTGTTGTGCAAAGATCCCCAGACCTTGGTAAGCACACCAACTTGGCCTTGGCACACTCACACACAAACACATAAACCATGTCACACTATACTTGTGGGGACCCCTCACTGACTACATTAATTCCCTAACCTTAACATCATAACTACATGCCTAACCTTAACTCTTACCCCCAAATTAACCTAATCCTAATTCTAACCTTAACCCTAAACCCAAGTCCTAACCCTAACATAGACAATTGTCCTCATGAGGACCCATAAAATGCCGCACAAGGTAGACGGTTTCAGCTCTTTGTATCCTAATGGGGGTGTCCTCATTAGGATATGAAAACCTGGTACATGCACACACATGCACGCACACACACACACACACACACACACACACCCCTGACTTGGCATACGATGCTGTCCTTCCTTCCTGCATCCTGTCTCATACACAACACCTGGTCAATTCGTATCTCTCACACGCACACGTACAGTACAAACATACAGTACACACAAACAGTCACACAAACCCGTCAAACACACAGCAGAAATAAATCACACAGCATTGGCAGTAACATATATCAGAACTATATTGCTTTGGTATTGATCGCCTCTCAGACAAGATTGTGATGAGGACTGCGGAAGGGAGAAAAGATGAATTCCAGCCCCCTTTGACTGCTCTTGATATTCTGAACTAGCCAAGCGGTGAAGGAGAAAATTCTTTCCTTTCTCTGCCCATGTCTTCTTTAATCCATCAGTGGCTCGCTGCTCACAACTGTACAAAGATGGGCTCTTGTATTTGCCAGGAATTGTGAATAGCACAGTTGCACACCAGAGCCGGGCGCCAGTATGGGTTCTGGGCAGGCCGCGGGGCTTTTTAAAGTGGCTCTGACGCCAAGGGAATTCTTTTGGTTGGGGATTTAAACTTCTGAACCAGAAGCACAGCCTAACAGCTAGCCTCACAGCATTGATGGAAGTCGTGATGCCGCACGTCTGACTGAAACATGAACTCAGCAAATGCAAGTAAACCCTTCGTACAGATGTGAAGAGATGTGTTTTCTCTGCAGCCTGCAATGGAAAATACTAAACCACCCCTGTGCTTCAAATGATCGTATTCAGCCCTGCAATCAGGGATGCAGCAGTGAAAGCCATGTACTCTAAATGTAATGCAAATAACTTTATGCATTAAGAAGAAGGAGGGACGTTGTTTTGGGTGATCACATCCTAGGATCCCTAACAGGATCCTAGGATCCTTTCCTAGGATGCCTAACAACATCAGGCAAAGGGACTGCTGGTGGAAACTAGCCTATTAGCTAACTCAGGTGCATTTACATTGGTTTTGAATGTTGATTAATTTACATTGTCCCTTCCCAAATAAACGTTTACACTAAGCTAAACATGTGTGAAAATACACCCACTCACCAAACGGGGCGCCCTCCCAACAGAACGCCAAAACAGAAGAGACGCCTCCACCCTGCTCCACAAGCAAAGGGACAAATGAAGTCCCCTCGTGGCGCTTCAAGTTCATTTGGCCGTTCGTACAAAACTGAAAGCATGTGGACAGATGTGCATACATGTGTACCCACACACACAGGTTTGTGTACACATACACACACACACACACACTGACAGGTGTATGGACATACACACTGATAAGTAGACATACTATATGCACACACAGGGGCGCAGTTGTGGTCATGCAGGTGCACACACTCAAACCCGCACATATGCATCCCCCCCCCCCCCCCCCACACACACACACACACACAGACACAGACACTAGATTTTAGATCGATGCGGAAATCAATGGCTGATGTTGGAGAAGAGGGATGAAAAGAATGCCGGAGGAGGAGAGATATATTTAGAGAGGTAAAAGATCCATTAGTGGAATGCATAGAGAGAGAGACAGAGAGAAAGAGCAACAGAGAGAGAGAGAGAGAGAGAGAGAGAGAGAGAGAGAGAGAGAGAGAGAGAGAGAGAGAGAGATAGGTGGGGTGAAATTAATAAGTAGAGAGAGAGAGTAAGAAAGAAGCACTGATAAAGAGTAAGAAAGACAGATATAGAGATTGAGGGAGAGAGAAAGACAGAAAAAGAGAGAGAGAGACTCATTGGTTAAGTGACTGGCTGCCCGGTCCCCATCTCTGTCAGATCACCACGCCAACAGTAGGTACAGTATCCTCCTATTCTCCAGCATGTTGCCTGCGTGCTGGCGACCCCATCCCCCTACACGCGTCTCCATCCTCCACCAGCTTCAGCCTCTTCTCCTCACCGCATTAAGATTCTGAGCACAAACATGAACACTTTCCCCCTTCTCCACCTGTAGATGCTGCCTCTCTTTTGTGTCAACGGGCGATCTGGCAGCTCGCTGTAAATCTTGGCTTCAGGGAGTGATGCCGGCGCTGCCATTGAGCCAAGGCAGGGAAAAAATGAAGGGCAAATTTGCAGACTATTCTGCAACGGGATGAAAAATATTAACAATCACTCAAAATGTTAAAGGTATCCCGGTCAGTTGTTCAGAATGTCCTCTTCAGGTGTGAAGAGAACGGCTTTCTGAACACTCCACATCGACCGCGGGCTCAGACTCGAGACTAAGGGGAGGTAAAATCCTTCTTTATTCGAACAGCTGCCATTATTCCTTGTCCTTCAGACGTAATACCGAGCATAAAAACAGATGGGCCGACACAGTGTTATGAAAAGGGAGGGAGGCACGGACACAGAAACGTGTACATGATCATGATGGAGTTTGCATGTTTAATGTGTGTAACGCAAACATACACATACATGATATGTGACCAATGAAATGAAGCATTGCTACGGCGATCCTTTCATGCACACACACACACACACACACACACACACAGGCCTGTTCGAGAAGCCGAGGGGGGCGTGTCACAGAGTGCCAGTGAGAGTGATGGATTAAGGTATGTCTTAGGGCGGGACAGGCAGAAAGAGAGGGTGTTTCAGACCGGTGACGCCCCCTCACCTGCCACCGCCACCCAACAAAACCCACCAATCAGCGGAGGAGATTGATGATGACATTGATCCAACATGAAGATGTGGGGTAGTGACCAGCATGCATAAACCCCAAGCTAAAAAAAGAAAGAAAGCATCGAGCTCTCGGAGCGTGGGGTACAGGCACAGACGTGCTCACACACAGCTGAGTTCAGATGACACTTCAATAACAGATGGTTGAGTGAAAATGACAAAGGGTGGCATCTCTAATTCTCGGCATCCACCCAACATTGAGCAAGTGGACGGTGTATAAATTGCATATCATCAATAATATTGTGATTTGGGATCTTGGTTCACCTTTGGTTTTGCTGGAAAGCTGAGCTTGTTAATAAAAATTTCCGGAAAGGTCTATGTCGCCCCCTGCTGGTGCAAATTGATACTACTGCATTCACAATCGGCGCACAATTGGGAGTAAATAATAATAATGAAGTTTGTTTGTATAGCACTTTTCGAAACAGGGTTACAAAGTGCTTCACAGAACAAATACACTGAACTGTTTAATTGCTACAAGTTTTAAGATTATTGACACGTGCAACAATTACACACCGTGCAGCTGCTCCAGCACCTATTTATGGGCGCTCTCAAAATTTAGAATAGGAGGGGAGAATAGAATTATAAGTATGAATCTAAAAAAAAAAAAAAAAAAAACAACAACAACATATACACTGTATGGAGGTAAAATATGATAGAAATAAAATATTGAGAAAACACGGAATGAAAAACTATCTTAAATGCACATTTTATGGTATACAATGTAATATATATTGTGCTATAAGATGTATTGCAATTGTAAAAGCGTCAGCTTTAATGCCGTTACAGTTGCACAAACTTGTTCAGATAGACTTTGATAACCATTTAACACTTTTCAAGCTGATTATTACTTGTAGATATTATATCAAGTTTCTTCGATTCATTATTACATGATCTCATTAAGAGCGGAGAGCCATGACCGCAGACATCACAGTGTGTGGCTGCCCTCTGGTGGTCACTGTGAGCCGTTGCATGGACCGATTCCCAATCCTGCTTTGCTCCAGCTGAATCTGCATGCATGAGCCGAACGAGCGACGCAGACGATCTAAAAATCTGACTGAGGCCGTGTGGTTGTTCATAGACCAGGTTCCCTAAATTTTATTTCTGATTTTTTCTCTTTTCATAAACCAGATTTAAAGCAACGCGCTATCAACGCTTTCTGAAAATATTGAGAATTAGAAAATGACGAAGCTGATCGAACTTATTGGGAGGCAAATCTGCATGGAGAAATGGCAACTTCGAAACGACACGTTTCATATGCAAATGAACACGTGGCATTTTCAACTAGGACGGTCTGTTCATTTCAACTTAAATGATTTCAACACAGACTTAAACATTTCTTTTGTAAAGTGAGCGAATCTGTTGAGGCTGCAGTATGTCCATATGACCGCAAGAGGGTGCTACAGGTCCATCCGCAAGGGCCAGGACTAGGAGCCCTGTCATGTGTCAGCCGGTGTTTCTAGTCATTATTCCGTGTCTTCATTTCACTGAGATGAAGAAAACACCACAGAAAACACCACAGAGAACGCCGCAGAGAACGCCACAGAGAACACCGCAGAGACCACAGAGAACGCCACAGAGAACACCGCAGAACACCACAGAGAACGCCACAGAGAACGCCACAGAGAACACCACAGAAAACACCACAGAAAACACCGCAGAACACCACAGAGAACTCCACAGAGAACGCCACAGAAAACGCCACAGAAAACGCCACAGAACGCTACAGAGAACGCCAGAGAGAACGCCACAGAGAACGCCACAGAGAACGCCGCAGAGAACGCCACAGAGAACGCCACAGAGAACGCCACAGAAAACGCCACAGAGAACGCCACAGAAAACGCCACAGAAAACGCCACAGAGAACGCCACAGAAAACGCCACAGAGAACGCCACAGAGAACGCCACAGAGAACGCCACAGAGAACACCACAGAGAACACCACATTTTCATATGACAGACATTACCAAAGTGCCCTGAGTTGCCTACGTTTGCGTTATATCCTAAGAGAAGACAAGTAGGTACCAACGAACCCCCGTTATCCACCACAGGTCATCTGATGTTCCTTTATTCTGCATACTGCAATTTCTAAAACAACGTATATTTTATTAACGCTCTCACAGAGTCATGACGAACACAGACACACATCACAACAGCATCTAAAGCACTAATCAAATATCCGGTCGTGGGGGTCGAACCTGCGGCCTCATCAGAAGTCCCTGGGAGTCACTTTAGACCGCCTGCAGGATGCAGAACTATGTGATCCCTGGATACCAGAACGGCTCCGGGGCTTTGATGAGCTGCTGTCAGAGGGCCCTTCGCCCTTGGATTTTGCTTTCATGTGATGGGGCTGTCTTTCTCTTTTTGACTGACAGCTCTTTTAAATGCAAAGCTGCGGGTGTGAGGGGAGCTGACTGAGACGGGCAAAAGAGAGCGGGATACTAACGGAGGTATAGAAACATCTTCTCCCCTGCCACCTCCCTAACCCCCCCCCCCCGCTGCGCTCCAGGTAGACAGTCAGCAGCTAATTGGTAGGGTAACCGCTGAGGCACGCGTGCTGGCTGCCCTACCCCTTGGGAGGGACGGGATTACCCCCCTTCTGAGTTCAGAATCCCTCTTCTTTCACTCAGTCTTTGCAGCAGGTGCCTCCTCGGGGCATCTCCACAAACACCCGCTAAAACTCCAGAAAAGAGGAAGACGGAAAAAATAAAACCGTCACTGAAATATTTGCTCTTCATTTGGTGTTTCAGTCTGATTTGACCGCTGCCAAACAGTTAGACATTCCCCACGCGCACTCACTCCTATCCCAGCACGCACACACACGTTTACGTGGGTCCCGTTTGGGGACATCACATACTAGGATGTTTAGAATGGCCGTCAGTGTATCATGGAAGAGACATGTGACAGGTGTCCAGCTATACGAAGAGCTCCCTATGGCAGGGGTGCCCAACTCCAGGCCTCGAGGGCCGCAGTGTCTGCAGGTATTTGTTGCAGCCATGCACTACACTACCTGATTTAACTAATTAGCTCACCTCTTGGACCAAGGAGGGAAAGGAATTAGTTAAATCAGGTGGTGTAGCGCATGGTTGCAACAAATACCTGCAGACACTGCAGCCCTCGAGGCCTGGAGCTGGGCACCCCTGTCCTATGGTGTCCACAGTAGTGCAACCGAGAAGGATGCGTCTCGCAGGCCACTGCATGAGTCACAGTGATGAAGCTGCCAACAAACTGGTGCTCTGGAACCATCTGATGGAAAAACTCAACGTGGTAGAGGAAGAATCACCTGTGTGGACAACCTATGAAGGGACACAGGGGTGGAGAAGGTACAGGAGCTAAAACCCATCATGAAAGAGTGGGATGGTTGGACATGCCGTGTAGAAGCAGTTATGGGGCGTCCAGGTGGACAACCTAGTTGAGGTGAGGCACATAGACTTACATTCATTCTCTAGCACTTAACCCTAACCTTAATCTACAGAACTATATGTATAACCTTAACCCTAACCTAACCCTAATCTTAACCCAAACCTAACCCTAACACAGACCTAACCCAAACCTAACCCTAATCTTAACCCTAGCCTTAATCTTCAGAACTATATGCATAACCTTAACCCCAACCCAAGCCTAATCTTAACCCTAACCCTAACCTAACCCTAATCATAACCCTAACCCAAACCTAACCCTAATCTTAACCCTAACCCAAACCTAAGCCTAATCTTAACCCTAACCCAAAAATCAGATTTTTTCCAATTGGGGGACATGGCTTTTGTCCCCAAGTGGACAAGCCGTTCCCAATTTACTGGTCCTTAGTCTGAAATGTGCCCCTGAAAGTAGTCAGAACACACACACACACACACACACACACACACACACACACACACACACACACACACACACACACAAACTGCGTTTTTGCATCAAATGAATTTGCTTCATTCATTTTATGTTTATTAACTTCATCTCTTCTCTTTCTGTAGGTGAATCTACTTGCAGAGTAAATGCACCCTACACATTCCCAGACAGCATCCGGATGTGGGCCACTTCAGGCAGTGATGCAGCACTGATGGCCTTCTTCTGGCCCTGACAAAATGGATGTGAGCCTGAAGTGGCCCACATGTATAACAGCAAATATGGCCCAAATATGCCAAATCAAATGTGGGCCTTTTTGGCAAAGATGCAGTGCTCTGGGCAACATGTGATCTGGATGTGACCCTGAAGTGGCCCGTGTGGTAAATGGTGAATATGGCCCAAATATCACAACACAAATATGGGCCACCTTTGTCAAATATGTGGCACAGCTTGGTTCTGGCCCAGATCTGGCAAACAGGAGCGGGCCGCCTAAGCGCCATCATTCCATGCGGTATGTGGGCCGGATGAGAGTGTTGGTGTGGGACGGGTCCGGGTTACAGTAATTTCACTATCTGGGATATAGACTCATATCATAAGCAGTAGGCAGCAGTAATAGTGTAGTAGATTTACCGTAGAATGTTACAGACTCTTTAGCTCAGTTTTTTTTTTGGGGGGGGGGGGGGTCCATTAAATTTTGTTGAAATTTTATTTCTACTCTTACTTAGAATGTCATCACCCTAATCTGCGGCAATATTTGGTTTGAGGATGGGTCTCGAAATTAACCAAAAATTTAAAAATGAGTTTGGAACTGAATGAGAGCATGTATGGTGGTCCTCTAATTCAGAAACAAAACCCCTCTGCACCCCCCCCCCCTTTTCTCCTGTGCTCAACAATCCACAATTTAGACTCTTCACGCTCCTCCAGGATGATGTCATACTGCGGTGAGTCACAGCCCACATGGGTTCACCCCACGCTGCCCGCCGCTCGCGCCGCTGTGTGAAGGTGAGCACAGCTCCCGAACAAGGGCAGCTGTTGTGCTATCAGCCCTGCTATCAGCCCTGCTATCAGCCCTGCTATCACCCCCATCAGCACTGGAGACCTGCCACATGTGAGGCGGTGAGGTCAGCTGTGGACACGCCACCTCTTTCTCTCTTCCCTGATTGGCCACGTGTGTTCTCTGGTCCACCGATACACATTCATTAGTCTCAGCGTGGGCCACATGTACTTATCACAACGCATAAAGTTGGTCATTTCCTGTATTCATATTCACATCCTCCTGGGTAACGGGGTCAATTAATTTGGTCAATCAATCCCATAATGCAATACACACCTGCAGACTGTCTGCATCCAGTTCAACAATGTTGCCGTGCTACTCTCCATTTAAGTGCAAAAAAATAAAATTACAAACTTCTTTTTTTTTTAGGGGGGGGGTTTCCCCTTTTTCTCCCCAATTGTACTTGGCTAATTACCCCACTCTTCCGAGCCATTCCCATCCCTGCTCCACCCCCTCTGCTGATCCGGGGAGGGCTACAGACTACCACATGCCTCCTCCCATACATGTGGAGTCACCAGCCGCTTCTTTTCACCTGACAGTGAGGAGTTTCACCAGGGGGACGTAGCAGATGGGAGGATCACGCTATTTCCCCCCAGTTCCCCCTCCCTCCCCAACAGGTTGCCCCGACTGACCAGAGGAGGCGCTAGTGCAGCGACCAGGACACACACCCACACATCCGGCTTCCCACCTGCAGACACGCCCAATTGTGTCTGTAGGGACGCCCGACCAAGCCAGAGGTAAGATGGGGATTCGAACCAGCGATCCCTGTGTTGGTAGGCAACGGAATAGACCGTCACACCATCCATTATCCAAACCGCTTATCCTGCTCTCAAGGTCACGGGATGCTGGGGCCTATCCCAGCAGTTACTGGGCGGCAGGCAGAGAGACACCCTGGACAGGCCGCAAGGCCGTCACAGGGCCCGGGCCCCCCCCCACACACACACACACACATACATACATACCTACAGACAATTCAGTACGGCCGAGTCACCTGACCTACACGTCTTTGGACTGTGGGAGGAAACCGGAGCCCCCGGAGGAAACCCACACAGACACAGGGAGAACATGCAAACTCCAACCTTGGGGGTGGTCCTCGAACCCAGGACCTTCTTGATATGAGCCCCAAGTGTACTGTCAAACTGAAGGGTGTTTCATCCTCCACACATCGACCGAATCAGTTTTCTTTAAGACACGGGACAGAACACAGGATGGCTGAAAGTGCGGATCCTCTCCAGTCCTGTCTCAAGTCAAGTCAGTGCAACAATTCCAGCCTCCACCCAACACAATACACTACGCCACCCGGACGCCCTAATGGTTAATAGTTCTGTAAGAGCGTGCAGACATCCAGTTCACTATGTCACCACGCAACTCTCCATTTAAGTGCAAAAAATAAATAAATAAATCAATTACAAACTACAGAACTGCAGATGTCACGACCATTCAGAGCTACTGACCGGGGACGGGTATCCATCTCTGCAGCGCCATCAAATACACAGCGTCACCATGCCATACTGATGTATATGCTTTTGATCTAAACCTGTTTAGCTGTGGACTATTTTAAAAGGAGAGCGTGAGATGAAGCTGCACACACACAAACACAAATACACACACACACACACACACACACACACACACACACACAGTGACAGCTGTTGGGGAATATAGGTGTCTCAGTTCATCTTTCTGCACAAATGATTGCTCCCCGTGTTTATGATGAAGCTCAAGTTTCACTTTGTCGTGTATCTATAAATAAAAAAGTACCGTGTATCCTCAAATGCAATGAGATGCACGTACCCTGGCTCTCTCCGACCGTAAAAACTATATCCATCCATCCATTATCCAAACCGCCGATCCTGCTCTCAGGGTCGGCGGGGATGCTGGAGCCTATCCCAGCAGTACAATGATAAAACGGGCGGCACGGTGGTGCTGTGGTTAGCGCGGTCGCCTCACAGCAAGAAGGTCCTGGGTTTGAGCCCCGGGGTAGTCCGACCTTGGGGGTCGTCCCGGGTCGTCCTCTGTGTGGAGTTTGTATGTTCTCTCCGTGTCTGTGTGGGTTTCCTCCGGGGGCTCCACCGGTTTCCTCCCACAGTCCAAACACATGTAGGTCAGGTGAATCGGCCGTACTAAATTGTCCCTAAGGGTGTGTGTGTGTGTGTGTGTGTGTGTCTGTGTGTGTGTGTGTGTGTGTCTGTGTGTGTGTGTGTGTGTGTGTGTGTGTGTGTGTGTGTGCGTGCGTGTGTGTGTGTATGTTTGTGCATGCCAGCATCCTTCAGTGTGTGTACTGTTCATTGTACTTTAGAAATACCCTTCACTGCTCTCTTCCTTTACTTGCCCTTTATCTGGTGAGAACTTCAGATCCTCTACAGATGCTAAGTTATTCTAGCCACACAGACGTACGTAAAGTTTAACCCCTAGCCCTAACCTAATCCTAACCCCGATACAATGTGAGCTCAGACCAGGTCACCCATCTGGATTCTATATGCAGGATTTGGTGCTGCTCGTAATTGGAAATCACTGTTCTGTTGGAGTGACGGACCAGGCAGGTCTAGATTACCTGACTGATTCTGGCCCGGCATCATCAAACTCAATCCAACCTTCACCAAACACCCCAGCGACAATAACGCCTGTGTTTGTGTCATCATCATTCCAACTCCAAGACTTTACTAACTAAAGTTGTTGGTGGACTATTAGTATGCATATGCAGAGACGATGTAGATCATGCACAGATTTATGTTTGTTTGGCTCATAGTTAAAGCATCAGCAAAGAAGAACAACAGGGAAAACAAATTGAGCGCTTTAATTTGCTCTAACGAGTGTGCATAATCACACACGAGGTGGGTGCATGCACATCAGAAGGAGATGATTGTATATTCTTGAAAGTGGTACCATCATGTGTGACTCAGATTGGGTCAAGCTCTTGCGTCCGACTACTGAGTGCACTAACATGCCAATACGAACAGGATTACACATGCCAAATACACCTCCCATCCCATGAGCTCAACGCTGCCGCCAGCTCTGCCATCGCAGATGAACGGGCGAAGCATTAACTGCCCCCCTGGCAGTTTCTCTTGCCCCAAGAGCATAAAGACCACAGGAAGACGTGGCAATACTTCAGCCGGTCAGCTCGGGACCAAGTCCAACGTCACACAGTACGGTCAGCTGGCTTCACTCATGTTGATCAGTCTCCAGAGGGGTTTTTCAAACCGATAACATAAATAATCAAATAATACATAAATAAATTAAATTAAATTAACAAAAATTAACAAAAATAAGTACAGTAAAAATAGAAAATAAGAAATAAATATAACAAGATAATAAAATAAATAATAATAGTAATAAAAAAATGAAAAGTTATTGCAACGTTTGTGTAAGCCTCTGCTCAGCAATGTTTATGATCAAAATAGCCTCTGTGTTATCGATATATATATATATATATATATATATATATAGATATAGTGATCAAAATACATACTTATCAAATATCTCTTATCAGTCCATCTATGGATCTCTCTCATTCTCTCCTTCGTTAAGCTTTAGCAAAGAACACCTGGGGAAGAGACAGAAGCAGATGGCGATGACTGAATGTGTTTTAGTCTGATTTTTAAAGACAGAAAAGGTAAATGACATAGTAGCTTTCTACCATGCAGAATATGCACATTAAAGCATATGAACTCCTGGCCCCCCGTGTGAACTGTACTGGGACAAATGCTATGCAAAAGATGGTTGAATTTAGTACTACTGACACACACCCGCAAACACAAACCACACGGGCCACACTTCAGCCCAGCAGGTACCAGCCAACGCTGGAGCCCAGACAGAAAGTCACTCGGCAACCTCTCTGTTCAGCTTCTTGCTGCGGTGGCCAATAAACTTGATTAGTGCCAGTGAGGACCTGCAGCACAAGCGTGCGTCTGCAGGTCTGCACGTATCGATTGTAACCCAGCCTGTAGACCAGTCAGTCGCACAAGTTTCACCACGAAAACGATAAAAGAAGCCCTCCCCTCTCTCTCTCTCTCCTCGATCATCCACCTGCAAAATGGGCATCCAGTATTCCCCCTCACACCTCAGCTCCCTGCCCTGTCTGTTTCCATGGCGACTTGCCCTTAACACTCCCCCCCCCCACCCCCTTGTCTCTGTTGCTCTCAGCCTGAGAGAACAGCCTAATAAATAGCTTTATGCTAATCGGGACGGCGAGTGTTGAGGTGGAGCTGCCAATCTTAATACACTTATTACGGCGGGCTGAAAATGTCAGTCTCCCCCGTCACCCTGCGGTCACGTTTTATTTACTCTCTATCTGCTCGCCTTTTCATTTCTCATCTTCCCTTTTCTTCTCCTGACGCGTCTCATCTTTGCTTCACACTTCTCAGTCACCATCGCCGCTGCCCTCCTCTCACTCCGCTTGTCCTTCCCTCGCCTTCTGTCGTGCTGCGCCCGCCTGTCGGCCTCCCTCTTGGCGTGGCGAGTGATTGGCTGCAGGGCGGCTCAGATGAAGTCGTGCCATCGAGCGCGCTCCATCTCCCGTCTGGGTTGTTCCTCCCCTCCTCGATGCTCTCTTCTTGTACTGCATGTGTTGCACAGGGTGTGTGTGTATTTACAAACCCTCCCTGGGAAACTCAGCCCAGCATCCCTGCACAAGCCAGGCAGACGGCTCCATTTCCCCTCATCCCGTCTGCGACTTCCCTCTCGCCTCTGCTGCTGACTTCTACCTTTTCTACCGCTGTAGGGCTCTTTTGTTCCCACGCATTTCATGTTTCCTCCCTCTCAGCGTTTACTTTCTCTCTCTCCGGCTGCCGTCTCACCCCGACATGCCGGTCATTCCTGTGCAGGCGTAAAAGGAAGAATTAGCAGCACGTCTCTCAAGTAAGAACAAAGAGTTCCCTCCCGAATCCTCTCACCGGCTCTTTAACACTGTCATTGTGGCTTTGTCAGAAAGCTGTAACCCACCCCATCACCACCCCCATCACCACCACCCCCCCCCACACACACACACACACACACACGAGCCAGTGATGTATTTATCTTGACTGCTGCTGAACTTTGGAAAAACATTCCTCTGTTGCCTGCCAACATGGGGATCGCCGGCTTGGTCAGGCGTCCCTACAGACTCAACCCAGATAGCAAAGAATCTTTGGCCCACATTTGGTCTTAAATGACGGTGTTCTCAGGGTGAGTGTGGCTGCCCCGACTCAGCCACAGGTCCACCTTATATGGCCCACATCTGGCCCACATAGTATGCGCTGGAACCCAAGTCGAGCCCGGTACATTACATTTGGGTCATGTCTGGCCCACACAACACCTGCTGTAACCGAAGTCAGGCCCGGCTTATGACATATGGGCCATGCCTGGCCCACACAACAGTTGCCAGTGCCGTAAGTACCAAAAGTGCCCCGGATTAGGCCCAACTGTGTCTGCTATCTGGGAATCGACCCTGTGCATAACTGTAGTCCACTGACTTCCGGTTTCTACTGCAGGGGTCATACCGGTTTCCTGTTTGCTGGCGTGTGCTGTTCCCAATGGCACATTTTTTCGCGATGCCTGCAAGATTCACCATGGATAGATGTCAACAACATGCACACGACTGTCCACAAACGTTCACCTGCACCTACCAGCAAACGGGGGGAAAGTTTCAAGTTGCACTTATCAAGTTACATCCACAATTATGAGGATGAGGGTGGGAAGCCGGATGTGGGTATGCGTCCTGGTTGCTGCTCTAGCGCCTCCTCTGGTCGGTCGGGGCGCCTACGCGCTACGTCCCCCTGGTGAAACCCCTCACTGTCAGGTGAAAAGAAGCGGCTGGTGACTCCACATGTATGGGAGGAGGCATGTGGTAGTCTGCAGCCCCCACCCCCCCTGGCAACAGTCACAGGCAGTGTGCAGAAAATCCTGAGTGCTATACAAGTTTCTCCAAAACTACTCTGAGATGCTTGTGAGGGGCGGACTAAACCATCTTGCACCACCTTTTGTAAGGGGTGAGAGGGGCCTCAGAGAGCCGCCACTATTTTCTTTAAGTCCCTCAACCCATGTGTTGAGCCAGTTTTAACCGAAGTTCTGACACTAATTAGTTAGAAATAAAGATGTGCCAACCAAAACAAGCTTTTAATTCCAGGCTTCCCGAGCCCCCCCCCCTCGAGGGTCCCCCCCCCCTCTGGTAGGTCCTTCTCCTTTTTCCCCCCACTACGACGCCGCTGATCTGCAGAGGGGGTGGAGCAGCGACCGGGACGGCCCGGAAGAGTGGGGTAATTGGCCGGATACAATTGGAGAGAAAAAGGGGGGAAATCCAGAAGAAAAAAAGAAACCCAAAAAATACTCTTGGCTGCCCCGGGTGTGCTCAGTGACATGAAATTATGTATAAATGAAAGCAAATCTGATTTAGCCAACATTTAGCCTACATATACATATAATAGAATTGTTTATCACTCGGTTTATAAATAGATTTTATTAGTTTGTTTCCATTTATGTCCTCATGCTTACTTTCTTCTCCTTCCAAAACTAAACCCAGTTAGGTGACAGTTAGGGACATTTACGTGACGGTCTCCCGTGAATTACATTAGCGTCCATCACTGATGAACTGTAACACAACAGTCAAGTGATGAGCTGAAGTTAGTTTTTTGCATTGACGGATAATGGTAATAATGGTATAATGGCAGGTAATGGTATAAATAATGGTATAATAATAGTATAATGGCAGGTAATGGTATAATAATGGTATAAATAATGGTATAATAATAGTATAATAGTATAATGACGGATAATGGTACAATAATGGTATAAATAATGATATATAATGGTATAATGATGGTATAATAGTGGTATAAATAATGGTATAATAATAGTATAATGACGGATAATGGTACAATAATGGTATAATGGCAGATATGGTATAATGATGGTATAAATAATGGTATAATAGTATAATGGCAGGTAATGGTATAATGATGGTATAAATAATGATATATATTGGTATAATGGCAGGTAATGGTATAATAATGGTATAAATAATGATATATAATGGTATAATGGCAGGTAATGGTATAATAATGGTATAATAATGGTATAATAATGGTATAATAATAGTATAATGGCAGGTAATGGTATAATAATGGTATAAATAATGATATATAATGGTATAATGGCAGATAATGGTATAAATAATGGTATAATAATAGTATAATAGTATAATGACGGATAATGGTACAATAATGGTATAATGGCAGATAATGGTATAATGATGGTATAAATAATGATATATAATGGTATAATGGCAGGTAATGGTATAATAATGGTATAAATAATGATATATAATGGTATAATGTCAGGTAATGGTATAATAATGGGATAAATAATGATATATAATGGTATAATGGCAGGTAATGGTATAATAATGGTATAAATAATGATATATAATGGTATAATGGCAGGTAATGGTATAATAATGGTATAAATAATGATATATAATGGTATAATGTCAGGTAATGGTATAATAATGGTATAATAATAGTATAATGGCAGGTAATGGTATAATAATGGTATAAATAATGGTATAATAGTATAATGACGGATAATGGTACAATAATGGTATAATGACAGATAATGGTATAAATTATGGTATAATAATAGTATAATGGCAGGTAATGGTATAATAATGGTATAATAATGGTATATAATGGTATAATGATGGTATAAATAATGGTATAATGGCAGGTAATGGTATAATAATGGTGTAAATAATGATATATAATGGTATAATGGCAGGTAATGGTATAATAATGGTATAAATAATGATATATAATGGTATAATGGCAGGTAATGGTATAATAATGGTATAAATAATGGTATAATAATAGTATAATAGTATAATGACGGATAATGATACAATAATGGTATAATGACAGATAATGGTATAATGATGGTATAAATAATGATATATAATGGTATGATGGTATAATAGTGGTATAAATAATGGTATAATAATAATGGTATAATGTAAATGCCAGGTCAGTGGATAGTTGACCGACTGTGTCCTGTGCCGCTGGAGCACGAGTTTTATTTATCCCTGCTGACCTGGCATCAGATCCTGCCAGGAACTTTCTGTTTCCCTTGTCAGCCTTGCTCCTGTCTGAATGAACACAAGATACTGAGGGGAGAGAGCCCCCCCCCCCCCATATCTCCTTTTAAATAAATAATAAAAACATCTATATAAATATATAATATAAATGTCACGATGACCATTTTTTCTGCAAATGTTAGGGCAGTGCACGGTGGCATTAATATAACGACAATTAACATTTAGCTGCCGTAAGTCCCCTATCCCTGGCATAGGTTTCCCCACCCAGATGAGGAGGGCAGATGAGGAGGAACAGAGGGGAGGAACAGGGAGGGCAGATGAACAGGGAGGAGGAACAGACGAGGAGGAACAGGGAGGGCAGATGAGGAGGAACAGGGGGGAGGAACAGGGAGGGCAGATGAACATGGAGGAGGAACAGATGAGGGACAGGGAGGGCAGATGAGGAGGGCAGATGAGGAGGGCAGATGAGGAGGAACAGGGAGGGCAGATGAGGAGGAACAGATGAGGAACAGGGAGGGCAGATGAGGAGGAACGGACGGCAGATGAGGAGGAACAGAGAGGAACAGATGAGGAGGAACAGGGAGGCAGACAGCAGAGGAGAAAAGGTGGAAGACTGATTTAATTTATTTTCTGGAAGTCAATTCACCTCCTGTGTTTGCATATTCCTCGAGTTTGTGTGTGTGTGTGTGTGTGTGTGTGTAGTTGGGTCTTTTGGTGTGAAGTGTGAAGCTTTAAAGCGTTGCTTGATCAGTGTTTGCCTGAGGAATGCCTGGTTACTTCAGCTGCCAGTCACGGTACACATTCTCTTGTAGGACACACACACACACACACACACACACACACACACACACACACACACACACACAGTATCTCTCACTCTCACTCACACACAAACACTAACACACACACACACACACACACACACACACACGCTCATGTGCACAACTTGTGGCTCTTTTGCAGTCTCAGCTGATGAGTGAGTAGTGGCACGTGGCCTGCCAGACTCACCAGAGCTCAGACTGATCACACAGACCACACAGGGATGCACCACCCTGCAGGATGACCTCGTCCTCATCCTCATCCTGCAGGGCCTCGGTCCTCACAGGGAGTCCTGCATAGCTACGTGCTAACAGGAGGCCTGTTTTTCATCCTGCTTTTAAAATGTTTTATTTTGTCATATCAGCCCCGCTGAGACCGAGGGTCTGGCTGAGACCGGGGGTCTGGCTGAGACTGGGGGACGGACTGAGACCGGGGGACTAGCTGAGACCAGGGGACCGGCTGAGACCGGGGGACTAGCTGAGACCGGGGGACTAGCAGAGACAGGGGGACTAGCTGAGACTGGGGGACCAGCTGAGACCGGGGGACCGGCTGAGACAGGGGGACCGGCTGAGACCGGGGGACCAGCTGAGACCGGGGGACCGGCTGAGACCGGGGGACCGGCTGAGACCGGAGGACCGGCTGAGACCGGAGGACCGGCTGAGACCGGGGGACTAGCTGAGACAGGGGGACTGGCTGAGACCGGGGGACTAGCTGAAACAGGGGGACCGGCTGAGACCGGAGGACCGGCTGAAACAGGGGGACGGGCTGAGACCGGGGGACCGGCTGAGACCGGGGGACCAGCTGAAACAGGGTGACGGGCTGAGACCGGGGGACTAGCTGAGACCAGGGGACTAGCTGAGACAGGGGGACTAGCTGAGACAGGGGGACTAGCTGAGACCGGGGGACTAGCTGAGACCGGGGGACTAGCTAAGACCGGGGGACTGGTTTGCAGCAGAGACCTTCTGCCACAACACTACCGGCACATGTACACATGCAGAAACCCTGTAATAAAATATAAAGATGGGCTCACAACAAGACGGGCCCGCTCATAGTCGTACGGGCCACGCCGGGACCGCCAGATCTACTTTCTGGTGAAACGTTAAAGAGAACCGTATTAAGTATTTTTATTGTTCGGAGAGCGAGTCATCAATCAAAGGACCTGGAAGTCTATGAAGGCCCACTCCTCAAGGACGTCTACTTTACCCACAACACATCTGCACACACCTCAGAAGCTGCAGACTCGGCGCCACGCTGCAGCCGCCGTGATATTTTAACGTCAGTGGTGTTTTTCTCCGTGTTAGTATTCACGGACACGCGTGACCGATCGCGTCGGCGTGGCGGGCTAGTCGTGGTCGTGGCATGCTTCTTCCTCATCAACACGCTCGGAGCATAACTGAAATGAAAATGGATTTTGGTGACAGGAATATGCATGATGACTTGGTCCTGAGTGTGAGCACGTGTCTGAATGTGTGTGTGTTGTATGTGTGTGTGTGTGTGTGTGTGTCAGAGAGAGAAACGGCGAGAATGAGTGAGTGAGTGAGTGAGAGAGAGAGATGAGTGAGTGAGAGAGAGAAAGAGTGAGTGAGTGAGAGAGAGATGAGTGAGTGATAGAGAGAGAAAGAGTGACAGAGTGAGTGACAGAGTGAGTGAGAGAAAGAGTGAGTGAGTGAGAGAGAGATGAGTGAGTGATAGAGAGAGAGAAAGAGTGAGTGAGTGAGTGAGTGAGTGAGTGAGTGAGAGAGACAGAGTGAGATTGAGTGAGTGAGAGAAAGAGAGAGTGGGTGAGTGAGTGAGTGAGTGAGAGAGAGAGAGAAAGAGAGAGTGAGTGAGTGAGTGAGTGAGTGAGTGAGTGAGTGAGTGAGTGAGTGAGTGAGTGAGTGAGTGAGTGAGTGAGTGAGTGAGTGAGAGAGACAGAGTGAGATTGAGTGAGTGAGAGAAAGAGAGAGTGGGTGAGTGAGTAAGCGAGCGAGCAAGAGAGAGAGAGAGAGAGAGAGAGAGAGAGAGAGAGACATTAATCATGCTTACAGCGATGACATGTTTGTGGGTGTGCACATCTTTATATCGACATTGGAGCAACATAAACAGAGAACTATGTGTGTTTATGTGTGTGTGTAAGCATGCGAGTTTATTTTCCGTCTGTCTCAGCAGAGGAAGAGGAAATGCCTGTAAACAGTCACCGTGGCCACCATGGCCATCGCAGCACGGTGGCCACGGTGGCCATGGAGGCCATCGCAGCACGGTGGCCACTGTGGCCACCGTGCTGCGATGTGGACGGTCCTGGGTGACCTCCACTAATACCACTGCTGGCAACAGCAAAATGACACAAACAGGGCCAGACGCAGTGAACAAAAGGATTGTGCGTGAGTGTGTGTGTGTGTGTGTGTGTGTGTGTGTGTGTGTGTGGACTGACTCCATACATCAAGGGGTCTGCCCTTGGTTAAGACGTATGAGGATAAGGGTTGAGACCACTGGGGTTAAGGGTTGTGACCTCCTTTGGTGACCCCTTAGTCGTCAGCACACTTAACCCCTCATTTTTATTGACCCGCTCCTGGTACGCGGACTCCCAGATGAATGGTGCCTCCAGTTCTGAATGGGAGACGTTCACAATAGTAATTGTGGGGCGTCCGGGAAGCACGGCGGTCTATTCCGTTGCCTACCAACACGGGGCTCGCCAGTTCGAATCCCCGTGTTACCTCCAGCTTGGTCGGGCGTCCCTACAGTTGGCTGCCAATTGGTCGTGTCTGTGGGTGGGAAGCCGGATGTGGGTGTGTGTCCTGGTCGCTGCCCTAGCGCCTCCTCTGGTCAGGGGGGGGGGGACTAGGGCGGAATAGCGTGATCCTCCCACGTGAAACTCCTCGCTGTCAGGTGACAAGAAGTGGCTGGTGACTCCACACGTATGGGAGGAGGCATGTGGTAGTCTGCAGCCCTCCCCGGAACAGCAGAAGGGGTGGAGCAACGCCAGATACAGTTGGGGAGAAAGGGGGGGGGGGGGGAGTAATTGTAGACAAGATGTGAACACGGCGATGGAAGAGGAACCTCGGCACCCTGTCTTGACAGTTTTCAGGCGAGGGCTGTGTAGTTGGGGAACGTGGCCCAACACCGCTGCGTGACGGGGTGACGGGGTAGGAGTGTGGAGAATGACATGAGGGATGTGAGTGGCAAAGAAAGAGAAGTGAGGGGCAAACACTGACTGATGGCTCAAGTCTAAAAATGTGCAAAATCACTGCAGAAAAGGTGCAAAAAAAAACCCCAAAAACTGCAGTTAGGGGGTCTCTCACGCACACCCCCCCCACACACACACACACACACACAAAGAAGAAGACGAAGAAGAAGAGAGCACCATTTTCATTCATTGTAACGACTACGTCAACTGCCCCCCACCACCACCACCACCTTGCTAAAGCTGCATTATCACACCTGCATATCTGTGACTTATTAAAGCTCGCTGTCCCACCAACACGGACCATTAATTGAGCGAGCCGCTGACGCGGCTCGATTCCGCCGACTGACCCCCCCCCCCCCCCGATCCGTTCCATGAATACCTGACACTAATCCTCCCACCTGTCCCGCGAGTGTAAATCTGCCCGCCATCTCTCCTCCTCATCACACCCGCGCGTCCTCCGCTCACGGCCCGGCTGTGAAATCCTCGCAGTAATGGAGGAAGTCGTTCGAGCCCGCATTAGCATGTGCATAGCCATCTCCTGCTTACCAAGTGGCATCTCGCCCTCCTTCCCTCGCCCTCCGTCTCGCTCCCTCCTTCCCCTGTAGTGTTCATCGTCCTCCCAGATGCTGCCTGATTTCCATCCCCGTTTGGTTATGTACATAATTCTGCATATCATCACGGGCGCCGTGTCGGAGATGGGGATCGCATTAATGTCCTAATCCACAGTTTATTGGGTGTCTCGGTGTACTCACGCAGATTCTTAAAGAGTTGGACTCGCTCACACAAAAACAACACAACAACAACAAACTTTTACATCTTACAGTTCATAATACAGGTCTTTTTAACTTTACCCAAAGTACCAGCAAAAACTGAAGTTCTGTAGCTGCACAGCACATAGTCCTAACTTACTCTTTAAGCAATCTGACGGCAGAACATTAAAACTCCAGGATGAAATAAAATAAACAAGGCCACAGTAGTCAGGCTGTTATCCTTGTTGAGGTAACAGCGGTAGAGTACGCTAAAAACTTTACAGAAATTGACAAGAAAAAAACAAAACGTAAGTGGGCAGACCTCAACGTTCAGATTGGGCAGACTCTTGCGCCTGTGTTTAAAGTTTGGGAACATTTTGGCCTCAAGGGGGCGCCATGACAGACCATCCATCCATTCATTATCCGAACCGATTATCCTGTTCTCAGGGTCACGGGGATGCTGGAGCCTATCCCAGCAGTCATTGGGTGGCCGGCGGGGAGACACCCTGGACAGGCCACCAGGCCATCACACAGCCCCCCCCCCCACCCCCCCCCCCCCACACACACACACACATTCACACCAAGGGACAATTTAGTACGAATCACCTGACCTCCATGTCTTTGGACTGTGGGAGGAAACCGGAGCCCCCGGAGGAAACCCACGCAGACATGGGGAGAACATGCAAACTCAGCACAGAGGACGACCCGGGACGACCCCCAAGGTTGGACTACCCCGGGGCTCGAACCCAGAACCTTCTTGCTGTGAGGCGACCATGCTAACCACTGCACCGTAACAATCATTGGTATTTGGTAAAGGCCAGAGCGCGGTGTCAGGACGCATCACTCCCCTCAAGTTCATCAAAACTGGACTTGATATGGTGGTGTCTGAGATATGGTGTGTGACCAAACAGAAAAACAAACGACCATCCTCCCTGCACACACATGCACATGACATACACACACATGCAAACAAACATGCGCATACACACACACACACACACACAATCAATGGAATAATGGCTGAAGCGTGCGGAGAGTACCTAAAATTAACTGGGGGCCGAGCTGGACCACTGAGCACTTGTTGAATGTAGAGACAACAAATACTTTGCTTACCATATGGATGGGGAGGGGGGGGGGAGAGAGAGAGAGGAGAGAGAGAGAGAGAGAGAGGAGGTTTGTTATGGCAGGCCAACAGGTAGAACAGATGGTGGGGATAAGGTGAAGGGATAAGGGCGATGGATGGAGAATGGTACAAAGAAGGAAGAGGAGAACGAGCAAGAGAGGAGTGCTGCTCAGTGAAATATGCATAACAACATATTAACATAAGCAACTGACCCAGCTAGGAAAGCTGGGGAAATACTCATCCTGTCTTGCTTGTATTTCTACCATTTGGCAACTCACTATTTGCTTCTTTGACATTCATGTTAATGAAGCAAGGAGAACTGAGCTGAAACAGAGAGAGAGAGAGAGAGAGAGAGAGAGAGAGAGAGAGAAGGTGGTTAGATGGGTGAGTGAAATGGAGGTATGGCGTCAGTATTTATTTATTTATTTTTGGACCCCCCCCCCCTTTTTTTTCCTCCCCGGTTGTATCCAGCCAATTACTCCGTCCCGCTCGCTGCTCCACCCCCTCTGCTGATCCGGGGAGGGCTGCAGACTACCACATGCCTCCTCCCATGCATGTGGAGTCACCAGCCGCTTCTTTTCACCTGACAGTGAAGAGTTCGAGCGACAGGTGAGTTCACCCCACTTCATCCTAAATTCCCCCCAGTTCCTTTCCCTCACACGTTCTCTTTCACTCTCGGCATCAACGAGACGATAATCCGGTCGCCATGACGGGTAAAGCGTCTATGTTTTAGGCCTGCAAGTCAACATTTGGCAAGCCCGTGTGACCAAGCTTCACATAATCATGTACGCCCACGGAGGACGAATAGACACCAGCATGAAACAAACATCGATATGCCACTGCATTTCCTTATTCTTTTACCATTTCTTCATGCTATTTGGTTTAGGTTTCATCTTTTATTGCTATTTTATTTATTTACTTACTTTTAAGTTTTTTTATCTCACTCTCTTTATACTATGCTTTTGTTTTCTTCTTTTCCATCACCTACATATTAACTGGGCAGTTTGATGCAATACTAAGGGCATTGCATTGCATTTAACACACAACATGTGATGTACAGACACAGTTTTGATTTACTGCAGGATGGGCACCGCCTCCGCAGGCGTACACCCCGTCAGACATCCGTCACCACCGTGGACGGAGACTTCTCGCTGGTCCGTGGCATCGACCCACACATCGAGCCAGGGCCCACGGCCCCGCCTGGAACCGAGTCCGAGGAGGAAACACCGAGGGCGGTCTGACAGGACGCGGAAGCGGGGCAGGCTAAGCTAACTGCTAGCCCATGCAGACCGGCGGTTCCGATAACACCGAGGGCGGTCTGACAGGACGCGGAAGCGGGGCAGGCTAAGCTAACTGCTAGCCCATGCAGACCGGCAGTTCCGATAACACCGAGGGCGGTCTGACAGGACGCGGAAGCGGGACAGGCTAAGCTAACTGCTAGCCCATGCAGACCGGCGGTTCCGATAACACCGAGGGCGGTCTGACAGGATGCGGGGCAGGCTAAGCTAACTGCTAGCCCATGCAGACCGGCGGTTCCGATAACACCGAGGGCGGTCTGGCGGCGGCCTCGCCTGGCGTTGACTGAGTTTTTGGTGTCATCGTGTGGAGTGCGGAGAGGTGTATCGGGGGGGGGGTGTCTGGCTGGGAGAGCCGGCGTTGGATTGGCCGGGGGAGCTTGGTCTGCTGTGTCCCGTGGGCCCAGGGACCACAGCCCTGCCTGGAGCTGCGCCCGAGGAGGAAACACCGAGAGTGGTCTATCAGGACGCGGAAGCGGGGCAGGCTAAGCTAACTGCTAGTCTAGTTTTTTGCCGTTTGGATAGTTGTGGTAGTGTCGATATGTGTTTTTGTCTTTGTGTTGCACTGCTGTGGGCTGGGGGAAACCATATTTCATTTCATTTCATGTGCACAGGTACATGGAATGAAATGACAAATGTTCCCGGGTATAGCTGATATTCTACACGGCAAAATAAAAGCAGCCTAGTCTATTCGTATTCTACACGGCAAAATAAAACAAATCACCCTGACGGCGGCATAACCGAGAGAGCGTCACGGTGCAACGGTACACAGGTGCGAGGGTAAAACTGTCTGAAACGCCTCTGCTGGAACAATAGGTTTGCCATCGGGTGAGGAATCAAATGACCCCTGTCTGCATGCACCGCAGTCCTGCTGGCCAGCAGCCACGGGGCCCTCCACGGGGCCCTCCACGGGGCCCTCCACGGGGCCCTCCATGGGGCCCTCCCGAGTCATCAGACATTCTCTTTCTAGCACACTACAAAGGCCCCACCACGGTTTCATCGCCCAGACTGGCAACAGTGTGAGCTGATAAAGGTCACAGTTAATGATCCAATGCCATACAATAGCTGGTAATCTGTGTGTGTGTGTGTGTGTGTGTGTGTGTGTGTGTTTTGTCATTCCTTGTGTCGTTTTCTTGAGCAAGTCTGTGTATAAGGTGTCTTGTGTGCGTTTTTTTTTCTTTTCTTTCCCGAGCGGGCCACAGAGACAACCCGTGGCCTCGGTCCCTTAATGAGCGGCGTTTGGCGAGGTGAGGCTTAGGGAACACAACCGGTGGTTCCCGGTGTTTGGCTTGCACGATGAATAAAGATGTTTGGCTTTTCAAACGCTCCCCGGAATTCTATTAATAATGCATCCCAACCAGCCAGCGATTCCCGATGAATAAAATGAGGAATAAGGCGGTGGGACCCACTGGCGGGGACCAACACAGACAGCATTTAACGTCTCCCCCCCCCTCCCGCTCCCGCTCCTTCCTTCAAATTTTTTCTCTCTTTCCATCTCTGTTGACCTTCACGTCTCTCTTTTCTCCTTCGTCTTTCCTTGTCCGGCATTTTGCTCTGCCTGCAGTCGAACAAGAGCCCTCTGGAGGTCTTGGATGGAGTCCCACATCTACAGACTAACAGTCTACTTAACACCTCACAGCCAGCGTGCCAACCAGACACAACAGGGTGCCCTGGCACCGGCCTCACAGACCCTTCTCTTAGAAAACCATCATGATTAGTGTCCTTCTGTTGCACAGTGCGCGCCGGTGCCTATTGATGCGTTTTGAATTACCCGTGTCCCCCGTGTGCTATGTGAGCAGATCTGATTGTATGAAGCGGTGATTTGCAGCAGTAAAACACTTCCGTAGGCAGGTGCACTCTGCACCAGGAAAAAAAAAAGAAGTTTGGATGTTGTGCAGGGATTACGCTTTAATGGGATTAGCATATTAAAATATTTGGATAATTAGCTTGGAAATGCACACACACGCACACACACGCACACGCACACAAACACACACACACACACACACACACACACACACACACACACACACACACACTAATTACTCCATGCCAGATTTGCCAATGAGCTGAGCAAAGGGGAGCCTACTTGACCCCCAGCGATGGGACAAAATGGCCACATTAGCACACAAAGATTAGGATACTTACTACACAACATGCAATAACACACTGACCTCACACCAGCTCCCCCAGTACCCACTCCCACACATGAATAAGGATACATATGTGCATGTACACACATGCAAGCACACTCATACTCACACACACAAACACATCTTTCACGGCATTCCTCTCATGCTCTATAAAAAGGTATTTATTCCCCAGGCCAAATATTTTCTACAAACCTTGGTAACACCTTATACCTACACAAATGAAGCATTAGTTAAGTATTAGTAACTACTGAATTCATCATTCGTAAAGTATTTGTAAAGCAAGACATGCACCAATGGTTAGTGGGTGTTAATAGATGTTTTATAAATACTTATTAATACTGCAGTTCATGAGTAATTCAGGTAGTTCCTAGTTGTTAGTAAGTATTGTGTGTGAGCTCATCTAAAGTGAGGACTATCTAGGCCTTACAAAGCATTTACACATGAGACTGAAAGGCCAGCAGCACCTCGAGACTCACAAAAGTCTAAAGGATCATAAGAGCCGTTAGAAAGTGTAAGTACATGATTAACAAACCGTTTACATGTACATTTGTGCAGGAATTAATCATGAACTGCAGTATTAATAAGTATTTATAAAACATCTGTTAACACACTCGCTAACCACTGGTGCTGTCTTGCTTTACAAATGCTTAACAAATGCTTTACAAATGATTTAAAATGATGAATTCAGTAGTTACTAATACTTAACTAATGTTTCGTTTAAGTAGTTATTATAAAGTGTTACTCAAACCTTTTGGTCCTGGGTGCATGCTTCCTAAATAACACTTCTGTGAACAACTTTTGGCCAAAGTACAGTGTTTGCATTTTGCAAAGGGTAATGACTGTATCATGTATTATGTATCATGTATTATATATTATGTATTATGTAGTTGTGATGGACTGCTGGAGGACATTGTTCTCTCCTGCACCTAACACATTACTCGTTACAAAACCAGACAACCTGGAGTTTGGGCAACACGGAAATGAAATCAAGACTATTATTGAAAAGGCATAACCTTACATCTGCAAATGTGTCCTTTAAATAGTGACTGATATATGATTAACAGGTTAACAGGTCGCTGTCCTCTTACAAAACCAAAGGCGGCGCTATGGTGTTGCTTCGAACTGCTATAGAAACCCCAAGACTTAGCGTAGCAACTGCAAAGAAACCCAAGAATTTCGTTATGAAAACTAATAAAAATATTTTTTTTTTAAATATATTTTTTTAAATTTATTTCTGATTTTTCCCTTTTTCTCCCAAATTAGTGGCCAGTCGATCCCTATTTTAATTCAAACACCCACCCTCGTACTGCATGCGTTCGCCAGCTGCATCTCCCCGGCCGGCAGTCTGGAAGGAGACGCCTCCCCATTTTGTGTCTCCCCGCCTGCTGCCCAGTGACTGCTGGGATAGGCTCCAGCACCCCCCGCCACCCTGAGAGCAGCATAAGAGGTGTGGGTAATGGATGGATGGATGTATTTCTATGGATGCTATCTTGGCCTAAAGCACCGATGAGTCTCTCTGAACAGCAAGCATGTTGAAATGAGTCGAACCCAGTTTCAACTGATTTACTGCTTTTAATAATTTGGAAAAAAAAGAAAATAAAAGAAAGCAAAACTTCAGTAGATCTCTCCACAAATAGATTTTTTTTTTATTTTCTCACTGAGAAATTACAGTGATGCATATAACTAGGAGCAAAATATTTTATAGACACTATACCTACACACTGGTTAAATATAACGTTTATTCTTAGGGCGTCAGGGTGGTGGGGCAGTCTATTCTGTTGCCTACCAACATGTGGATCGCTGGTTTGAATGTGTGTGTGTGTGTGTGTGTGTGTGTGTGTATATATATATGTGTGTGTGTGTGTGTGTGTATATATATGTGTGTGTGTGTGTGTGTGTGTATATATATATATATATGTGTGTGTGTGTGTGTGTGTGTGTGTATATATATATATATATATATATATAAAACGTTTATTCTTAATGCATCTTATTAATTCAAATTAAGCAGGCTGAAAGTTATTCCTCATTAATACACGTGTTGTGTTGTGACCCAAAACCTACTTTACTCACAGGTGTTACCGTGTGTAGGCCACAAATCACACACTACAAGTCTAAGGGAGTGGTAGTCCCAGATGATCAAGACATATCCCGATGAAAAGACAAAGAAAGAGAGAGAGAGCGATGGAGGGAGTGAGAGAGGGAGGGAGTGAGTGAGAGAGAGAGGGGGGGAGAGCGAGAGAGGGGGGGGGGAGCTTAAGGGATAAAGACAAAGATCTAATAGATAAACTTGCCAGTCCCCAGTAGTCCACTATAGTGCGGTGTTTGACTGAATTGTCCATTATTTCCCAGATTGGTTATAGGACTGCATTGATTTTCCCATTGGGTGGATCTGAGCTGAAGGCTGACCCAAACAGGCTGTCCGCCCACCTCCCCGCTATCGAGCTCCTCTCCTGCACACCCGCCGCATGCACCCCCCCTGCTGATGAATCAGCACATAATGGCCACCAAATATGTCTCAATCATGGACAGAAAAAAGAAAAGCCAAAGGACGGGCGGACATATTGATTCAAAT
>NC_079218.1:4373990-4457638 GCF_029633865.1 Lampris incognitus
TGTTGGTAATAAAATGTTTTAATTATTAGATTAATAATTATCACAGGAGGTTCAGTGTGTCTATATATATATACATATACATATATATATACATATACATACATATGCATATGTCACTTTCTACATGCACACCCATGCACACGCGCACACACACACACACACACACACACACACACACATTGTCACATGTACACAATTGTTTACAGCACAGTATAAGTGTTAGGTAAACAAACACGAACTAATTCAAACCCCCCTTCTCTTTGCCCCTCTGTCCACATCAGCTTCCTTTGGCTGCTCCCGCCTGCAGCCGCCTGTTCTCCAATGGTCCCAAACTTCTCCTCAACACACTATAGGATGACACAGGAATGAGAGGCACTAAGAGATGAAATGGAAACCTCTCATCTAAGTACTCACCTCGTTGTGGCAATGCAGACTTTAGTGACATAGGATGAGAGCAACGTTACTTTGTATCCATCAACATTACTACAGGATGAGAGCAACGTTACTTTGTATCCATCAACATTACTACAGGATGAGAGCAACGTTACTTTGTATCCATCAACATTACAACAGGATGAGATCAACGTTACTTTGTATCTATCAACATTACTACAGGATGAGAGCAACGTTACTTTGTATCCATCAACATTACTACAGGATGAGAGAAACGTTACTTTGTATCCATCAACATTACAACAGGATGAGATCAACGTTTACTTTGTATCTATCAACATTACTACAGGATGAGATCAACGTTACTTTGTATCCATCAACATTACTACAGGATGAGATCAACGTTACTTTGTATCAGTCAACATTACTACAGGATGAGATCAACGTTACTTTGTATCCATCAACATTACTACAGGATGAGAGCAACGTTACTTTGTATCCATCAACATTACAACAGGATGAGATCAACGTTACTTTGTATCTATCAACATTACTACAGGATGAGATCAACGTTACTTTGTATCCATCAACATTACCACAGGATGAGATCAACGTTACTTTGTATCAGTCAACATTACTACAGGATGAGAGAAACGTTACTTTGTATCCATCAACATTACAACAGGATGAGATCAACGTTACTTTGTATCCATCAACATTACTACAGGATGAGAGCAACGTTACTTTGTATACATCAACATTACTACAGGATGAGAGCAACGTTACTTTGTATACATCAACATTACAACAGGATGAGATCAACGTTACTTTGTATCCATCAACATTACTACAGGATGAGAGCAACGTTACTTTGTATCCATCAACATTACTACAGGATGAGAGCAACGTTACTTTGTATCCATCAACATTACTACAGGATGAGAGCAACGTTACTTTGTATACATCAACATTACAACAGGATGAGAGCAACGTTACTTTGTATCCATCAACATTACCACAGGATGAGAGCAACGTTACTTTGTATACATCAACATTACTACAGGATGAGAGCAACGTTACTTTGTATCCATCAACATTACTACAGGATGAGAGCAACGTTACTTTGTATCCATCAACATTACTACAGGATGAGAGCAACGTTACTTTGTATCCATCAACATTACTACAGGATGAGAGCAACGTTACTTTGCATCCATCAACATTACTACAGGATGAGAGCAACGTTACTTTGTATCCATCAACATTACTACAGGATGAGAGCAACGTTACTTTGTATCCATCAACATTACTACAGGATGAGAGCAACGTTACTTTGTATCCATCAACATTACAACAGGATGGGATCAACGTTACTTTGTATCCATCAACATTACTACAGGATGAGAGCAACGTTACTTTGTATCCATCAACATTACTCATGGTTCAATACTATTGCTACTGGGTAGACTAGAATAGACCGGAAACATCCCCGGCTCCTGGTCCAAACAAAGTAAAAATGTGAAATACTGGGTGTCTGGGTGGTGTAGCAGTCTATTCCGTTGCCTACCAACAAGGGGATCGCCAGTTCGAATCCCCGTGTTACCTCCGGCTTGATCGGGCGTCCCTACAGACACAATTGGCCATGTCTGCGGGTGGGAAGCCGGGTGTGAGTATGTGTCCTGGACGCTCACTAGCGCCTCCTCTGGTCAGTCGGGCCGTCTGTTCAGGGGGGAGGGGGAACTGGGGGGAATAGCGTGATCCTCCCACACGCTACGTCCCCCTGGTGAAACTCCTCACTGTCAGGTGAGAAGAAGCGGCTGGTGACTCCACATATATGGGAGGAGGCATGTGGTAGTCTGCAGCCCTCCCTGGATTGGCAGAGGGGGTGGAGCAGCGACCGGGACGACTTGGAAGAGTGGGGTAATTAGCCAAGTATAATCTGGGGGAAAAAAAAGGGGGGGGGAATCCCCCCTAAAAAAATAATTGCCTATTTCACATCTTCAGTTTGTTTGGGTTTTTTTTAATCAAGTGTTTTTGTGTGTGTGTGTGTGTGTGTTTGTGTGTGTGTGTGTGTGGGGGATGAAATTGGAAAACATACCTTCAATGATGCTTGTGACAATGTCTGCATCTTCTCACTTTTATGCATGTGTGTGTGTGTGTGTGTGTGTGTGTGTGTGTGTGTGTGTGTGTGTGTAGCAGAATGGCTGCATGTGCCTGCAGGACCCCCGCTGACAGACTCAGTGTGACACCCATTAGCAAAGCCCGTCCCCCATCAGGGCCGTATCCTCCCGCTTGCGAGGTGCTACAATGGGAGCCATCTCGGTGACAAAGTTGCCGTGACGACCCCTGTCCCGCACCCTATTTCTGAATCCTTTCCGGTTCCCCCTCATTTCAGGGGGTCTTCCATTCATGGGGCATCTGTGCCAGTCATTTTCCACACATACGGTGCTAATGGGCGCGCAATATGGGAATAGTATGGATTATCTGGTGACCGGGTCCTAAACCCCATCCTTCGGGCTCGGGGCCATCTCACGTAGGTAAACCATGACGAGATTCAAGAGCGGAGACAGAATGTGAACGCCACGTGCAAAATACAATCACCTCCGCTCAGTGTTAAAGAAACTCTGTTGGAGGTGACATGACACAATGGACGACGCAAGCAAATTTACACACATGAATGTGCACACACGCACACACGCGCGCGCGCGCGCACACACAAATTCTTCAATTAAATTCCTCAAGAACAGATTTTCCAGGTCTGCGGCGAGTTACGACAGCTAGCAGTAAACACTCTCCCCATTTGGGCTCAGCTGAAATCTGGCTGTACACAATAATATGTGAATGACAACCCAGAAACACCCAGCTATGGAGGGATATAATGAAAATTACACGTTTGGAGAAACTCTCTACTGAGCTGCACGAGCTGACAACTCAGTAGAGTTGTCAGCTCAACTCAGTAGAGTTGTCAGCTCGGCGCGCAACATAAACAGAGAAAACTCCCCTGCAAAACTCACCCCTGCAGCTAACGGCCCTGCAACCCAGATTCCCGTCACTTGCACGGCGTCTCATCTCACAGTTTCACACATCTCTGCTCAAAGGAAACGGTGCTATTCACAATCAGGCTAGACAATTACACTAGACACAAGTATGGCTATGCAACAAACATCCGCATCTCTGTTTACACACGATAATAAAATGCAAGGATAAAAGCCCAGAAATCAACAATTCATATCTTGCAGATGCTGTTAAAGTTGTCACGGCGATCTTCAACACAAACTGCCTTGTTTATTCCTGCCATAAACTGGCCGTAATGAGACAGCCGTGAACAGCGTGTCTAGTTAGCTTGAAATGATCGTACGCTCCCCGTTTTCCCTCCTAATCCACTCGTAAGTCTTGGTAATGATTCTCTCTGGCCATTTTATCCGCCATCATGAGAGGGCTGTTTTCCTGCTTAATATATTGTCATCACGCCTGTGTAAACACAATGCGACTGCAGCCGAGGCTGCACGGCTTTATTTGGTCCCCTGAGGATGAAGATGAATTGTGTCTTTTTTTTTTAAAAGTTCACTCTCGTTCATCATCGAGAGCATGCAAACAGTTATATGTGTTTGATGCCCGATGTCTGAAGGGTGATTTGATTCCACACAGTTTAGCTGCAGCCCCCGGCTAAAACCCTTTTTCATTGTCATCCTACTCTCCATTTTTTTTCTCCGTCTTCTCTCCTTCTTTTTTTGTCCCCCCCCCCCCTTTTCTCCCCAATTGTACCCGTCCAATTACCCCACTCTTCCGAGCCGTCCAAGTCTCTGCTCCGCCCCCTCTGCTGATCCGGGGAGGGCTGCAGACTACCACGTCTCCTCCCATACATGTGGAGTCGCCAGCTGCTTCTTTTCACCTGACAGTGAGGAGTTTCACCAGGGGGACGTAGCATGTGGGAGGATCACGCTATTCCCCCCAGCCCCCCCCCCCGAACAGGCGCCCCGACCGACCAGAGGAGGCGCTAGTGCGGTGAGCAGGACACATACCCACATCTGGCTTCCCACCCCGCAGACATGGCCAATCGTGTCTGTAGGGACCAAGTCGGAGGTAACACGGGGATTCGAACCAGTGAGCCTCGTGTTGGTAGGCAACGGAATAGACCACTACACTACCTGGATGCCCCCTCTTCTTCTTTCTTGCCATCTTTTGCACCTTCCTCATCCTTTACTCACTATTATAGAAAGTTAATAATACATCTTGTAGCATGAACCCACTATTGGAACCACTGTAGCTTGTTAGCAGTGGTTCAAGAAGTTGCTGTACGGACACATGATCCACAGACCACACACACACACACACACACACACACACACAGACATTGAAATTAAATGATTTAGATTTGACTGACAGATGAATGTGCAAGAAAGTGTGGCACCAGCACGGTTTATACCACCTTGAAATGTTGTGCAAGGCTGTACTGATTCAAAATGTGCCTTATTTTTTTAAAAGCTGGTTGTTCTCTGACAAATAATTGGATTTTATGACTGTCCAAATCACTTCAGTCACAGCCTCGTCCGTGACATCCAGGCAGCTGTTCAAAGTATGCAAATAAAAATTTCATGCAAACTCATTAATAAGGGACAGTTGGAGGGTGTTGGCACATGGACCGATACTGGATGCTATTCCCAACATTAATGTAAAGATGGATGCTTATAGCAGGTCAGTAATGTCACCGTGTCGTTGGATAGATGTCCTTGTCACTGTCGCACTTGTTTTTAGTTTCGAACCCTAAGCAGCTCTTGACCCATTACAGAATTAAATCTGGACGGTTTCCAGTTTCCTCTCCAAACTAAATCAATGCTTTCTACTCTGCTGTGCTCTGCTGTATTTGTCTGCAATGCTGCGTCTCAATTCTCGTCAAAGCCTTACTGACACATCTGGGCACCGCTGGCCGATGTAGCGCAGCAGGCAGCAACCGTTATATCAGTACCTATAACGGCAACAAGAAATCATGGCGAGTATGATATGAAAAGTAACACAACCGCCAAAACTTAACTCACAGCTAGATATGAAGAATCCCCCCCCCGCCTTTTTTTCTCCCCAATTGTACTTGGCCAATTACCCCACTCTTCCGAGCCGTCCTGGTCGCTGCTCCACCCACTCTGCTGATCCGGGTAGGGCTGCAGACTACCACGTCTCCTCCCATACATGTGGCGTCGCCAGACGCTTCTTTTCACCTGACACTGAGGAGTTTCACCAGGGAGACATAGCGCATGGGAGGATCACACTATTCCCCCCGAACAGGCGCCCCGACCGACCAGAGGAGGCGCTAGTACAGCGACCAGGACACACACCCACCTCTGGCTTCCCACCTGCAGACACGGCCAATTGTGTCTGCAGAGACGCCCGACCAAGCCGGAGGTAACACGGGGATTCGAACCGGCGATCCCCGTGTTGGTAGGCAACGGAATAGACCGCCGAGCCAGCCGGACACCCCCAGAATTTAGCATGACTTAACTAGTCACCGTCTCAAGTTGCCTCGAGTGTAGGAAAATTAATCTTGCAATTCATATAAAAGAAATTTCAAATATATCACGCCCACCCGGTGAAACAGACAACGCACGATGCTCCCACATTTACTACAGTGATGCTTTACTAGCAGACAGCGCTAACCCTGGAAGGCAACAAAGTGCAAAGCAAGAGAGAGGGTCACGTTTACCTTTCCACATCTGTAACTTAGCACATGAAATTAACTTTTGAATACTAGATTTGGCTATTTTCTAAACTCTTGTGTCTTTGAGTCTGCTGGGGGGGGGGGGGTTCTCCTCTTTTGGCTTCAAAATGTCACCACAAACTCTTTACTGTCCACTTCTTTCGCACAGCACTTCTAAAAATTACTTGGCCTCAATTAAATGGAGAGCGCACATAAAAAAAATCAGGCGATTGACAGGACGGAGCATGCTGAAAGGTTGGCAGCTGGGAGAGAGACTTCAGCTGACAGGTTTAATCATTTAATGAAAGTGCTGGGGCTTGGCTGAGGCATGACTTTTGTCCACAGTCTTAATAAGATGAGACATTTTTTTATTTATATAGCTGCTCAGTTACGGAGGGTTTGCTGAACTCATATTTACTTTACCCAAAATGCTTCACCTCACGTTCCTGCATTTACACATATTTGTACCCGAGTTGTGCCCGGTCCTCTCACGGTCTCCTTCTGACGGCCGCTCAGCTACTGTGGAGTCACTGGTGGATTAAAAAAAGAAAAGAAAGGATATTTCGTCAAGGACAAATTGGAAAAGCCATCATTTGCTCTTGCTGCCCCTGCTCTTCCCTTAGACTTGCTAGCCCTTGGCTAACGGGTCGGACCCTTTAGTTGACTGGTTAGCATAGAGATTCCCGCCTGCCCCCTGAATCCCACCGCTGCCACCAAATGTAGCGAGAATTCAGGGGGCAGGTGGGAATCGAACCTGGGTTTCCCGCACCACGGGCAACTACGCTAACCAGTCAACTAAAGGGTCCGACCCGTTAGCCAAGGGCTAGCGAGTCGGACAGTAGCGGGAATTCAGAGGGCAGGCAGGAATCGAACCTGGGTTCCCTGCACCACGGGCAACTACGCTAACCAGTCAACTAAAGGGTCCGAGCCAAGGGCTAGCGAGTCGCATGGTAGCGGGAATTCAGAGGGCAGGCGGGAATCGAACCTAGGTTCCCCACACCATGGGCACCTATGCTAACTAATCAACTAAAGGGTCCGACCCGTTAGCCAAGGGCTAGTGAGTCAGACAGTAGCAGGAATTCAGGAGGCAGGCGGGAACCCAGGTTTGATTCCCGCCTGCCCCCTGAATTCCTGCTACACTACCACCTCCTGACCAGTGACACTAAACTCTATGTAAACATATGCTACATATAGGGGTCCGCGGTGGTGTAGCGGTCTCAGCATCGGCTTTGTGTCGATGCAGCTGCCCACTGGGGACCGGGGTTCGCGCCCCGGTCTCGTCGTTCGCGCCCCGACTATGGCCTGACTCGATGAAGCAGCAATCATTGACAACGCTGTCTTCGGGAGGGGGTGGAGTCGGCTTGTGTTCGTCACATGAATGCGTCTCTGTGTGTGTTGGAAAAAGCAGCGGTTCGGCCTGGATTCGCCTTGTCATGGAATTGGCGAGGCGTCTCCTTTGAGACTGCCGGCTGGAGAGATGAAGCTGGCGAACGCATGCAGTACGAGGGTGGGTGTTTGAACTAGAATAGGGATCGATTGGCCACTAAATTGGGAGAAAAAGGGAAAAAGCAGAAATAAATCTAGAAAAAAAAATGCTATATATACATGTATGTTCATTAGATTAGCCCTAACTTGTATGAAAAAGCAATCTTGAGACAACTTCCCATCTCTTTCGTGAGAGTAAAATCTGAAAGCAGCAGGACAAAGTAGATCCCCACCTTGAGAACATTTCAAGCAGCAGACATTCATTGATTGCCAAGGCTTACAAAGAAATTCCAGTGCTTAAAATCTTCTTAAAAATGCACCTTTAATGAAGAAGCTGTGCCATGGAGTGTGTCGGCTACACGTGTTGTGAATTTATTATACCCGAATTACAAAAAAACAAATATTTCAAGGTCTTTGTGCGTTTTATAAATCTCACTGTCTTCGTGCACATTTTTGTGAAGCACATTTTCCACTAAGCCTTTAAATAGTGTCAGTGCATCTGACTCAGTGTTCTTTATAGATATGAAGAACACTGGGTCTGATGGATTAAGGCTTGCATGCTTTTATTCCTGTGATGATTTTCTCCCTGATGGACGCCGGTGGATAGCCATGTCTGCACCCCCAGCCACTGTTACTGAGTGAAAGATTTACATTTGTTCCTCTACGGAGACGGACTCTACTGTATGTGTGTGTAATATGCAAAGAAGACCAAGACCTCTGTTCGTGTCGCAATCAGCCACATGTCAACCAGTCTGCCTGGCAGCATGATGATGACAGTGTTTTGAGGTCTATTCCCCCGAATGAGCGTCAGCTGCGATGAGGTGTGGTTAACGTCTGAGTTCTCGTGAACAGCGAGATGGGGCTGCTGGCAGCACCTGCATTCAGACGGATGTCAGCGAGGCAGTAAAGTACTACATGACAGCCTCGCCGCACCAGGGGTGAACATCTGTGGCCGGGTCTGGTCGTATGGCCTGGCGAGGTCTGCCACTGCACTTTTGCTTTCTCATGGGAACCTCTGTGCTGGAGCGAAGACAGCCGGGTTCATCCCTCCTCCTCATTCTTCCAGCTGGATAGAATAAGGCCATGGCAGGCAGGCGGCCAGAGCCCGGTACCCAACTGTGCTGCAGGTGTACGATACTCCCCCAGTCCTTGTCTACCGTGGATAGATCCACAAATGCCACTTGGGAGGGAGGTGCCAGTAATTGGGAGCGTTTTTGGCTCCAAACACCATGTGCCTCTGACCCTGGACTGGCGAACAGTTGGCACGGTCCATCATTAGAGCCGGGTGCCCGCTATTCCCCATATGCCCAAGTGGCATAATTGGTGCTTCCATCTTATACATTTAGTGTGTAGGCCAGAGAGACAAGCCCACCCCCCGCCCCCATGAGCAAAATGACCGCTGTCTCCCTCTGGGGTGCCATAACCAATTATGCCTCACTAACTTACTGTGCAGCAAAAACGAGGGCTGGTCTACTAATGTCCTCCTAAAGTGGAAACTGTGCATACTAATTACACTTAAAGTCATGAACCGCTTGTGCTGTGATCAAACAGGCCACTTCCAGTGATCACTGTGTATCTTTCATACATGGGGAATAAAATAAAATCTTATAGCCAAGGTAATTCGGGAAATCTAATGTTAATTTCTTTTTCGCTTACTCCCATGATAATGGACGGTGCCACCTCCACTCTGAAACTCTGCAAATCCACCTCTGGAAATCACCAGATAACCGAAAGCGGCACAGACTTACTTTCATTTTTAGACCTAAACCTACGATTACTAAAAACAGACTTTAGGCAACACTAAGTGACGTTACTAAAGTCCATGTTTGAATTCCCGGTTGAAGCTGCTGATATTGCATCAGTTAATTAAACTCACTAAAACAGAGGAGTTGTCTGTTTCATTACATTTGTTTGATAATTGTACACATCAATTAGATGGTTAGCAAAAAACAACAACACTCAACTTCCTTTAAAGTGCCTCACTGCTTATAGTAAAAAAAATATATAAATACATATATATAAAAATTTTAAATATTTCATTCATTCATTCATTATCCAAACTGCATATCATCACTCAGAGTCGCAGGGATGCTGGAGCCTATCCCAGCAGTCATTGGACGGCAGGCGGGGAGACACCCTGGACAGGCCGCCAGGCCATCACAGGGCCCACACACACGTCAGAACCAATACCCCCCATTAAATAAACCAATGAACAAACTCCTACAACAGAAAAACAAAAAAAACTAAAACTACAAAAATCAGTTTAGCCCACCTTTCTTAGTGCACCGAAGAGATCAACAGAGTTCGAGCCAGGGTCCGAGGCTGTAATGGGTGGGGAAAAAAAAGATAACTTTAATAATCACGAGAACAAAACTCAACTTGCCTTGAAAAAGGAGAAATTTTCACATGTGCTTAACAACTATATTGTAGAAGAGATACAGATAGTAGCGGTTCAACAGAGCTAATGCTAGCTCGCCTCAATCACGTTTTAGCTAACCAACAACCCAGAAAAGCAAGCATCAGACACACTTAAAAAAAATATATATATAGATAGATAGATAGATAGATAGATAGATAGATAGATAGATAGATAGATAGATAGATAGATAGATAGATAGATAGATAGACAGATAGATAGATAGATAAAGGCCTGGGTGGGTGTGATCAATATAAGTGATTTCCATTGTATTGTCTCCTAGTTTACTCGCCTCGACAGCCAGCCATGTCGTGTTTGAAATTCCAGCCACCACAGTTTAAACCAGTCCCGAGTCCTTTAAGGATGGATGAAAATGCTCACAAAGCATCTATACCTTCCTCATCATAACAGCAGCCATATAGCAAAGCAGGCGAACTGGGAGTGACAGGTCCAATATGCTTTCAGTCAGGGATTAGCTGATCTCCAGAGGCCCGAGTTACATGCCGGGCCACGAGGGGAGGAAGTTAAACAAAGCACTAGCCGCACCCTGCAGCCTGACTATCTAAACCCTAAGTAAACTCTGGGTAATTGCACAACAAAGACACAATTAGCCACCAACCCATGGATATTAAGTAGGGAGAGATGGGCCTATCGTTTATCACCACCGGACATTTGCATCTCATGAAATCCCCACTGTTCCGTTTCATTTTAGTCTGATTTCCATTCAAGTTTGTTTTCAGATTAATGCAGATAAATGCAAAGTACTCAACTTAACTATGCATTAGAATACCCTCCCCTGTCAAAAAACTCCTAAGTGGTAATTTTGCAAAGCAGCTGACTGGGTCTGTCTCCCTGGGGTTAGCGAGCGTTCTCCAGTCCTCCTGCGAAGCTCTATCTTTCTCAAGTGCTTCTCCAACACCGACCCTCTGCCCGCCTCGGCAGTGAGACTCTGATGTGACTTGCCTGGAAAAAGACCTCACGCTATTCAGCGGGGAGGGCTCGCCTTCGTACAATCAATGCACGGGGACCTTCAAAACACTAGGGTTCATTCCAATCAGTGCCGGGGAGAGAAAATGTGGTGGCACAAGAATGAAGAGGTTTGTGTTGTATTGATTGGAAACACAAAAAAAATGAGTTATTTGTCAGCCTTGATATTTGAAGGAGGACGAGAACTTTGAGCCTGATTGCTTCCATGCTGTGGCGTGTGTGCACTGCACAGGGCAAACTTCAAAAGGGGTGGACGGCCCCCGGAGAGACGAAAATCAATGGCTCGCACCAATCACAGATTAATAACAGTTTTAACCAAGGCTCACCTGAAGAGATTTACTTTTATGTTCTTTCCTTTCAGCTGTGATGGTGAACTTCTCCAATAGTGACGACCATGACACGTGTCAAATGGAGAAGATAATCTTTTTAAAAACCCAAGATCCTTAACTGGGTCATGGAAATCAGATGGAAACAATAATTTGCTAATTCAAGAAAAAGTAAGAAAGCAAATCAGTAAAACTTCGTTTAAGTAGCACTATGCAAACACACAATTTAATCATAAGAAAAGGATACAAGGATACAAACACAAACATAGTCACACAAACAAGCAGAAAACACAAATATGCATACATGGTCATTCAGATCTGTGATATGGCACCTATATGATACCAAAGCCCAGCATATTAATTTTTTTTTGAAGTGAGGAAATAAAAAAAATAAAAAACGAATGCAATGTTAAAAATTTTCAAAAAGCATGTATAACAGTATACTAGCTATAACAAGTATAACAGTATACTAGCTATAACAGGTAGAACAGTATACTAGCTATAACAAGTATAACAGTATACTAGCTATAACAGGTAGAACAGTATACTAGCTATAACAAGTATAACAGTATACTAGCTATATCAGGTATAACAGTATACTACTTATACAGGTATAACATTATACTAGCTATAACAGGCATAACTTGGTATACTAGTTATAACAGTATACTAGTTAAAACAGGTATAACTTGGTATACTAGCTATAACACGTATAACAGTATACTACTTATACAGGTATAACAGTATACTAGCTATAACAAGTATAACAGTATACTACTTATACAGGTATAACAGTATACTAGCTATAACAAGTATAACAGTATACTACTTATACAGGTATAACTGTATACTAGTTATAACAGGTATAACAGTATACTACTTATAACAGGTATAACAGTATACTAGTTATAACAGGTATAACTTGGTATACTAGCTATAACATGTATAACAGTATACTAGTTATAACAGGTATAACTTGGTATACTAGTTATAACAGTATACTAGTTATAACTGGTATAACGGTAAACTAGTTATAACCGGTATAACGGTATACTAGTTATAACCGGTATAACGGTATACTAGTTATAACCGGTATAACGGTATGCAAGTTATAACCGGTATAACGGTATACTAGTTATAACCGGTATAACGGTATACTAGTTATAACAGGTATAACGGTATACTAGTTATAACAGGTATAACGGTATACTAGTTATAACAGGTATAACAGTATACTAGTTATAACAGGTATAACTAGATGTACTAGTTGGTATAACTGGAACATGTAAATATGGAGTTACACCACAGACTGGTAAACTGAATGGCTTGTACACATGCATAGCCACTGAAGTATGTCATGCCTGAAATATCTGCAGATTTTCCTAAAGCAGCTCCAGCAAGCACCGGCGACTCCAGTTCCACCCATTCCTAACTGCCGGGGCCGACCAGCCAGCTGGGTCCCCCTTCACCTCCTCTTGCCATCACCTCGCTTTTGGGCTGGTGTGCCAGGCCCAAGTACAGGTAGACTCCCCAGGTGTTGGGACCTCCTCCCAGCTCGCTAAGCTATTGCACACTGGCTCGACAAAGCTGCGCTTAATTAGCCAAGAGGGGCATTTCCACTGGCCAATAACAGGGCGTTGTGAGAGCAATGCCATAACGTGGAAAGATGTGTAAAGTGGGGGGGCTGGGGGGACATTTTTTTGGGTGCTGAATTATGGATTTAACCATCTGGCTATGCAGGAGGGGTGGGGAGAGGATACGATATGCCTGACAGACACCTTTAACAAAGATGTGTAGTGAGAAGGGCGTGTCGGAGATCACAAGCTGAATTACGGCAACCGTGACTGAGCCATTGTGTGGCATGATGAGTTGGCTATTCACAGCTGGGGCAGCCCAAATTGTTCTTTTATACTCTTTTATTCTCCTTTATTGAAGCCAGAGGGGCTCTGGTAATGATTAACAGACACCACAACAAGATGAACCCTTTTGTCAACCTTTCTCTCTCTCAATTTAGTGTCCATCCATTTATTTTCTCTGCTGTCTCCACAAATGCAAATGTGCAGACCTTGCTTGGTTAACCACTTCATCAGTGGTCATCCCCCAGAAAATTCATTGGAATAACAAAGCTGCTGCAGTTTGAAAATCGATGAAACCGTCCAAAAAAATTTCAAGAAACTTGATTCTGCTTTTGTTTTCAAGTTAAAACAACATACGTTGTGACATTATTCATACAAATAAACATATTGGCAAATAGAAGCTTATGAGAAATTCCAGATTAAACATTTCATTGTTTCTCCAAAACACTGAGCAAATTGGATGAATGCAGCAACCATGTTGGAAAACCTAAGGCCTACCTCATCCCGGGACAATTTGCTAACATCTGCCCATACAACGCAGAACCAAGGAGGCTGGTTGAGCGAGCCAAATCTCACACTGCGTCCCACGTCCAGCCCCCTCCTGTCTCGCTTGGTGTCTGTGTTATGCTTCTTCCATCTGGTTTCCATTTTGCAGCCCGACTCCTCTGCCCCTCAGGGGGGCAGGGGCAAGAAAAACTCGGACCGGTTTAACAAAGCCTCTCAAAGGGCACCAGTCACCGGCCTCCTGCCTCTCCATAAACCCAACTTGATGGGCTTTTCATGGCAATTAGGGCCGAGAGATGAAGTGGCTCTTTTCCAGCCACCCACTGGCTTTCCTCTTGCTACGAGCTGAGCCCCCCTATCACCGGTGCCAGCCCTCTCAGATCTTTCACACCAAAGCCATTCGCTAGGCCAGACCACTGGCACGGACTAATTGCTGGCCTCTCAGGAAATGACAGTGGTGGTAACAGTGATGCAGTCATTTGGAAGCTCCCCGAGATCACAAACAGACATTTTACAGTGACCGGAGGAGATGTCCAGACACAAACATCTGACGCAGATGCACTTTTATTAGGAAACTTCAAGATGACATCAGGGGATGTTTGTGGCGCTCCACTTGGTTGACACTTTGATCTTGTCACACAGGAAAAATGTGTCGTAGCTGGTTTGAATTAATCCAGCGCCGGCCGGTGCCTGCTACATAAGAGGTACCGAAAACAGTTAGAGTCGGCAGAGGTATTTTTTCCCCCAGAAAAACAGTTTGGGGATTTTAAAGAGCCTCTGCCTAGCAATAACAACCTCGTATGGTGTCACGACTTATTTCACCAGTGTTGCATTTGCCATTTTCTTCATCCTCGGGTGAAAGGGTGGTCTTGTGCAAGCTCCCGTACTTCGCAACCCTTCGGTTAAAGCAACAGGTATTATTACCATAGCAGGGCGTATGAGAAGATCTCCCACCCCCACAATTTCCCTTCTGCCATGCGTCAAAGTGGCACCACCTGACTTTTTTGATTCACTTTTGGTTGCACAATGTGACGGCGATGGGAGAATGAACGACCCAGTCACAGTTCAGATCAGTTCCCCATAGAAGCTGTGTTTTTGCTGTGAATTATGCTTGCCACAAGGCACCAAGCCTCATGGGAAAAAGACGGGATTGCTTTACGGCACACATATAAGCATAGCAATTTTACTCATCTGTGAACATAGCCCCTCTTCTTCTGCAATAGCCTTTTCAGCTACGGCTTGTAAATAAATGGACGTATCTTCTTACGCAATGAAGAAAACAAAAAGTCCCCCAGTTATCTTTGTGTCAGCTGATGTAAAAGACGGTGACACTTTAATTAATCACTGAAATCTGTAATTATCAATGTCTTGTGTTTTTCTGAAAGGTTTAAGACATAAATTCACATAGGCAAGCCCTCGTATACATGTCGACGACACTCAAGTACAAATATCACAACATACAGGAACGAGGATTTTGCTTCAGTAGCTCTGCACCAAAAAAACCAAAACACCATCTGACCCCCTCATTATCCACATTGCAGCACAAATCCAGCTTCCTTCCACCACAAGGCAACGTGCATAATCTAATTAAGTTGCGGAGGATTTCATTGAGACCATCATGACACCCTTGTTAAGATTTGATGCTCCATCGACTCTGACGCTAGAGACTGCTGATGCAATACCCCGACTTTCAGATGTATGGCTTGTAATGCTGTTATAAAGTCGGCCCTATTTAAGTCACATTTCATGTTCAAAATTTCCCACAAAAATCCATAGCGAACAATTTTCTTCTCGCAAATGTCAGGGAAAAAAACTTGTTTGGTCACGAAAACTGGGAGCAGTAAGAGAGTAAGTGATGGACAAAGACGAAAATGTGTTTTACCTCGAATGGAAACTGGATCGAGGCATTTTGGGTGTATTTCAGTGTACTGTTTTTCAATGACCTTGGCTCGTTTTATTTCAATAAAATCTCAAGGCACATATATACATGAGCTTAGTCAGTCTCACCACACAAAATGCTGTAAATCATTGTCTTTTTTTTTTATGGCTCACTATCTTCTGCTTGATTGTTGTGCACATCTTGCACATCTAGCCCCAAACATATATTCTGCAAAACTTTCCAGAGTTCTGTATCATTTTTGGCCATTTAAATTCATTTGCCAGTCTGTTTTTGGAAATAACAACAAAAATAAAAGCCACTAAACCCGCTGCCCTGAAATTGTGATGCATGTTTCAGCTGGGCAAATGATGTCTCGTCTTCTAGAAAACGATGATCTTGTATTGCCAATTTGGCATCACATTGGTGCCACTCATCTGTGAGACCCATTTGGTTAAGATTACTCATTTTCTTCCCCCTGTAAGACATTGGCCAATACATGTTGAAAAATATGAAAACGTTGAACAAGTATTTCAACTTGCATTATTTGTATTTTTATGTAGGCTAATGTTGCTAGGATATAAATGGTCCTTATGTCCATCCATCCATCCATTATCCAAACCGCTTCTCCTGCTCTCAGGGTCGTGGGGATGCTGGAGCCTATCCCAGAAGTCACTGGGCGGCAGGCGAGGAGACACCCTGGACAGGCCGCCAGGGCTGTCCACAAAAACACAAGAAGTTCCTGGGTTCGAGCCACAGGAACTTCTTGTGTTTTTGTGTGCAGTTTGCGCCACAGGTACTTGGACTATCACACATTACTTAAGTTTTGAAATCGTACCCTTATGAACACCTATGGCAGTTTTACTGACAGTTTGATTCTAACTTATGTAGCTCGAGTTGTAAGAATGAAATTACGCTTTCCCTCTGATATCGTAAAACCAAATATGCTAAAACTTTAAATACAGTAAAAATAATTTAACTTATTAATGGACAAGGGTGCTGCACCCAAACGCTATCAAAACGAATCAGTTCTCTCAGATGTAAAAAGAAAAGTTGCAATTTTATTTTTTTATAAATATATCGGTGGGGCATCCAGGTAGCAGAGCGGTCTATTCCGTTGCCTACCAACACAGGGATCGCCGGTTCGAATCCCCGTGTTACCTCCAGCTTGATCGGGTGTCCCTACAGACACAATTGGCCGTGTCTGCAGATGGGAAGCCGGGAAAAAAAAAATCAGTTATGGTGAGGAAAAAAAAGAAGGTCCACCTGATCTTATTTCTTATATATTTCTGCAAACACTGTGAAACAACCTAAACTACCACCCCCCCATTCATTCATCTGTAGAGAGAAAACATGCTATGTTTGTCTATTCCAAACCATGAGTGATTACCGTTCATCGGATGGGGGCAGCCCTATAATTAGCCAGGGGGTCTCTGGGGAGCCATTACTGTGGGGAATCTTGCCCCTCTTTATTAGCCCATTTCAATATTGGGCTAAGAAGGGATACACAAGGAGGGGCAATTTGGTTTCCTCAGAAGGGGCACTTTTCTCCAACCACTGGGCCCGCCAGCCCTGGTGAATATGCATGCTGGGCTGTGGTCCGTGGGTCTGTCAGGCTGCGGGGGTGGTCCCAGGGTGTGGGAGACGTGACAGAGGTGATGGATGACCGAGGCAGGGCATCATCTGTTTATCTCTCAAACCGTGACAAAAGATGCCGCGAGTTCCATAGGATTTAATGAAGAGGACAGAGAAATGGCAAGTGATGAAGATGGAGGGTGACATAGATGCTCCTGCTGAAATGGAGTCCAGTGGATGGAAATCACCAAAGTATGGAAGCACTGTGAGTTAAGTGCATAAAAGTTACACACACAATTACTTGGCTTGTGAAAAACTATGAGGTCCAAACATGCACATTTTCATTTCTTTCACCGCACTGTAGTTTAAACAAGTAAGCTGTAATTTAAACAACATGCATTAAATATATTATACACTAGAACAACCAAGGTGGTCACTTTGACCATTCTGGATATTCCAAGTTTAATAATTCTGAAAAAAAAAAAGAAAAAAAAAAAGATGACAGACCTGCCATCCACTGAGCGCTTCTAAAATTGCACATATTCGCATTAAAAATTCGTTTGAGATCAATTGCACAAAAAAAAAAAAAAGTTAGGATAAGCTCTATCTAAAACCCCACCGCCCATGGTCGCTCTAGTGGTTTTTAAGTTCCGGTCGTGGTTCGGGACTGTTTCAATATTTATTTTCAGCTCTGTTTTTATGTTTCACGTGTTATGGGCCTTGTTACGTTTGTTAGATTAGCAATACGTGTTTTCCGTTTGGTTTTTCAGGTAATATTTTCACTTTTTCAATTTTGCTATTCAAGTTCGACCGTGTCTCTCTGCAGTTTAAATTGTTTAAAAATAGTATTATAGTTGTTAAAATGTTAATTTTAGTGTCAGTTTCTTAACAGACGTACTACCATATGCAATGCATTAATATCTCAATTGGGTATTTATCTTGACAGAATATAGAGTTTAAAAACCGGCAGTCATGATGACTGCCCATGGTGGTTTTAGGTAGGAGTGAGATCCCGGTGGTTCTGGTGTTCATCCGCGGGGGGGGGGGGGGCCCGTCTTCAACCTTTGCATCTGTTTTCTAACAGAAATTGCAAACGTACTTCCATCCAACTGTCTGCAATAGTGCTTTTAAAACCAGACACGTCAGTGCGCCTGGTTATCTAGCATTGCAAAGAAATCCCATCCATCCATTATCTGAACCACTTATCCTGCTCTCAGGGTCGCGGGGATGCTGGAGCCTATCCCTGCAGTCACTGAACGGCAGGCGGGGAGACACCCTGGTCAGGCTGCCAGGCCATCACACAGGGCTGACACACACACACACACACACACACACATTCACACCTAGGGGCAATGTACTAGTATGGCCGAGTCACCTGACCTACAGGTCTTTGGACTGTGGGAGGAAACCGGAGCCCCCAGAGGAAACCCACGCAGACACGGGGAGAACATGCAAACTCCACACAGAGGACGACCCGGGACCACCCCCAAGGTTGGACTACCCCGGGGCTCGAACCCAGGACCTTCTTGCTGTGAGATGACCGTGCTAACCACTGCGCCACCATGCCACCAATTGGCTTGACACCAAAATGTCTATTTCTGTGTACCACCATGAATTAACTTATTCAAATGTACTTAACATACGCCACCATGCCGCCTGCAATGAAATTGTCATATAAAAAAAAAACTGTGATGTGCCACTTTGCACAATGATGATAAAAAGTCACGGATATTCCCCTGAACCAAAGTCAAAGTAAGGTGAACACGTCAACGTAGAAATGGTAAATCCAGCCAAGGACAAATTTGAGCTCCTTCTTCCTCAAAAGCCGCTCTAATTGAAAGTCACCCAGAGAAAGAGAAGATTTCCACATCCTAACTGTTTCCCTGGCTCATCCTCTCTCTCTCTCTCTCTTCCTGTCATCTTTTCTTTTTGTCCCTCTTCAGGCCCAACATCCACAGCGCAGCTTTTTAATTACTCTGCCAACTCACCTGCTCGTTTTGAAACGATGTCAAATCGAGGACTGTGTCACAAGAGATGACTAATTGCCTGCTCTGGTATATGTGTACCGCCCACCCCGTCTCGAACAGGGGGCTTAAGCGTTGAACGGCGAGGCATACATTGTTAAGTACTGACCCTAGAGAAGCCAGAGATGCATCCTCTGATGATAAAGTGTCTTCAGAAGTATATCAACCCTGTCAGACACATAGAAACATCTCCCAAACGCAATTACACCAGGGGGATTATGGCCCTGCTCAGCACTGGGATAAACTCAAATTGGCTGCACCGTGTGTGTGTGTACGTGTGTGTGTGTGTTTTGTGTATATGGAGTGGGAGGGGGAGTTATTGGCAGCTGGTCCCCCCCTCGAGGGCTCTGTTTTGGGGTTGTTTCATCATGCAGGCCTGGCATCATATTGGTGTTTGAGAACCATTGGCTGTGTGGTTTAGAGATCGTGGAAATGCCGCGGTTGCGTCTGCTGTTATCAAGGGTTCGAGTGCCTGCCGTTATTCGGGGTCTCTGTGATGTTTTAAACATGCCAGATCTAATAAATACATTAGAGCAGAATGCAAATGTGGTGAGAGACCCTTCCAAAGGGAAGAACAAAACACTGTGTACTCATTACACCTCTTGTATGCGGCCCTTTGTTATAAAGAGGACAAAAATAAATCCGACTTCAAACCCAACACACAGCTTTCATGTACACTTTCTCAAATAAACACACACTATATCAATGAGTCGTTTGAGATTTAGCAACACTGTCGTTCTGAGTCTTTTTTGCTGAACATGAGAGCCGCCTACTATGACTTTAAACTCTCTTGTGATTCAAGACTAAATCAGAAGTCCCCCCTCAGAGAGGCGAAGCCTGAACCCTCTACTGCACAGCGTTGTCCTCAGACAGTGGAACGTTCTCTTGAGCCCCAAGAAAGGTCCGATAAGGTGTGGGGACCACTATCGAGCACCGTTTGAAGGTGGGACTTCCTTTTTTGACAGATGGTCACAGGAGCACATGGTGTGAGATTTAAAATGACATGAACTAGGGAGTCCGGGTAGCATGGCGGTCTACTCCATTGCCTACCAGCACGGGGATCGCTGGTTCGAATCCCTGTGTTACCTCCGGCTTGGTCGGCGTCCCTACAAACACAATTGGGCGTGTCTGTGGGCGGGAAGCCGGATTTGGGTGTGTGTCCTGGTCGCTGCACTAGCGCCTCCTCTGGTCGATCAGGGCGCCTGTTCGGGGGGGGGGGATAGCGTGATCCTCCCACATGCTACGTCCCCCTGGTGAAACTCCTCACTGTCAGGTGAAAAGAAGCGGCTGGTAAATCCACATGTATGGGAGGAGGCATGTGGTAGTCTGCAGCCCTCCCCGGATCAGCAGAGGGGGTGGAGCAGAGACCTGGACGACTCGGAAGTGTCAGGTAATTGGATGGGTACAATTGGGGATAAAAAGGGGGGGGGGTGGGGGACATGAACTGTAACTCAAAAAAATGTGTGTGCACGAAGGTGTAGAGAAGCCTTTTGTCAGGTTTTATGAACTTTATTTAGTTTGCATGAGCAGATATTCAGTTATTTTTTTCTTTTCGTTGCCTCGGGGCAACTTTGTGCGATAAGGGGAGGAGGAAGCAGGGGCCCACGGCTCCCATCCCTAAACAGGATGTCCACCTGGACAATACCTCACATTGGCAAATAATGTGTGGGAAAGGGTGTCCGGGTGGCGTAGCGGTCTATTCTGCTGCCTACCAACATGAGGATCGTAGGTTTGAATCCCCATGTTACCTCCGGCTTGGTCGGGCGTCCCTACAGACACAATTGGCCATGTCTGCAGGTGGGAAGCCGGATGTGGGTGTGTGTCCTGGTCGCTGCACTAGCGCCTCCTCTGGTCGGTCGGGGCGCCAGTGTGGGAGGGGAGGGGGAACTGGGGGGAATAGCGTGATCCTCCAACGCGCTACGTCCCCCTGGTGAAACTCCTCACTGTCAGGCGAAAAGAAGCGGCTGGCGACTCCACATGTATGGGAGGAGGCATGTGGTAGTGTGCAGCCCTCCTGGATCAGCAGAGGGGGTGGAGCAGAGACCGGGACGGCTCGGAAGAGTGGGGTAATTTGCCAGATACAACTGGGGAGAAAAGGGGGGGGTCCAAAAAAATAAAAATAATAGAAAACAATGCGGGACAAGAAGGGAAGATGCAGGGTTCCTGGGTGCACAGCAACACCCAAAGTGAGGTGTAAAAAGTGTGATGTACACCTCTGTTTCCCAGCGCAGAAGAACTGCTTTTAGAAGTGGATCAGGAAGGCTCCAGCGAGGCTGCATCGCTGCAGCGGCTCGTCGGGCAGCGCAGCCAGAAAAGACACTCGACGTGCAGCTACAGGCAGAAGTCGAGCGGTCTGGAGCCTCAGAACGGACCTTCGGTGGTGCGAGGCCGGTTTTCAGTGTTTGTGTCCCCGCTAACAGCTGTAGTGCAGCCCGGTGATGGAGGGAGAAAGACACCATTGTCGCACAACGTTGTCCTTCAATGAATAAAAATAAAAAAATAAGTTTGATCAATAAAACGTCCCAAAATAAACCAAGAAATTATGCGTTATAATTCTTATCATGGACCATCAAAATGTGTGCAGTAGAGGGTTACAAGAGCACTCTTTCCTGTGTTTTGGTTGCTTACTAGTAATGATCGATCCTAGGCTCAGATGGAGGGGCATTTGGGGATGGAGTTGGGGGTCCAAAAATTAAGAAAATAAGTTTTATCAATAACATGTTCCAAAATGAACCAAGAAATTACGTGGAATATATATATTTTTTTATCTTGTGCCATCAAAATGTGTGCAGCAGAGGGTTAATTTGCAACGTCTCTAACAGACAAAACTTTTAGCTGCTCCATCCAAAATCAACTGAAGTGTGACTTTGTGAGCGTTTACATCCTTTGTGATCTCCGTTTCATTGTACGGGAAATACATACAGAACAGAAAATCTGCTCACATCCTCAACAAATCCCCATGAGGACCGACACCGTCTCCATCAAGCTGGCTTCTCGGTAATTGACAACGGAGCAGCTTAAGGGATTGCCCCTTGATGTGACTTATTACGACAGACAGACGGAAAGACAGACAGACAGACAGACAGATAGACAGACAGACAGACAGACAGATATATAGGTGGCACCTAAAGCAGGCCCCACAAGGTAGTGTTCCTTGTCTCTCCTCCCTCACCCCTCCCCAACCACAGTGGGGACACATGTGCGGCTGCATTTGGGGGGGCATTAGTGCGCCACGTTAATCAAAAGCAAAGGATAGAGCGGGAGGCGAGGAGACATAAAGCGACTCTGCTGGGCGCCGAAGCAGCCCCTCTGCTCCAAACGCCTTTTAATTAGGTTCACAGCGGGGACGCCGCACCGGCAAACGTCCCGCTCATCACTCACACGTAGATGCATACACATGCATGCACTCATACGAACCGACACTCGCACACGTTTGCTACTTCATTATGCTGGCGTGTAGGTTGGTCATCCTCCATTTTCAAAATCTCTGCTCGGCTGTCCACTACCCGGCGGTTATCAAGGGAGCAAAGCCGTTGTGCCATCACGCACCGCGAGCCTCCTCCACGGGGTAATCCTGCCTGTCATGGGCTTTTTCTGGAGGAAAAAAAAATGAAGGGATTATCGTTGCGAGGATTGTTCCCTGTTCCTCTCAGGAGAGCCAAAAGTCCACCTTCACCCAGATGTAACTTCATTTGAATGCTGGAGATGATCGGCCAGAAAACCTTATCAAACAATTCCAATGGTTATAAACTTGACTAACAATGGTTCGGTAGAACCTGCGTTTAATCACCCCGGCTGATAAAAATCGATGGAAGTTTTCAGCACAAGGGACGCGGAAAAGGAGCTCGCCATCTGCCTGGACTGCTGTGAGCACACTGACATTTGGTCAGCGACCTTTAACCTGGCAGGAAAATGTCATGACACCAAAAGCCACCCTGACACAAAGAGCCCCCCCAAAATATGACGGAGAAAAAAACCTTTGTAAGAATGGGTTGAAATGCAGTGTCAAACAAGTCGATGGTCACCTTCAACCCTTTACTTCCTTTGTGAAAGATCATCTGTGGGTGCGCTGTAAGGAGAAAATAACCGTGTGGGCTGGAATATAAATCGGGCTGCTGTAGAGGCTCCAGTCTTTACCCTGGTTATCAATCAAGCTGTCAAAAGTGAGAAGGCAGCAAATGGTCAATGTTTGTCTTGCCAGGTGTTCTCCTTATAAGACAGCTGATGAGTAGGGACAATATAAGGCTGGGGGGGGGGGTCAAAGGGTCAAAATTGGCACACTTTAATCCATTTATTTCAATAAATGAAAGAAAATCTTTGATTTTTCTTTTCTTTTTTTCCGTTTAATGGCGTTGGATCGGCTGAGAGAGCTTGGTCTGCTGCATCCTGTGGGCTCAGGGACCACGGCCCTGCTCGGAGCTGCGCCCGAAGAGGAAAGACCGAGGCGGTCTGGCGGTGGCCTCGCCTAGCGTCGACTGTGCAGTGGTTTTGTCTGCGTCTGCGTTTGTGTTGTCGTGTGGCGTGCGGGGGAGGTGCGTCCAAGGGTGTCTGGCTGGGAGAGCTGGCGCTGGATCGGCTGGGGGAGCCTGGTCTGCTGGGACCACAGCCCTGCTCGGAGCTGCACCCGAAGAGGAAACACCGAGGGCGGTGTGACCGGACGCAGAAGCGGGGCAGGCTAAGCTAACTGCTAGCCCATGCAGACTGGCAGTTCTGACAGTCATCCTGGCTGGCGTTCGTTCTCTGGACAGTGGAATTTTTGGACTGTGTTGCACTGGGTGGACTGTGTTGTTAACTGTGTTCTTTTTCCTTTGTTCTCTCTGTTTTTGTATGTTTTTGGTGGTGTCGTTTTTAGAAATTTTGGATGTGTGTTTTTATCTTTTGTGTTGCATTGCTATGGGCTTGGTGAAACGAAATTTCATTTCTTTTGTGTACGCAAGTACATGATAGAAATCACAACAAATTGTTCCTGATTCCTGATAATTAAAGGTTGATCTTTAATTGTCGCTCACTTTTTCATTGTAACTGTAATTATTTAAACACCTAGTTTAGATGATGGATTGGGGCTACAGAGATGCAACAACCAGTTTGTTGCACCCATCTCTTGCTCGGGCTTTTTGCATTTCAGTGTTTTTCTATGAGGAGTCAGCCTGAGTTATAGTCCAGCAACATGGAATTTAGATGTTTGACAAAATGTGAAAAATTCTGCGTTATCAAACCAGCTTTGAATTATCCTGCACCAGTCAACAGATTCAATAGAAGTATGAATGCGTGCCCAGGTGGCGTGGCGGTCTGTTCCGTTGCCTACCAACACGGGGATCGCTGGTTCGAATCTCCATGTTACCTCCAGCTTGGTCGGGCGTCCCTACAGACACACTTTGCCATGTCTGTGGGAAGGAATCTGGATGTGGGTATGTTTTCTGGTCACTGCACTAGCGTCTCCTCTGGTCGGTCGGTGCGCCTGTTGAGAGGGAAGTGGGGGGAATAGCGTGATCCTCCCATGTACTACGTCCCCCTTGGTGAAACTCCTCACTGTCAGGTGAAAAGAAGTGGCTGGTGACCCCACATGTATGGGGGGAGCCATGTGGTAGTCTGCAGCCCTCCCCGGATCGGCAGAGGGGGTGGAGCAGCGACCGGGACGGCTCGGAAGAGTGGGGTAATTCGCCAAGTACATTTGGGGTGAAAAAGGGGGACATTTTTTCTAAAAATAAAAATAAATAAAATAAGTATGAATGACTTAGGACCATGTTCCGATATCATTCATATCATAAATTTCAAACTGCGAATGAATTGGCAGAAACAACTAGCATCAATCATGCACATTATACTGTACTTACAGTGACATTTTTTACTCGTATATCTTTAGCATGAATTTAAATGAATAAAAAAAAATACACTGAGCATACCCCTTGTAAGAAACGCCCTAGGTAAGTAAAACTTTTTTTAATCTATTTCACTTGAGCTCCAATATAATCACGCTGAAAAGACATCTGATGAATAAACAATAGAAACTGATTGGGCTGAACATATTGTGTCTTTACCTCGAAGTCTTACGAACCCCCCCCCATTACTACCACCATCATCACCGTTTGCTATTAAGTCTTCTAGAAAAAGCCGTCACTATTAAAGAAGGCTTTTCACATCTTCTATCAGATGAAGTGTCATTTCGCCCCCATCGATTCAGTGCTGCAGTCAGATTATTACCAGGTGGCTATGACATGACCATTACATGTACTCCTTCACTTCACAGGTGCTGTGATTGCGGTGGGCATGCCTGCTGAAGCCCATCAGGCTGGAAAAGAGCACTCGGGGTGAAACTCAACCCCCCGTCTCCTTTCCTTTCCGAGCAGATGCAGAAAATGCCTCAAGGTTTTAAAATCAATGAGTGGATTTAAGAAGAACTCCAGGAGAAGATGTGCACTGAACTCTAAATTTTGCTCCATCATTCCTACTGTAAATGCTGGCCTTACCAGTCGTACCCATGACCACTGTCATCTCAGGGAGGCTTAAGCACATGGAGTCAAATATACAGGCCTCCATCTTGTTCTTAATTAAGAAAGCTACTATTAAAGGGAAACTATCTTGATAATCAACATTATATATAAAAATATAAAGGATAACTCCATTAGCAGCCATAATACCGACAAGTCTTCTGTGTGTCTCTACAGCACCGCCAAAACTGTGTCCACCGGTGACATCACCCATCCCATCCATTATCCAAGCCGCTTATCCCAATCAAGGTCGCGGGATGCTGGAGCCTATTCCAGCAGTCATTGGGTGGCAGGCGGGGAGACACCCTGGAAAGGCCGCCAGGCCATTACAGGGCCGACACACACACACACACACACCTAGGGACAATTTAGTACGGCCGATTTACCTGACCTGCATGTCTTTGGACTGTGGAAGGAAACCGGAGCATCCAGAGGAAACCCATGCAGACACGGGGAGAACATGCAAACTCCACACAGAAGATGACCCGGACGACCCCCAAGGTAGGACTACCCTGGGGTTCGAACCCAGGACCTTCTTGCTGAGAGGCGACCGCACCACCCTGCCCAGTGACATCACTGGCAGACAATCTGTGAATAAGAAAACTTATTTCGTGATGTGCTGGTATTCACATTTTCCTGTACAATGCAATTGTTTATTCCATAACATGTCTGCAGTGCTGCAGAGACACACAGAAGGCTGCTTAGTATTATGGTTGATTGACAGGTAGATAGGCTAATGTTGAAAAGTGTGATTGTTTCCCTGTAATAGTTTCCTCGTCGTTGTAAACTCATGCTATGAATGCATATACACATAAGGAACAAAAACCAAATGAATTAATTCCCTCAGACTCCAGGCATTCAGCGTGGCCAGTTTCCCTGCATTCTCCTGCATGTCTTCAAACAAAGGGTTCACACCAATCAATGTTCATTCTCCCTTTCTTAGAGATCAAGCCCCTGACATCCACTCTATCCCAATCAGCATTTAGCTCTTTAACTTCCTCCAGCTGGGTCCAGCCTTGCTCTTCCCCCAGTGGAATCACCAGCCCCGTGCTAACCTCCCCCAAGCGACAAGGGGGCCCAGGTGCCATCCCCGAGTGAGGTGCGGGGGTAATTTGGCTCGTCACTCGCCAACACATGCACTCTTTATACCAGGGGCAGGGCCCGGGACTTTGGACATTAAGCACTGTCTCATTAGGTCTATTTGGACGAGAGGGAGGACCTAATGAGAGGTGGTGTAATGACCAAAAACATCTGATCTCCACCCGCTCCAAACAAAACATCCAGGTAGGGCCCAGGGTCAGGGCCAAAGTCATGTCACGCTTCCGTGCCTTTGAGACAACTAGGGGAGTAGAGAAGAAGAATGGGGGGGGGGGGTGATAGTGAGGGAATCCAAGTTCAAGCACTCGCAGAGGAGTGGGCTATGTGTAGGTCAAAAGGTACCCGTTTCTTTCTGAATACGTCAATGTCTGCATTTGATAAGCTCAGTGAGAGAGTTCACACATATTCACACTCATTTTGCATCCTAGTCATACATATTTTCACACACACACACATGACCTTGCCACCTGATTTCATTTTCACCCACCCCACCAAAAACTTTCCCCAACCAGTTTCAAAAAATAACAGTCATTTATATGTAGATTTGTACATACAGTATTTTTTCCTCAAAAAGGAAAGTTAACGGGGCTTTCACCACTTATTTGCAGCTGTAAGTTTTTATGCCATGTAAAATGGTCACCAGCTGGGTACTATTACCCAATTACTAAATATCACAGACAGCTTTTTGAATTAGGGAAATTTCTCAGCTCATTAACATCTCATGAATGTTAAATTAAGAAGCAAATAATTGCTTGCCCGTGATTTAGTTTGAAATGCCGTCCCAAAGTAAATCATCATTTCATTCTGAGTTTCATCACTCTCTCTTATCTTACAGATATTACGTGGCATGAATATGTATTTGCAGAAATGGTGCAGCATTTTTTTCTTTTTCGGGGGGAGGCATTATTTTTTTCATCATGTCCCTTTTGACATTTTATGGAGACTTAATACAAAACCCAAGACTGATGTGACTCATTAAAGGAAATGTGGATATGCTCTCCCTCAGATCAGACTTTTCCTTTCGAAAATATTTCTTCAGTCAGCGATTTCGTTAACTTGAAATGGAGCGTGTCAGCTGTATGCAATTCCCCAAATGTCAAATATCAGGGAAAGACAAAGGAAAAAGGTTGCCAAAAATAAACAATGAAGGATATCTAGTCGTCATCGTCTTCTGATAGGTGGCCCCTGTGGAGGACCGGGTTCGGCTGCTGTGATTCATGAGATGTTAGAGGTTTTGAAACGGGGGCCCGATGAAGGATGAAGGAACCCTCGTTGGTGTGGGTGGCTGGAGAGGGATACAGAGATCTACCGCCCCACCCCCCGCCGCAAAACCTCCACAACAAGACCCAGGTGTGGCGCAGCTGAACCAGCGAGGCCTCTTGACCCATCGTCTGTCCACAGCTCAATACGCCATTACCCTCCACAGCTGACCTGTTCACTGACAGACTCGAGCGGCCCTCCCTCAGTGTCTAGTGTCCCCTCTGGAGGACAAGATAACTCACTGTCTGGTGTCCCCTCTGGAGGACAAGATAACTGGCATCTACAGAGTCGGAGGTGAGGGAAAAGTTCCTCAATACACCACACTGTCAGTGGTTAAGCTATTAGTGATGAAAATACTGTACTTTCTGACAGTTTGACTGCATCATTGTTGAACATAATCGAGTAAATATTGGACAAGTCTCAGCAAAGTTTTTAATGTAGTTCTGGGAAGAATATCTGATAAATACTAGAGGGACAGTTTCTATAATGTGATTTCCTGAATATTAAATGTTCATCTGCAGTTTTCTGTAGTGGTCCCGGTAATATTTGTTGTTAAAGTGTACCCTTCATATAGGGACGATGAAGAGTTGTGTTACTGTTAAAGTTTTACTTATCTCTAAACATTCCTAATTACATTTTCCTTTATATGACACCGAGTGGATACATCTTTTTGTCATATTTTTTTTTCCTTTCCCTTTTTTTTAATGTATAGTAGTTGAATTAACTTAAGAGTAGGTGAGAAGGGGTATGAAAAAATAATACCCCTTTCCCACTGGCCAAAAAAACCCCCGCTAATGTCCGCCTTTGGTCAATGTAAAAAGGCGGATGTCAGCGGGTTTTTTTGGCCAGTGGGAAAAGGGTACAACTGTATACTTCCTCCTACTCCTTTTTGAACATGCAACAAATAATCTGATGTATATGGAGATTTTTTTCGCTGAGTCCGATGCGTCAATTCGTTGCTCACTTCAGATTATTGGCACTGGATTATCTGTATGTTAGATCCTGCTTGTTTACATGTTCGAAATAAATCATCATTCATTCATTCAAGTAGCATGTCACATGACAGGGTTACGCTGCATTTGGGTGGGGGAAAAAAGCTATGAATGCAGTTGCAAGAATAATACTTTCCACTTATATCATCTTGGCATGTTTGAGTTGAAAGAGAACTCAATTGTAATTATAACTGTTCTAATTATCTATTAACTCCCCCTCCTCTTTCATCTGTCTCTGTCTGCCTCTCGTTTTTCCAAGGCTCACTTGGTATGGAGTGTGGCAAGAGTGATTGTTATTCGGGGTGCTTTAACTGTACGCTCGCCCTCGTGCCTCTCGGTGCACGGAGAGCTGTATTCTCTCCTACTCTGCTCTACGCTGGACTGTTAGTGTGCAACCAGATGTGGGAAGAGCAGCAAAATATTCCGCTCTTAGCGTTTCAGTAGTATCCACGAGCAGCAGTATATTTCATTCCTTAGCGCGCAATAAATGTGGAATGATCTGGAACCACTGCGCCAATTCATTATGAAAGAGTAATGGCCAATAGGGAAACTCCCACTTCCATGTTTACCAGTGAAGTAGTTGGCCAGCCAACCTGGTGCAGCGGTCCATTCATGTAACGATCACTCGGTCACTCCAAACATGATCACCCACAGTGATCACTCGGTCACGGACATTCGTGTTTGTAGGGCTGACCCCGTTGGGCCGGTCCAGCCAAAAAGTAACCATTGAAAACGATGCTTCTACTGAGTACTTCAAACAATACTATGAAAGTTTGGCACAGTAATGGCACTTGCATGCTGTGAGTGGTACTTTTGTTATAACATATTAAAGCAATGCTTTCAAGATGTACTGTGAGACTGCAACGGCATGCAGTAATGAAGGCTTGACACCATCATCCATCCATTATCCGAACTGCTTATCCTGCTCTCAGGGATGCTGGAGCCTATCCCAGAAGTCATTGGGAGGCAGGCGGGGATACACCCTGGACAGGCCGCCAGGCCATCACACAGGGCAGACACACACACACACACACACACACACACACACACACACACACACACACACACATTCACACCTAGGGACAATTTAGTACGGCCAATTCACCTGACCTACATGTCTTTGGACTGTGGGAATAAACCAGAGCACCAGGGGGAAACCCATGTAGACACGGGGAGAACATGCAAATTCCACACAGAGGACGATCCGGGATGACCCCCAAGGTTGGACTACCCTGGGGCTTGAACCCAGGACCTTCTTGCTGTGAGGCAACCGTGCTAACCACTGCGCCACCATGCCACCAATTGGCTAGACACCAAAATGTCTATTTCTGTGTACCACCATGAATTAACTTATTCAAATGTACTTAACACACGTTACTGCTCATCTTTTTTTAGTGTGCATGAGCCCTCCTTGTTTGTTACTGACAATAAGGCAAGACCAGACTATGTTGACAATCAGAGAGGCTGCAAGAAGGCTGGCCACACCTGACCACTTGAGGCCATGGTAGTAAAACTATGTGGTGTGTTGTGTCCCCAGTAGGTGTAATTCATTCTGTGTAGACTCATGTATTAACTCAAGATAATACGCTGTGGTAGACAAAAAGATGTTTCAGCGTAAAGTCTTTTTAACTGTGTGCCACTGCACAAGTACTACTTGCAGCCAGCAGGTGCTGCCACTGTGCCAGATTTGCATAGAGTAGCTTGAATTTGTATTACTTTTTGGAATTACTGAAAATCAAACCCTTTTTTTTTACTGTCAGGTTTTATCCACCTGAAATTGTACTACTGTCAGAGCAACTGCCATCATTCACCACATTTGATGTTTTACGCAAACCTCCTCAGGCTTCGACGTGTGTGTGTGTATGTATGTGTGTGTGTGTGTATGTATGTGTGTGTGTGTGTGTGTGTGTATATATGTATATATATATAGGAAAAAAACATTTAATACATAGCAGTACAAGCTTGTTTCGTGCGTTGCGTACTCATCAGCTGCTAATGTGATTCAACAAAGAAAACACACAGTCTTATATATATACATTATTGTGGCAAATTCTACTGGAGTGTTCCTGCTCGAAGTCAGGGGGTTCATTTGCATATTATCCACGATGCAACTGAAGTGTTAATGTTTTGGTTATGTTGCGGGATATTGAACATCTTAAGAACGGGCATATCTGTTACAGATAGCGGGGATGTGGTGGAAGGTAATGGGGGCGTTATGGGAGAAGTTGTATTAGACAGCATGCTATTTCCCACCATGAGCGTGAAGAGTAGGCAAATAGGTTAAGGTCGGTTCTGTGGCCAAGAAAAGAAAAGAAGAGGAGACCAATACTAACTTGTGTCTGTTATGACTGGCTTGGCTTACGGTCATTAAAAGCTTGCTGGTTAACTCTGAAAGGTTGGCTGAGAAGTCCATTATTTGTCCACGTCACAATATGTATGTGTGCCTGTGACGGACTACTCAGGTACAGCTGCTGGTCTCTGAAGGCAGAGGCAAAGCTTAATGCCCACTATGCACATGCAGTCACAGATATCATGATTGTACAGTAAGTGCGTCAGAAATCACATACTAGCACACTATTTAGCACTCCAAAATAGTGAGAATACATGAGTGTTTTTAGTATGTCCAAAACCATACTGTGCAACGCATAATGTGTGAAAAATACCGGGATGTCATACAACATGCAGAGACATTTCGGAGTAGGCATGCAAACACTGGACAGTACGTTGGCATGAATATCACACAGTGCATTGCGATACTTCATGACAAAGACCAACGGCGACAGTTTAAATTTGAGTATCATTTTTCACCATGCTAAGCAGAAAGTGGTGAAAACCTTTTTTTTATTTCAAAGCACCAGTAGACAACTTTTCACCCCCCCCTTAGTGTTTCCACAACCAGCCCCCCCCTTAGCGTTTCCAAGGGTTTCTATTTGCACCGCTGTCGCAAAGACAACCGGATCGCTTTCCGTTCATTAGCAGCCTGCTTGCCGTCCAAAGCAAGAAACAACCATAAGAATTCCAATTTAGGCTAGAAGCCCTGATCTCAGCGCTCTGATAAAGGCAGAGTAAAACATCGGCTAGTGTTAATAAGTAGGCAGGATGTGTTACTTACCGATCCAGTAGAACAGTGTTTCTCAACCGGGGGGCCGCGGACCCCTAGTGGTCCATGGTGTAATTGCAAGGGGTCCGTGAAAATAAAATATCTTTAAAAAAAAGATCCTATGACATTTATAGAAATAGGATTATTTTACTCAAATGTGACTGAGACCTTTATCTACCTAAAATATAAAGGGTAACAGGACTTTTTTCTCTAATTACATCTGTTTCACAAGTGTAATTTATTGTATTTTAATAAGAGATCTCGCTCCCGTTTGCATTGTTAAAAGTAACTGCATAAAAATTCTGTTCTTACATATATCTGAAAGTTACTGAATACATATTCTGTTTTGTTACATATATCTGAAAGTTACTGCATACATATTCTGTTTTGTTACATATATCTGAAAGTTACTGAATACATATTCTGTTTTGTTACATATATCTGAAAGTTACTGCATAAGAATTCTGTTTTGTTAACTATATCTAAGTTACAACTGAAAGCTCTTATTTTTGCCCCAAAGAGTGAATAAATGCTATAATGCAACTTAAAATGCAGTTTCTACTGTTTCTATCAAATTGCAACCCCCCTCCCCCAAGATCAGGTGGAGGGGTCCTCAGGGTAGATCAAAAATACGCAGGGGGTCCAGGACCCCAAAAAGGTTGAGAACCACTGCAGTAGAAAGGAGGCCAGCTGAATGTCGGTTCGGAGCCCTCTAACGTCCCGGGTGTTGTATCGAAGAGTACCTCTGTCGCCATCTTCCCATGCTGTGACCGCAAACGTCCCCAAATCCTCTGCGAACAGAACACATGGCCATTGAAACTCTAGTTAATGGCCACACCATATCTGCATATGAAACAGGTCGTTATGCATGTGTGTTGTTTAGAAGGGCGGGATACCTGCAGTCAGTTTAGACTGAAGGGGTCGCTAATGCCCCTTCCCCACTACCGGCTCCACTCGACTCGCTTCTGTGTGGTTTTCCATGACCGTAACGGTCCCCCCTCAGCGTAGCTGGTCGTCATAGCGACGCCTGGTTTTCAATTTCACAATGTACTTTTAAGATAAAAAACATAAAACATGCCCGGTGAGATCCCATGCGCGCATTGATGACGCAGTGACGCGTTTCTGACCAACCAGAGGTCTGCATTGATTTTGGTACCCGCTCGTTTTTGTTTTTTGGGAACCTCGAAAACGTGGTAACAATTACCAAAATGCCGGTACTTTCCAGTGGTGGAAAACGAAAAAAGGGCGAGAGGAGTCGAACCGGTACCATGTAGTGGGAAAGGGGCATTAGATGAGTGATGAAAATTATCTGTCAATAAACGTATCGACATGAACTGATCAACCGTCTTTGAGTATCGATCTGTTTCCCGTCGACATCTGTTTCCCCCTAGCCAAAGTCCGAACACTGGCATGCTCGGTTAACCTTAACCTGACCTTAACCTAACCTTAACCTGGCCGTAACCTTAACCTAACCTTAACCTGGCCGTAACCTTAACCTAACCTTAACCTGACCGTAACCTTAACCTAACCGTAACCTTAACCTGGCCGTAACCTTAACCTGGCCGTAACCTTAACCTAACCTTAACGTGGCCTTAACCTAACCTTAACCTGACCGTAACCTAACCGTAACCTTAACCTGACCGTAACCTAATCTTAACCTTAACCTAACCGTAACCTTAACCTGGCCGTAACCTTAACCTGGCCGTAACCTTAACCTAACCTTAACGTGGCCTTAACCTAACCTTAACCTGACCGTAACCTAACCGTAACCTTAACCTGACCGTAACCTAATCTTAACCTTAACCTGACCGTAACCGGTAGCTAACCTGTTTCCGTGCGAACGCTCTCGTCTGGGTAGGGGGAAACAGATCTCGACGGGGAAACAGAGTTCGGTACCACACCATATCTCGCTCCATCGAGTCCTGTCCTGTCCGAGGTTGACTCTTGTTTTACCTGTTTCTATCACTCTCCCTCGTCAGTCACCTTCTTTGCCTCCTCCGTCAACGGGGTTCTAGTTCTCCACTGTCCCTTCGGTCGTTCTACAGTCCGCCATTTCCGCTACCGATGGTAGCGCACCACCCTCTTCCTGTTTCGGTTGCGTGACGGCTGACGCACTTCCTTTGTGCCGTAAATCGAACGTCCGTTTCCTCGCGAGATCGAGCCGGTGGAAGTAACGCTTATAGGGAACCGCTGTAAAAATCGATGGCGTCATTGTTCCGTTAGCATTACACTGCGCTATCAACGTTTACGTCATTACGATAAGTTAAAGCGGAAATGTTGTCTACTGCAGCTTTAACATTAAAAACAAAAACAAACAAAGCTGTGGGGCGCCGCGTCCGGGTAACCTAGCGGTCTCTTCCGTTGCCTACCAACACAGGGATCGTCGGATAGAATCCCTGCGTTACCTCCGGCTTGGTCGAGGCTAGTTCCCATCGATGCAGAGAACGGTCAACTGAGCATGCGCAAGTACTCGTTACCCCCGTTGTTTGGGTAGGGTAAGGTTAGGGTTAGGGCGGGGTTAGGGTTAAAGTTAGCTAATGAGAGCAGGGTAGAGGCGGGGCTTCCTAGAATCCTTGCGCCTGGATGCTACGCGGGGCGTGTGGAGGCGTGGTGGGGGCATTTCGCGCATGCTCAGTTGACCGTTCTCTACTCCATTTCCGTCTTCTGCATCGATGGGAGCTAGCCTCTACCCTTGGTCGAGCGTCTCTACAGTCACAATCGGCCGTGCCTGCGGGTGGGAAGCCGGATGTGGGGGGGGGGGGTCCTGGTCGCTGCACTAGCGCCACCTCTGGTCGGTCGGGGCTCTTGTTCGTGTGTTCGGGGCGGGGCGGGGAATAGCGTGATCCTCCCACGCGCTACGTCCCCCTGGCGAAACTCCGCACTGCCAGGTGAAAAGAAGCGGCTGGTGACTCCACATGTATCGGAGCAGGCAAATGGTAATAATAATAATAATGATAATAATAATAATAATGATAATAATAATAATGATAATAATAATAATGATAATGATAATAATAATGATAATAATAATAATAATAATGATAATAATAATAATGATAATAATAATAATGATGATAATAATAATAATGATAATAATAATAATAATAATGATAATAATAATGATAATAATAATAATAATAATAATAATGATAATATGATAATGATAATAATAATAATAATAGATTTTATTTGTGGGTGCCTTTAAGAGCACTCCAGGACACCTTACAGAAGACAGTAACAAACCAGCAGCACTGTGTCAGACAGCATCAGACCAAAACAAAGCAGGTAGACAATAAAAAGTTAACACAACAGAAAAGTATACAATCACCATCTGCACACAACTCAGTGCAGCGTGGATCAGACTGAATACGCCAGTTTGAAAAGGTGCGTTTTGAGATGTGGAGGGTGAAAGAGAGTCAGTGTTGTGAAAGTGTTGTGGGGGAGAGTTCCATAGGCGGGGGGCAGAACGACTGAAGGCTCTAGAGTCTAGACCCCATGGTAGTCAAGCTCTAGTCCTCATGGTAGTCAAGCTCTAGACCCCATGGTAGTGGAAGGAGTTCGGAGAGATATGAAGGAGCTGGGTTATTAAGGGCCTTAAAGGTGAAGAGCAGGATCTTGAAGTCAACACGGTATTTAACAGGGAGCCAATGGAGTTGCTGAAGAGCAGGAGTAGTCTGCAGCCCTCCCCGGATCGGCAAGGGGGGTGGGGGGGTAATTGGCCAAGTACAATTGGTGAGAAAAGGGGGGGGGCTGTGGGTCACCACACCAGTAGAAGTTTGTTCACAGCACGTCATGATTAACCTGCAACGAGCTGAAAGGAGGGTGGCCTGGCTCTGTGATGAAGTAGTATGTCCGAACAGCCATCATACTTCTTACTCACAAACTGATAGTATGCTGGAGGATAGTACACATAGTATGTAGTATATGGTAAGGAATATGTGATTTCGAACACAACCAATGACACAACTCTGTGAAACACACCTACAAGGCTAACACCCCAATGTAACCCAGACAGCATCCGGATGTGGGCCACTTCAGGCAGTGATGCGGCACTGGTGGTCTTCTTCTGGCCCTGACAAAATGGATGTGAGCCTGAAGTGGCCCACATGTATAATAGCAAATATGGCCCAAATATCAAAAAAACAAATATGGGCCACCTTTGGCAAATATGTGGCACATGCGGCTTGGTTCTGGCCCAGGTCTGGCAAACAGGAGCGGACTGCCCAAGTGGCATCGTTCCACGCGGTATGTGGGCCGGATGAAAGAAAGATGGAAGTCGGGTGTGGGACGGGTCCGGGCCACAGAAATTTTACTATCCGGGCACTATCTGGGAAGCAATTAAGAGAATAAAGAAACATGAAAAACGCATTAAAAACACAAGTAATCTTATTAAAAGGTCCCAAGGTAGTAAAAAGCCTAATTTAACGTTAAATCAATTTTGAAAATCCATAATAAATGAATTTAAAAAAAACATTAAAATGCTGGAGAAACATGTTTTCTTCAGACCAAATCCATAAATCCCCTTTAACTTTGCAATTTTCCGCAGGTCTGGGTCACAAATATGTTTGACATGACCTCAAAAAAATGCTGGCTTTTAACTTTGCTAAACTGAGTCAGGGTTCTTTTTGGCGGGTGCAGACTTCCAAATAACCACGTATGATATTTAAAAAAAAAAAAGGGGGGGTCCTACAGTTCCTTTTCTAATTATCTGATGTGGGTAAAAGCACCACTGAATTAAAGGTGACAGCCCGTATGTTAAATTCATGATCATTCTGTCATTTCCTTCCCAGGGTAATAAGGGTTTGGAGCCGTGAGTGGAGCCGCCTTCAGATAGGCCTAAACGAGTACACTTGAGGGCACTCCTGGCACCGTCATCAGTCCTGAGGCTCAAGGGCAGCAGATGTGACTGAATCAAAGACGGGCATAAAGACACAGGAATAAATCCATCAACCCATCAGGAGGAGAAAATTGCTTTTGTACCTCTCAGCAGCACTAAGGTTGATGTTTAGACCTCCCCCAGACTCCAATTTACCAAAAACATATTGCATTTTCAAATGTGTATTTTGCAAAATGTATACCCAGGCAAGCGCAAAGGCAATAAGCTGAATTTGAATGAAACGATAAAGGGTATGAGAGGGTCATTTCAAATACGCAGCCAAATAATATTCTTTACCTTTGAAATTAACAAACACAACACCTCGCACGGTATACTTTTCACAAATAGAAGGCTAGCGCTGAAAGTAAAGCACGCTATTCCCATGAATGATACCCTCCATCTCTGTCAGATGTCCTCCCTTGGTTATCAATTATCATTTGGAGGAGCGAATCGGCATTCTAATGATATGTCTGCATGGCTCATCATCACAGCCACTCTGTCATCACCGAGAAATCTCTCCTCCGACTTTGAGTTTGCGAGGCGTCGGAAATTCCTCCGGTGCCGAGGTGACGTCCGCGTCCTGGACATGTGCAAATAGAGCGCCGTCTCATTAATTTTAAGTTATGTCTGCACATGTCCAAAGAATATAATGGCTGCCTCATGATGAGACATAGATTAACTCAGATCCCCCGTATTTTGTTCAGAGGTGCGTCCGAATATTCAGACACAAATGAAGCTATAGACGACGCGACCTTAATGTTTTTCAATGTGCCGGTGCAAAACCCAGGGGTATATTCCTTTTCCGCAGTGCCGCTCAGCTTTCAGAAATAGAGGTGCATGCCAGCGGGCTACCTGTGCGACAGGCACTGAGCTTTGATATGATATGCAGCAACGTTCTCATTTTAAAGTAGGCTGTGCTGTCTGCCCCCCCCCCTTGAAAGCTGAGAGGACGACGGGGTAGGGGGGGGGGCACGGGAGGTTGTAGCAAGAGGCGTTTCAAAAATGATGGGATGCACATGGTGATCTGGAGATTGGGTGTCGGTTATCCCACAATCTTCAATCGAAGGTATTTACAAAACACACACATGAAGGGGGGGGAACTTCTCCCCCCCCTTCATGTGCACGTGGGTGCCGTCGGTGACAGCGGTCGGGGTGTAGCGCTGTAGTGCGGGCGAGGCTCTGGTCTTCCTCTGGCCGTGCTCGGCTGTCCTGCGGCCTCCGTCGTCTTCTCAAAGATGCCACCAAGATTTCCCTGTTCACCTTCAAGGCTCTGGCAAAAATGTGCAATTCTGGCCAGACTGGGTTGGAGCCCCGGGGTAGTCCAGCCTTGGGGGTGGTCCCGGGTCGTCCTCTGTGTGGAGTTTGCATGTCCTCCCCGTGTCTGCGTGGGTTTCCTCCGGGGGCTCCGGTTTCCTCCCACAGCCCAAAGACATGTAGGTCAGGTGAATCGGCTGTGCTAAATTGCCCCTAGGTGTGAATGTGTGGGGGGGGGGGGGGGGCTGTGATGGCCCGGCGGCCTGTCCAGGGTGTCTCCCCGCCTGCTGCCCAACGACTGCTGGGATAGGCTCCAGCATCCCCACGACCCTGAGCAGGATAAGCGGTTTGGATAATGGCTGGATGGATCTTCTCCCTCCGAGAGCATGCCTTGATATGTCATCAAAAGGTAGTATTTCAGGGGCGTCTGGGTGGCGTGGCGGTCTATTCTGTTGCCTACCAACACGGGGATCGCCAGTTCGAATCCCCGTGTTACCTCCAGCTTGGTCGGGCGTCCCTACAGACACAATTGGCCCTGTATGCGGGTGGGAAGCCGCACTAGCGCCTCCTCTGGTCGGTTGGGGCACCTGTTCAGGGGGGAGGGGGAACTGGGTGGGGGAATAGCGTGATCCTCCCACATGCTACGTCCCCCTGGTGAAACTCCTCCTCACTGCCAGGTGATAAGAAGCGGCTGGCGACTCCACCTGTATGGGAGGAGGCATGTGGTAGTCTGCAGCCCTCCCCGGATCAGCAGAGGGGGTGGAGGAGCAACTGGGACGGCTCGGAAGAGTGGGGTAATTGGCCAAGTACCACTGGGGAGAAAAGGCGGGGGGGGGGTATAATATTTCAAACCTGAGATTGCCCAAGCTTTTGGGTGTTATTGGACGGCCAGTGACTATTTCTTGTCAAAACACATCATCCTGTCCCCCCGGCCCGGTCAGGACCCCATCAGCACACACCCACCCAAAGCCTCAAACTGGACAGATGGCAAAGCAGAGCAGAGCAGCTCGCAGTCCCCGAAAGGAGACAATCAGAAGCTGTCATGCAGCAGAGGTAACAATGACACAACCATCAATCAGTCTATCAAGTGACCAATTACGGCCTCTTTACTCAGCATCCAGTAAAATGTCTGTTTCACCCCCAGTGATGGACGGTCCTTCTGGACCCTGCCCCCACATGCAGTACGAGAGTTCGTAATGAATATTTACACACAGGATCCGGCGGCGTCTGGCCGTACGACGCTCCTTGTTGCAAGGCGCGGTGCCACGGGCCATGTTACTTTTCTAATTTTGGCTCTGGATTTAATAAAGGACAAAGTGATGATGTGATACTGCTTCTTCTAATTCAACTGAAAGTGGTGAACGGCCCAATTATGGTGACAAAGGCACTCGCACTTTGAAACATGACATATGACCAATGAAATGAAGCGTTGCTATGGCTAGCCTCACACACACACACACACACACACACACACACACACACACACACACACACGTAAACACAGACTCTTACATCAGATTCATTAATGGTATGAAAGTTAATATTCTGCATGGGATATTAAAGAATATTTAATATTTCATTGTTGTAAGCTTTTAGAGGGTGGTGCAACCCAAAGTAGCGCTAATGCACTGACGTTCACATGACAAAGTGCCACTTCATTAACATGAGCGGGAACGGCCTCGACTCGTTTAAGATGGAGCCCCACAGCCCCCCTGTCAAGTCTGCTTTGGCTGAGTGATTTACTGATGAATCAGAACACCGCCCTGCACATACTTGACTGCGGCAGTAGGCATAAATGCATATCTTGCATTACAACTCAGAGACATTGGAATCTTTTCTGGGGGGGGGGGGTTCCCCCCTTTTTCTCCCAATTGTACTTGGGCAATTACCCCACTCTTCCGAGCCGTCCCGGTCGCTGCTCCACCCCCTCTGCCGATCCGGGGAGGGCTGCAGACTACCACATGCCCCCCCCCCCCAGATAGTAAAACTGCTGTGGCCCGGACCCGTCCCACACCCGACACTTCATCCGGCCCACATACCACGTGGAATGATGGCACTTGGGCGGTCCGCTCCTGTTTGCCAGATCTGGGCCAGAACCAAGCCATAGCAATGCCGCATGTGCCACATATTTGCCAAAGGTGGCCATATTTGTTTTGTGATATTTGGGCCATATTCACCATTTACCACACGGGGTCACTTCAGGGTCACATCCAGACCACATGTTGCCCAGAGCACCGCAGCTTTGCCAAAAAAGGCCCACATGTGATTTGGCATATTTGGGCCATATTTGCTATGATACATGTGGGCCACTTTTGTCAGGGACAGAAGAAGACCAGCAGTGCCGCATCATCGCCTGGAGTGGCCCACATCCGGAGGCTAGCTGGGGATCCTCCCAGACATGTGGAGTCGCCAGCCGCTTCTTTTCACCTGACAGTGAGGAGTCTCACCAGGGGGACGTAGCACATGGGAGGATCACGCTATTCCCCCCAGTTTCCCCTCCCCCTCCGAACAGACGCCCCGACCGACCAGAGGAGGTGCTAGTGCAGCGGCCAGGACACATACCCACATCCGGCTTCCCACCCACAGATATGGCCAATTGTGTCTGTAGGGACGCCCGATCGAGCCGGCTGTAACACGGGGATCCGAACCGGCGACCCCCGTGTTGGTAGGCAACGGAATAGACCGCTACGCCACACCCGGACGCCCCCGGAATTGTTTTTTTAATGTGTGTCATAGTATACGTATCTTTGCAATCTCTTTATTGGGTGGTCATTAGTCTTAGTCATTGGTATTTGTACTACATGACAGTTCACTAAAGGGCGTCCTCAACCACGTGTGTCCACATTTTCTATTGCAACAAAACACGACTGCGGCGGACTCCACTAACGATGTCCCTGAAGGGATGTTAATTAGCCAACTCAGCGGCTGTGGTGTTTGGTTAAAATGAAAACCTACATGCACATGGCGCTCAATAACACCATTTACATTCACAACAACATGTGAATATTTACCTGGTTGAGATATTCTGAGTAACACAGGGAGGGCCTGTAAAACACTTTCCCCTCTTCGGGTATCATTGGCTGAACGAAACATCATTGGGGGAAAGTGCCCACTTGACCACGTGGTACTATGAGGTAGTGTGCAGTGCTCCATGGCATCATGCAGTATTATGTAGTAGTTGGTAGTTGGTGGAATTATGTGGTAGTATGCTGTAGTATATGGAAGTGTGCGGTAGTATATGGAAGATTTTAGTAGTTGCGGTATTATGCAGTATTATACAATACTATGCAGTACTGTTGTAAAGTGGTATATATGCAGTACTATTCAATACTAATTCTGTGTTATTTGGTACTTCACTGTGTTTTGTAGAAGTATGTGGTATTATGGCATACTATGTGGTGTTACGCTGTATTATGTAGTTGTATGCAGTAGTTTGCTGTAGTATGTGGTAGTATGTACTCCACAGTCCAACCCTGACTAACAGGTATTGAGAACTGACGGATTGATGGAATGAATCTACCTCCCTTCTGATCATCATCGGCGGTCACTCGGGGTGGAGTATGACCATCCGCCCTCTGGGTCCTTCTCGGCCTTCAGGTGGGTGTAGAGGTCGATCCTGGAGCCGCATAATGGGGGGACGTCTGCGCATTACAGCTTTTTGTGTGGAGTGGCTGATGCGCCTGCAGCCTCCACACGGTCCTTGGCAGGGAGGTGAGCAGAGTCCAATGGCATGGAGAACCACGACGATTGTGGACCACCCTCTGTTTCAGCCTTCATCCACATTCACTGCCGTTGTGACCTGGAGACATCTTCCACCAGTTCCGCCGTTGAGGTCTTTGTTGGGTCGCACTTCGTCTGGAACCTCCTCGCCTGGGGCGACCCTACCAGGAGCCCAGCTCCGGATGACATAGCTCTTGGGATCATTGGTACATGCAAGCTTCTCCACCACGGCAAGGTGGGGATCCAGGAGAAGAAACTTCCCTTCAGAGATATGACCAGAACAAAGCAATTCTAGCTCATATCCAAAAAGAAGCTACGTAGGTATTCTCGATATTGGGCGACACGGTGGCGCAGTGGTTAAAGGCGGTCGCCTCACAGCAAGAAGGTTCTGGCTTTGAGCCCCGGGGTAGTCCAACCTTGGGGGTCATCCCGGGTCGTCCTCTGTGTGGAGTTTGCATGTTCTCCCCGTGTCTACGTGGGTTTCCTCCCACAGTCCAAAGACCTGTAGGTCAGGTGACTCGGCCGTAGGTGTGAATGTGTCGGCCCTGTGATGGCCCGTCCAGGGTGTCTCCCCACCTGCCGCCCAATGACTGCTGGGACAGGCTCTGGCATCCCGCGACCCTGGTTGGATAAGCAGTTGGGATGATGGATGGAGGTACTCTATACTGTCTGTGTTGTCTTCCATTGGCTTTCCATGAAGTTATTACAAACAAACAAGGTATGGCAGGACAGCACATCCGCACAAATACCCTTGTTATAGACCACTTCATGGTCCTGGTCCCAGTGTTCAGTTGCCTAATCTGTTGTGCTTCTTCCAGCTGTCTCTTGTCGTGAAATGAAAGCAGCAAGACAAGCCTCGGCTAGGCCAGGAGGGGTATCTCCCGGGGCGTTACAGAAGCTTGCAAATAAGCAACACAATGTTTGCGTGGGATTCTGATGGGTAACTGCCTTTAAAGCGGAAGCGGCGTACGGTCCCCGTCCCGGCTACCCGGGCTATTCCTCGAGTCAAATACGCGGCGGTCCCTACTTGGAGGGAATGCTCTGTTGTTCAGTAGCGATACCCTTTCTTCTAATAGGGTCACTTCATTTTTCCTCTCCACACGAGGCCGGGGTTATTAATTATGGGCTTATCTCCCGGGCCTGACTGCAGTTTCATGTCACATGTGAGCGCCCCTGACAGGGAAGGCCACACGGCCTCCTGCAGCCACGCGGCCTCTGGGTCTACCGGGAGGACAATAGAAATTTACTGGAGAAACTTATCCATGTCCCTTATTTTTCTTCCTCCCGCTGGCTCCTTTTTTCTCGCTGTTCCCTTGTTAGTTTTTATTGGCGTGAGGGGTTGTGGTGTTTTAAATGGCAGACTATGGGGTAAGTGATGGAGGATGTGTGTGTGTGTGTGTGTGTGTGTGGTGGACTCAGCCATGCCAGTGTTTGGGTGTGTTGCCGTTCTTTGTTCCCCTTGCCTAATGAGTCCTCTAGTTTATTTATCAAGGGAATTTTAGTACTTGGCGGCATGGTGGCGTAGTTGTTACCACGGTCGCCTCACAGCAAAAAAGTTCTGGGTTCGAACCCCGGGGTAGTCCAAACTTGGGGGTCATCCCGGGTCGTCCTCTGTGTGGAGTTTGCATGTTCTCCCCGTGTCTGTGTGGGTTTCCTCCGGGGGCCCCGGTTTCCTCCCACAGTCCAAAGACCTGTTGGTCAGGTCCCATCCATCCATCCATTATCCGAACTGCTTATCCTGCTCTCAGGGTGGTGGGGATACTGGAGCCTATCCCAGCAGTCATCGGGCAGCATGCAGGGAGACACTCTGGACAGGCCACCAGGCCATCACACAGGGCCAACATACACACACACACACACACACACACACACTGGGACAATCTAGTACAGCCAATTCACCTGACCTACATGTCTTTGGACTGTGGGAGGAAACTGGAAACCTCGTTTCTGTATTATTTTTTTCTGTGTGTGTGTGTGTGTCGGGGGGGGGGGGGGTCACAAAAAAAGCTGTGGTGCAGAAGACAACGGCATATGCAAAATATTGGTTCATGCTTTCTTCAGGTGGTCTGATCACGATATTAATTCAGATCGGACTAATCTTGCCGAGACCAGAGTAGAAACAAAACTCCTTCCTCAGTGCTGTCTTCATGCATGCTCCATAATCCAGGCAAGGAAATCACGGAGAGAAAGTTGAATCAGCTCATCTGGACCCAACGTTTATTGAGGTACCTCCACCCTTATAAACAATACAGTGACTGCAGGTACCCCCACCCTTATAAACAATACAGTGACTGCAGGTACCCCCACCCTTATAAACAATACAGTGGCTGCAGGTACCCCCACCCTTATAAACAATACAGTGACTGCAAGTACCCCCACCCTTATAAACAATACAGTGGCTGCAGGTACCCCCACCCTTATAAACAATACAGTGACTGCAGGTACCCCCACCCTTATAAACAATACAGTGACTGCAGGTCCCCCCACCCTTATAAACAATACAGTGACTGCAGGTACCCCCACCCTTATAAACAATACAGTGACTGCAGGTCCCCCCACCCTTATAAACAACACAGCGACTGCAAGTACCCCCACCCTTATAAACAGTAGTGACTGCAGGTGTCCCACCCTTATAAACAATACAGTGACTGCAGGTACCCCCACCCTTAGAAACGATACAGTGACTGCAGGTACCCCCACCCTTATAAACAACACAGTGACTGCAGGTACCCCCACCCTTATAAACAATACAGTGACTGCAGGTCCCCCCGACCTTATAAACAACACAGTGACTGCAAGTACCCCCACCCTTATAAACAGTAGTGACTGCAGGTGTCCCACCCTTATAAACAATACAGTGACTGCAGGTACCCCCACCCTTATAAACAATACAGTGACTGCAGGTGTCCCCCCCTTATAAATAATACAGTGACTGCAGGTACCCCCACCCTTATAAACAACACAGTGACTGCAGGTACCCCACCCTTATAAACAACACAGTGACTGCAGGTACCCCCACCCTTATAAACAACACAGTGACTGCAGGTACCCCCACCCTTATAAACAATACAGTGACTGCAGGTACCCCAACCCTTATAAACAACACAGTGACTGCAAGTACCCCCACCCTTATAAACAATACAGTGACTGCAGGTACCCCCACCCTTATAAACAATACAGTGACTGCAGGTACCCCCACCCTTATAAACAATAGTGACTGCAGGTGTCCCCACCCTTATAAACAATACAGTGACTGCAAGTACCCCCACCCTTATAAACAATACAGTGACTGCAAGTACCCCCACCCTTATAAACAATAGTGACTGCAGGTATCTCCACCCTTATAAACAATACAGTGACTGCAGGTACCCCCACCCTTATAAACAACACAGTGGCATAACGACCCAAACCAACGATCAGTTTCCTATGCAAATTGCCGTGACCATTAACTAGAGTTACAACAGCCATGTGTACTATTCACAGAGGGTTGGGAAATAGTTGTATTCACAGCATTGTAAGATGGTGACAGATGTATTCTTAGCCCCCCCACCCCCCCACCTCGGTTAGTGGGAGGGGGGAATCAGGTCCCTCGGCACAAACAGCAATATAGCGTACGCTGTTAAGTGCCAGGGGGATTGCCGTGACTTGTACATTGGGGAAACCAAACAGACGCTGGCCAAGAGGATGGCACAACACAGGAGAGCTACCACGTCAGGCCAGGACTCCACAGTCTACACCATCTACAGACAAGGACTCCACAGACTACACCATCTACAGACAAGGACTCCACAGACTACACCATCTACAGACAAGGACTCCACAGTCTACACCATCTACAGGCCAGGACTCTACAGTCTACACCATCTACAGGCCAGGACTCCACAGTCTACACCATCTACAGGCCAGGACTCCACAGACTACACCATCTACAAGCCAGGACTCTACAGTCTACACCATCTACAGACAAGGACTCCACAGTCTACACCATCTACAAGCCAGGACTCTACAGTCTACACCATCTACAAGCCAGGACTCCACAGTCTACACCATCTACAAGCCAGGACTCTACAGTCTACACCATCTACAAGCAAGGACTCCACAGTCTACACCATCTACAAGCCAGGACTCTACAGTCTACACCATCTACAAGCCAGGACTCTACAGTCTACACCATCTACAAGCCAGGACTCCACAGTCTACACCATCTACAAGCCAGGACTCTACAGTCTACACTATCTACAAGCCAGGACTCTACAGTCTACACCATCTACAAGCCAGGACTCCACAGTCTACACCATCTACAAGCCAGGACTCCACAGTCTACACCATCTACAGACCAGGACTCCACAGTCTACACCATCTACAAGCCAGGACTCCCTTCATGGTCTACATCCATCTACAGGCCAGGACTGTGATGTGTTCAAGGATGAGTATGTGCACATCCTTGATAGGGAGGAACGCTGATTTGAACGGGGAGTCAAAGGGGCCATCTATGTGAAGAGGGAACGACTATCCCTGGACCGGGGGGGGGGGTAAGAGTACATCTGTTGCCACCTTACAATGCTGTGATTGCAACCATTCCCAAATCCATTGTAACTCTAACGAAACCGATCGTTGGTTTTGGTCGTTATGCCACTGTATTGTTTATAAGGGTGGGGACACCTGCAGTCAGTTGAGACTGAAGAAGAGGTCACCTAGATGATGATGAGACGTTTCTCTCTCAATAAATGTTGTGTCCACATGAACTGATTCAACCTTCCGTGACCTTCCCGGAGGGTTACAGCACTGAAAATAATGAAGTGAAATGTAGATTTCCCCTTCGAGCACCATTGAACTACTTATGCTTGTCCTTGATGTTCTTAAACCTAACTAAGTAATTCTTGTGTTAATGTATTGTATCGACCACAGATGACTGGACTCGCTAGCCCTTAGCTAACGGGTCAGACCTTTTAGTTGACTGGTTAGCGCAGCCGCCCGTGGTGCGGGTGACCCGGGTTCGCGTCCCAGCTGCGGCGGTTCCCGGCCGCCCCCTGAATTTGCTACATTGCTGTCAGAAGTGGGATGGTGAGACTGTGAGGCCATCGGAAGCGCGTGCGCCCAGAGGCGCGAGGGAGCTGGTATGCTGAAGCGTGGAGGGCGCGCTTCCTGGAGGAGGCGGGTAGTGTAACGACCCTGGATGTGTAGACTCGCTAGCCCATCGGCTAAGGGGTCAGACCCTTTAGTCGACTGGTTAGCGCAGACCCGGGTTGAGTTCCCGGCTGCCCCCTGAACTCGCTACATGCTGTCTTCCTGTCCTCTAAGTATGTTGTGTGGTATGTGTAGGATGTGTACATGTATTTACTGTACGTGAGGCTCTGTGCAAAAGGGGAAAACAAATATCCTCTTGTGAGGATGATAAAGTATCTACAGCCATCCATCCATCCATTATGTAAACTGCTTATCCTGCTCTCAGGGTGGTGGGGATGCTGGAGCCTATCCCAGCAGCCAGTGGGCGGCAGGCGGGGAGACACCCTGGACAGGCCGCCAGGCCATCACAAAAGCATCTATATAGCTTCCTAAAAAACAAAACACCGACAATAAAAACATAACAGACGAGTGGCCGTCTTCCTCGACGGGACACTCTCGCCTCAGCGACTCTCCTGACATCGCTAAAGTCTGTGCTAGAATGTGTGAATATATAAGATGTATTCATGCATTTTGTGAATCCCTTGGTTGATCACACTGGCCGGCAGTCCGGTGTGTTGATCAGATTTCCTACTCAGGTGCACGGCTGTTGATATCACACTGATACCCCCTGACAGAGCCCAGGGATACTAAACTGACTGACATAAAGGCCTGCACAAAGATTCCTTCCCTCTGGAGACAGAGAAAAAACATGTAGTTGGCATGTAAGGTTATCTTTATGGGTATGTTCCCAGTTGGATCTGGCTCCAAATAGCTTTGGCCATCTGGTCTGCACCTGAAGAAAAGAAGAAAATCTGGTCTGCACCTGAAGAAAAGAAGGAAATCTGGTCTGTACCTGAAGAAAAGAAGAAAATCTGGTCTGTACCTGAAGAAAAGAAGAAAATCTGGTCTGTACCTGAAGCAAAGAAGAAAATCTGGTCTGCACCTGAAGAAAAGAAGAAAATCTGGTCTGCACCTGAAGAAAAGAAGAAAATCTGGTCTGTACCTGAAGAAAAGAAGAAAATCTGGTCTGCACCTGAAGAAAAGAAGAAAATCTGGTCTGTACCTGAAGAAAAGAAGGAAATCTGGTCTGTACCTGAAGAAAAGAAGAAAATCTGGTCTGCACCTGAAGCAAAGAAGAAAATCTGGTCTGTACCTGAAGAAAATAAGAAAATCTGGTCTGCACCTGAAGAAAAGAAGAAAATCTGGTCTGTACCTGAAGCAAAGAAGAAAATCTGGTCTGCACCCGAAGAAAAGAAGAAAATCTGGTCTGTACCTGAAGAAAAGAAGAAAATCTGGTCTGTACCTGAAGAAAAGAAGAAAATCTGGTCTGCACCTGAAGAAAAGAAGAAAATCTGGTCTGCACCTGAAGAAAAGAAGAAAATCTGGTCTGCACCTGAAGAAAAGAAGAAAATCTGGTCTGTACCTGAAGAAAAGAAGAAAATCTGGTCTGTACCTGAAGAAAAGAAGAAAATCTGGTCTGCACCTGAAGAAAAGAAGAAAATCTGGTCTGCACCTGAAGAAAAGAAGAAAATCTGGTCTGTACCTGAAGAAAAGAAGAAAATCTGGTCTGCACCTGAAGAAAAGAAGAAAATCTGGTCTGTACCTGAAGAAAAGAAGAAAATCTGGTCTGTACCCGAAGAAAAGAAGAAAATCTGGTCTGCACCTGAAGAAAAGAAGAAAATCTGGTCTGTACCTGAAGCAAAGAAGAAAATCTGGTCTGTACCTGAAGAAAAGAAGAAAATCTGGTCTGTACCCGAAGAAAAGAAGAAAATCTGGTCTGCACCTGAAGAAAAGAAGAAAATCTGGTCTGTACCTGAAGAAAAGAAGAAAATCTGGTCTGCACCTGAAGAAAAGAAGAAAATCTGGTCTGTACCTGAAGAAAAGAAGAAAATCTGGTCTGTACCTGAAGAAAAGAAGAAAATCTGGTCTGCACCTGAAGAAAAGAAGAAAATCTGGTCTGTACCTGAAGAAAAGAAGAAAATCTGGTCTGTACCTGAAGAAAAGAAGAAAATCTGGTCTGTACCTGAAGAAAAGGAGTGAAGCCAAATGGGATCCCTTTTGCAAGCGACACCTCTAACCTGTAGAAATGTCAGTGACCATTCTATTAACCAGTATGTGTGCCATGGGTGAGTGGTCTACATTAACCTGAGCATTTCTTAAAACAACAACAACAACAACACCGGCCTGACCAGACCTTGCCTTTCTCTAGACCTGCAGAGAAAAGACCGCAAGACAAGATTTGTCATTGTCGAACTTCCAATAACGTTGATGATGTTTAAGTGTTTGATTTTGGTGAAAAAAAGAAAAAGTTAAATCCTATGAAAAAGAAGGTGTCTCCAGTAAAATGCCAGCTACCCCGGTTTTGGGACATGCACAAACTCTCCTTCCATCCATCCATTCACCACATGCACAAACTGTGCAGGCCCGGATAGCAAACCTGCTGTGGCCCGGACCCGTCCCAAACCTGACACTTCATCCGGCCCACATACCACGTGGAATGATGGCACTTGGGCGGTCCGCTCCTGTTTGCCAGATCTGGGCCAGAACCAAGCCATAGCAATAACGCATGTGCCACATATTTGCCAAAGGTGGCCATATTGGTTTTGTGATATTTGGGCCATATTCACCATTTACCACACGGGCCACTTCAGGGTCACATCCAGATCACATGTTGACCAGAGCACCGCAGCTTTGCCAAAAAAGGCCCACATGTGATTTGGCATATTTGGGCCATATTTGCTGTTATACATGTGGGCCACTTCAGGCTCACATCCAGTTTGTCAGGGCCAGAAGAAGACCATCAGTGCCGCATCAGTACCTGAAGTGGCCCACATCCGGATGCTGTCTGCACACAATAGTATTCCCACAAACTACTGGGAACGAAAGCAACTCTCTAACAACAATGTGAAAATGTCAACCTACCTTCACCTCATGTTTGATATTTAGTTTTATTTATTTATACCGTTCTTTATTTTTACTCTTAATTATTTGGCCTTTCTCTTATTTTTGCCTCGTAAAGCACTTCGTAACACTGTTTTAGAAACGTGCTGTATAAATAAAGTTACCATTTCAACACAGCGCCGTCGTAGTCACCGTTTGCATCGAGGGCGCGTGACTTCAGAGATATGTCGAAAAGACTGCTTTTGAAATGTTTCTCAATTTTTTTTTGTGCGTCTTATTTCTAAAAATTATCACACGACATTTAACTTCGTAACACTTTGCTCTTGAAATTAAGTCAATCTCAAGCCTTCTTTTGCATCACGTCGCCTGGCGTTGAGACTGGGATCTGGATCTGGGAATGATGATGAGCGTGTTTCGTGTGAAGGTGATACCGAAACAGCCGAGCATCTCCGTGTTTGCTGCCCTCCCACCCACTTGTTCTGGGAACAGCTTATGGAAAAACCACAACAATGCATGTTATAGTGGATCATAACAGCATTATTTTGAGTGTGTTGTTAGAAAATAAAAGATTGGACCTGCTGATCAATGTTTTACTCATTTTAGCCAAATTTTTTATTCACAAGGCTAAATTTATTAAAACTCCACCCATCTTCCTGTGCTACTATAATGAAACTCAACTCTATATTAAGCCCCTGAAATTAATGAAATCAAAATGTGCCAAAGATCTGTATGGATTACTAGAAAATGATCTGACCAACGTAATATCTTGAAAACTAACAATCGTTTAGTCCATCCTTATTTACGAGTTAGCTATGTTATTGTTATTTTACATTTTATTCTGCTCAATTGATTTATTTTATGCTTTTTTTTGTATTGTTTGTCCATCCATCCCTCCATTATCCATCCATTATCCATCCATTATCCCTCCATTATCCTGTTCTCAGGGTGGTGGGGATGCTGGAGCCTATCCCACCAGTCACTGGGCGGCAGACAGGGAGACACCCTGGACAGGCCGCCAGGCCATCACAGGGTGTCCCATAGTCGAGTCTACACAAAAGGAAATGTGATATTGATGAATACACACAGACTCACTACCACATAAAGTCATGGATTTCATTTTGCTGTTAAATAGATTACAAGTCAGTTCAAAATCAAAAATTGCATGTAAAAGTCATACATTTGAATGGCTCGTGTGATCAGAAAGCAAGTCATTAGCGGTACTGGCGAGAGCCAAGCTCTTGCTGTTTTCTTTCCCCTCAGACACGGGTGGACTGGTAACGGTCTCCACCATCCGCCTCAAGAACCCCACCCTGGGCCTCCACCATGAAGCCCTTTCTCGCTCCTCCCCAAGCCACCGCAGAACTTTACACAGATCATCAAATGGGGTCATAGGGTATCCTATGGAAGCCCCCCATGGCTCCCTCCCAGACACCACAGCACAGCTACTACTACTACTACTACTACTACCACTACTAATACTACTACTACTACCGCTACTACTACCACTACTACTACTGCTACTACTACTACTACTACCACTGATACTACTGCTACTACTACTGCTACTAATGCTACTACTACCACTACTACTACTGCTACTACCACTACTACTACTACTGCTACTACCACTACTACTACTACTAATACTGCTACTACTACTACTACCACTACTACTACTGCTACTACTGCTAGTAGTACTACTACTACTACTGCTACTACCACTACTACTAATGCTACTGCTACTGCTACCACTACTACTACCACTACTACTACTACTACTACTACTACTACTGCTGCTGCTACTACTACCACTACTGCCACTACTACTACTACTACTGCTACTGCTACTACTACCGCTACTACTACTACTGCTACCACTACTACTACTGCTACTACCACTACTACTACTGCTACTACTGCTACTACTACTACTACTGCTACTACTACCACTACTACTACTGCTACCGCTACTACTAATGCTACTGCTACTGCTACCACTACTACCACTACTACTACTACTACTACTACTACTGCTACTGCTACTACTACTACTGCTACCGCTACTACTACTGCTACTACCACTACTACTACTGCTACTACCACTACTACTACTGCTACTACTACTACTACTACTGCTACTGCTACTACTACTACTACTGCTACTACCACCACTACTACTACTGCTACCGCTACTACTAATGCTACTGCTACTGCTACCACTACTACCACTACTACTACTACTACTACTACTACTGCTGCTGCTGCTACTACTACTACTGCTACTAGTACTATTACTACTACTACTACTACTAGTACTACTACTACTACTGCTACTACAGCTACTACTGCTACTACCACCACTACTACTACTACTGCTACTGCTACTACCACTACTACTACTACTGCTACTACTACTACTACTACTGCTACTACCACTGCTACTACTACTACTACTGCTACTACTACTATTATTACTACTACTACTGCTACTACCACTACTACTACTACTGCTACCACTACTGCTACTACCACTACTACTAATGCTACTACCACTACTGCTACTACTACTACTGCTACTACCACTACTACTACTGCTACTATCACTACTACTACTACTGCTACTGCTACTACCACTACTGCTACTACTACTACTGCTACTACTACTACCACTACTGCTACTACCAGTACCACTAATACTGCTTCTACTACTACTACTACTACTACTGCTACTACTGCTACTACTGCTACTACTACCACTACTACTACTGCTACTACCACTACTACTACTACTACTACTGCTACTGCTACTACTACTGCTATTACCACTACTACTGCTACTACCACTACTACTAATGCTACTTCCACTTCCGCTACTACTACTGCTGCTACCACTACTACTACTGCTACTACTACTACCACTACTGCCACTACAACTACTACTACTACTGCTACTGCTACTACCACTACTGCTACTACTACTACTGCTACTACCACTACTACTACTGCTACTACCAGTACCACTACTACTGCTTCTACTACTACTACTACTACTACTGCTACTACTACTACTACTACTGCTACTACTACTACCACTACTGCCACTACCACTACTACTACTACTACTACTACCACTACTACTACTACTACTACTACTACTGCTGCTGCTGCTACTACTAGTAGTAGCGGTAGTAGTGGTAGTAGCAGCAGTAGTAGTAGTAGTTATAGTACTAGTAGCAGTAGCAGTAGCAGTAGTAGTAGTGGTAGCAGTAGTAGCAGTAGTAGTAGCAGTAGTTATAGTAGTAGTAGTGGTAGCAGTAGTAGCGGTAGTAGTGGTAGCAGTAGTAGTAGTGGTAGCAGTAGTAGCAGTAGTAGTAGCAGTAGTTATAGTAGTAGTAGTTATAGTAGTAGCAGCGGTAGTAGTAGTAGTAGTAGTAGTAGTAGTAGTGGTAGTAGTAGTGGTAGTACTACGTGGTTTGTGTACATGTTTTACATCTCTTGTGGTGTGTGGTCATTGTTTTCTAGAGGATGGAAAGTTTTCATTTCTAATGTTTGCTGTACTGTTGTAAATGTATCGTCTATGTAAAAAAATTAAATCAAATTAAAAAAATAATAATAATAATAATAATAATCACATCGCCTGGCGTTGGTACCCAAACGTCACGTCCCCCCCTCCCCCTCCTCGCCCCCCTCCCCTCTCCCCCTCCCCCTCCCCTTGGCAACAGAGGCAACATGGCGGCGTCCAGTAACGCGGAACCCTCTCTGGAGATATCGGCGCCGTTAAAGATCCCCAAAACGGAGGCGCCGTCCCCGGAGTCCGACGAGCTAAGCGACGGTAACCAGTACCACTCCAACCCGTCCACGCCGAACCGCATCTCGCCTCTGAACGTGGGCTCGGGGGGCGCAGGCCGGAGCGGGCTGGCCTCAGCCTCCAGCAGCTTCACGGCTTGCCGGGGGATGTCGTGGACGCCGTCCGAGACGAACGCCCTCATCGCGGTGTGGGGCAACGAGAGGCTGACGGAGGCGCGGATGCAGCAGCTGGAGGTCGCGGGCACCGTCTTCTCGGGCAAGGCCCCCGGTCCGGCCATGTACGAGCGGGTCTCCAGAGCCCTGGCGGAGCTGGGTTACGAACGGACCCCGTCCCAGTGCAGGGAGAGGATGAAGGTGAGTGAGCCGGAATCAATACCACCATCTTCATCATCATCATCATCCTCCACATATGGGATGTGGAGGGGGAAACCGGCGTATTCGGTGTGACCCACGCTGCACTGAGTTGTGTGCAGGTGGGGATTGTATACTTATCTGTTGTGTTAACTTGGTGTTGTCTACCTGCCTTGTTTTGATGCGAGGCTGTCTGACACAACGCTGCTGGTCTGTTACTGTCTTCTGCAAGGTGTCCTGGAGAGCTCTGAAAGGCGCCCACAAATAACATGTATTATTATTATTAGTATTAGTAGTAGTATTATCATCATCATGTGAGGGCAAAGTAGTGAAAACGTGTGTCCTTCTCCATCACCGTGTTGTAGCTGCATGCTTGCAGCCAGACGCGTCATCACTATAATAAGCCTGTGCATGAAGCTGTACTGTCATATCAGCAGTAGCTGACCAGACTGCGGTGGCAGGTCACAAACAGTTCGGGTCGTAGTAAATCCAGCTGTTCGCCTTGCGTGTAAATCCTTGGTCACCTCAGCACCGGATGCCAGTCTGTAAACGTACATTCGGTGTGCCAGAATATTAAGACCACTGCCCTAATGCGTGCTAACACTCTCTCACTTTGAGACGGGCAGCTTCTGCGTGTCTCAGATTGTCCCACAGCTGAAGTATTTTCCTTCGGCCTATCTTCTTCTCGTTAGCCACATCTTCCATTTGTAATTAATTCCAGTGCTTTACAGCGTCGTCTACTGCATATTATGCTTACATGAAAGGAATGTGAGTGTAAAGCGCTCTGTAAGACCGTACCTGGTTTAGAGTGAGGCACATAACCTTGACTTTATCAATTTGGTTTTAAAATCAACGAACGGGCAAACGTTTCATACTTTCAAGTTTCAGCCATGTGTCAGATGTTTTTGGTTACTTATTAAAAATGGGTAACCAGGCGCCCCGGTGGCTCACCAGGTAGAGCGTGTACCACATAAGGCTGACTCCTTACCGGCAGCGGCCTGGGTTCGAATCCGGCCCGGGCCCTTTGCTGCATGTCATCCCCTCTCTCTCTCTCGACCGTTGCTGTCAAATAAAGACGGAAAATGCCAACAAAACAAAAAAACCTAAACAAAAAAAAGGGTAACCGTACCATTCCTACCGTTGTGGTAGATATAAAAAACACTAGGTGTTTCATACATCGCCGTAATTAAATTGCATTGTTTGAGCTTGGGTTTCAGTTCCAGTTTGCCAAAAAGAAATAACATTTGGAACATCTAATTCAGTTCACAGTACTCAGTACTATCTCATACAGTTCTCTCGCTATCACGGTTGCAAATTATACAATTTCTTTTCTTTGTGTTCCTTCTGGTTTGTTAGCAATGTTCACATAACTATGAGGGAAAGGGCGTGCTGTGCACTCACGTTGTATCGCTGAAATAGAGCCAATAATATTTCATGCCAATGACTCAGTGACTGCATCCATGCCTGTAGGACGCTCCTAATGAAGTCGCACATTATTTCACTTAAAGCAAAGCAGAGGCTTGTTTACCTGTCTTAAGCCTCTGAATAGATTATGTGTCTTCTTGTCCCGTGCAGACACTGCGGCGCTGCTATAGCCGTGTAAAGGAGCACGGCATTGGCAAGAGGAAGAGCAGCTACTCCATCGAGCAGCTGGAGAAGGTGTTTGGCCAGGGGGGCTGGGACTCACAGAGCTGTGCCCCAGTGCTGATCAACAGCAGTGGTCTCTATCAGGAGATGGAGTCAGACGGCAGCACCCTGGAAGACTTCTCTCAGGAGGACTGGTGCAACCAGGTGCTGGCCTCTGCCTTTCAGGAGGGAGACATGGAGACCGGTGAGTTAGTGTTTGTAAAGTGTTGTTAAAAAGTATCAAGTGGCACAAGAGCTGAGGTTTGACGTGTTGTTGTATTTGTGTTTCTTTATCCAGAAGAAATCCAGGTGCCTAAAAACAGAGTTCTACAAATTCAAGCAGAGATTTCAGAACAAACCCAGTAAGTCAGTTTGAACAAACACAATCTCCTTTATCTCCCTTACAATCATCCAGTTCTGGTCATCGTCACCAAATTTGGTCCTTAAATTAGAAGTAGACAACTATTTTGCTTTGACTTATCATTATGAAGTAAATGTTGCTCGCACAGTGTAATGGCTATAGAATAATGACACCATCAGCGTTTAGATTAGATTCTCTATAAGCCTCGCTTTCACTGTGCAATTCTGTCTGCCACTGGCTCGATCTCACGGGAACATGAAGGTTCGATTTACAGCACAAAGGAAGTGCGTCAACCACTGTGCAACCAAAATAGGAAGAGGATAGCGCGTTTTGTTTTCCCCGGTAGTGGAAATTGTGGACGGTGGAACAACCGAAGTGACAGTGGAAACTCTACCCAGCATCAGAAATAGAACCCCCTTGATGGAGGAGGCAAAGGAGGTGAGGAGGGAGAGACAGAAACCGAGGTAAAACAAGAGTGAACCTCGGCTGGGCATTCACTTGATTGAGCGAGCTCCGGTGTTGTGTCAAACTCTGTTTCCCCGTCGAGATCTGTTTCCCCCCACCCAGACGAAAGCATTCCTTTGGAAACAGGTTAACTATCGGTTACGATTAGGATTAGGTTGAGGTTAAGAGTAATCAAGCGTGCTTGTGTTGTGCTGAACTCTGAACTAGAAACCCTGACCTCAGTGCTATGATAAAGGCAGAGTAAAACATCCCGTAATACTAATAAGTCCAACTGAATGTCAGTTTGGAGCCCTGTCAAGTCCCAGGTGTTGTATTAAACTGTTTCCCTGTCGACATCTTTTCCCCCCTAGCCAAATTGGATTCTTACGGTAGTTTCTTTGTTTTGTTTTTTTTTGCACCCCCCCCCCCTTTTCTCCCCAACTATTCGGCCAATTACCCCACTTTTCCGAGCCGTCCCGGTCGCTGCTCCACCCCCTCTGCTGATCCGGGGAGGGTTGCACACTACCACGTGTCTCCTCCCATACATGTGGAGTCACCAGCCGCTTCTTTTCACCTGACAGTGAAGAGTTTCACCAGGGGGACGTAGTGCGTGGGAGGATCACCCTATTCCCCCCAGTTCCCCCTCCCCCCCAAACAGGCGCCCCGACCGACCAGAGGAGACGCTAGTGCAGTGACCAGGACACATACCCACATCCGGCTTCCCACCCACAAACATGGCCAATGGTCTCTGTAGGGACGCCGAACCAAGCCGGAGGTAACAGGGGGATTCGAACAGGTGATCCCCATGTTGGTAGGAAACAGACTAGACCGCTACGCCACCTGGACGTCCCCTTTATGGTCGTTTCTTGCTTTGGACAGTAGCCAGGCTGCTAATAAACGGAAAGTGATCCGGTTGTTTTTGCGACAGCGGTGCAAACATAACTCCTGGAAATGCTAGGTGGGAAAGTTGAAAAGCTGTCTACAGCCACTTTAAAGGGGAACAATCACGATTTTCCACATTATCTCAATCTGTATGTTGTAGAACTTAATATTCAAGAACACCAACGTTCACGAAAAACTCCATTATCCGCCAGAATACTGAGTGAGAAGACCTCTGTGTGTCTAAAATTCTGCTGAAATTGTGTCCGCCAGTGACAGCACAAGCTGGACAATCTGTGAATGTCAAAACTTCATTTCTGGTTTGCAGATAATATGCTTTGTATTCGAAAATGCGTACAACAATGCTACATGCTGCTGCATAATGTGACACTGTTATTTGCATTTTCTTACACAGCTGCAGCGTTTCAGCGACACACAAAAGACTGCTCAGCAGTGTGACTGCTGATGGAGTTTTATCCCTACAACATGCATCTAGATAACATTAAATTACGATTGTTTTGCTTTAATCTATTTAGGCAATTTCAGCTTGAAACATGTGCTCATTTTGGAGCTGTTAGAGCATTATTTTATCAGATGTGTGCGACGCTAATCCCTCTCATTGCATCAATTCATGTGTCATATCCCACATATGTTCAAGCCTCCTTAATCAACATGTTTTCCACTGGCAAAAAATCAAAGCTGTTAATGTCCTCAGAAAGATGTCATTCTGTTATCACAGCAGTCACGTTACTGTCGTCTTCTTTTCCCACAGAAAACAAGATACGATGCACAACGTGATGCGCATCCTGGAGTCGGTGCAGCTCAAATGGGAGCACTTTCAGACCTGGACTGAGTTCTCGCGGTTGCATCTCTCGAACAAGCTGGCTATCTTTGGCGTGGGCTACAACACGCGCTGGCGGGAGGACGTGCGATACCACTACGCTGAGATCAGCTCTCAGGTGCCACTAGGCAAGCGGCTGCGTGAATACTTCAACCCAGAAAAGCCCGAGGGCCGCATCATCATGACCAAAGTGCAGAAGATGAACTGGAAGAATGTCTATTACAAGTTCCTGGACATTACCATAAGTGAGGCGCGCTGCCTGGAGCTACACATGGAGGTGGACTGGATCCCTGTAGCTCAGTCCAGGGTGGCTGGCTGCAGCAAGGGCACATGCCAGTATCTCCTCCCTGGGGATATCCCCAAGACATACGGACTTTATGCCATCGGCTACGAGGTGGTGGCGCCCTCTAATGACTCTGCTCAGGCGTCACCCAGGGGCGATAGTCAAGACCACAGCCTACCTCTGTCCAATTCGGAGTCGGGGGCTGTGGCGGCAAGCCCATCCAGTAGAGAAGGAGTCAAGAAGTGGGGCAGGACTGGGGCTAAGATCACTTACTGCTTCTTAGGCATAGCCGAGGAGAGGACACTACAGCAATGTCTGTTCCAGCACTTTCAGGGTTCCGGCAAACACTATGTCCACGGAGAACCCTCTGCTGTCACCCTCTTCCTGCAGGAAAACTGTCGCAGCGGGGCTCAAAATGGGGAAGGAGATGGAGAGTCGTTGTCTCAACGTTTTGCCATTTACATCAAGTTCATTGAGGTGGAGCTGGACTTCCTCTCAGCAGGCTCCCTGGTGGAGTGTCTAGAAATTGCCGTGGGATATTCCTTAAAGTATAACAACAAGGAGATCTTGTAACCCCCGCTCAGTGTTTTGAACGTTCTTTAACTTAAGAGAGTTGTTACCAAGTGTTGAAAGCAGCCAGTAGGAGGACATGAAGGGTGACCATTTCTGCCTGTTACATAGCATGGATATGTGCAAAATCTGTCGCATATTTCTGCAGCCTTTTCAACCCTCTTGACTTAATTTTGTTTCTTTGCCCACTTAGAAACCGTTCAAATCCAAAATAATATATGCATAATGCACTGACTGCATTGTGTGGGAACACTGGCGTAGGTGTATTACTAAGTATTAGAGAGGTGTACCTGATACTCTGGCAACTCTGCACTACAAGGCTTCTGCTGTTTGTCTGGCATAGACGAATACTGCCTCATCAGGGAGTGTGGGATGGTCCAGGTGACTATTGCAGTACGCAGCTGTCTACCTCCAGGGTGTAGCTACTGAGGCAGAGGGGACCGTAGTGTGTACGTGTTGTGGAACTGCCTTTGCTTTGACTGTTGAGATGTGGGTGCTTGTCCACAGAGAATCTAAGAGTAATGGCTAATTTATACCTGTGTGTCTTGCACGTTGAAATAGACGTACACTAGGCCACTCCCGGGGAGGGAGGGGGTCGATGCCACAGAGGCTCTGCTGACCGCTTTGGCGTAACTCCCCTAACATTAGAAGAATAACAAGAAACTCTGAATTGATAACAGGAAGACATCGTTTGGTGAGCAGCGGTTGTTGGCTAGAAAGAGGTTACCTGCGATTAGCTCGATGAGTTAGACACGTTCTTTGCACGCGAGCATATGAGTAGAAGTCCTTCATGCGAAAAAGATGTGTATGTTATGGTTAATATGCCTGCCTGTGCCCCTGACCGGGGCAATGGCAAAAAGAACTGGGTTGGTCCCCTGCTCCTGTACAACAGGATGGGTTAAATGCAGGGGACAAATTTGTTGAAAGAAACTACAATGACAAGATAAAGTGGCTTTCTTCTTCTTTCTTCTTGGTACAGTCTTTACAGCGTGGATCGTGCACAGGTGTAAAAGAGCTCTGAGTGCTGGTCTACGGTCTGTCGTCAGGTTGTGTGATGATAAACTTCACTTCACTTAAGAGGTAAACCCATCCCAGACCAGTATTCCCACCGGGTTCTTTATGAACATGAATTTTGAGGTTATGTGCAATGTGCCAGGAAAGGACTGTAGGTGGCGTTAAAATGAAATATAAAACCATTGAATGGATCCTCTTTTAAACTGTCTGTGTATATGAAATTACATGATATATCGACATAATATATATATATACATATATATATATATATATTTAAGAATATTGATGTTCCTCAGCATTCCAGCTTTTGCAACTTGCAACATTCGTTTGTTTTGGTATATATGAATATGATATTTTATATTTTATTGGTCGACACCATGTCTCGTATGTACTTGTTTGGAGGTCACAGTCTTGTATGTTTACATGTTTCGAAAAACAATAAAAGGGGCACTCACTGTCATTTGCCACTCAGTGAAAATTGTTTCTGCACGTTCATGTCAAGCATTAAAAGCAAATTCGAGCTTAAATCTTTATTTTACTACCGGTGGGGGGGGGGGGGGGGGTTCGGGTTTGCAGCCAGGATTTCTTCTGTTACTACAGATTGCAGAGAGACGGCAATCGCAATAACGCACAACGTGTAATTCAATTCACAGTGCCATGAAGATGCAGCATAATGAAGACAAGGATGAAAGATTGCAGTAAGAAAATAAATTCCCTGCACGGCGGTGCAGATCCATGAGATCTGCATAATCTGCAGTGCATAGGTGCTGCACACGCAGACGCAGTTTGACTTTAATCGTGCATGGACTGCTGTGTTCCAGTTGCAAGGCACACTTTACTTCATGTGAGTAGTGTGTTGACCGAGGCGTCGAGAGGTTGTTGGTTCAGTCCCTGGAACAAACAGGAAGTAACGATTGACCTGTGAGATGGAGTCATAGCTAGCACTCCCTACAGACTGAAGGGGCAATTGCCTTAGGGCCTCACACGTACTTTAATTTATTTTTGAAACATAAGTACACACTCGTTTTTAGCTTGTCTCTGCAAACACACATTCTGAAAAAGGTAAAAATAAAGGTGTAGAAAGCAAGTGAATAGTTACGGTGGCAGGGTAGTTTAAGGTGGCAGTGCTGTGGTGGTACCCAGATAGCGTCCGGATGTGGGCCACTTCAGGCAGTGATGCGGCACTGGTGGCCTTCTTCTGGCCCTGACAAACTGGATGTGACCCTGAAGTGGCCCGTGTGGTAAATGGTGAATATGGCTCAAATATCACAAAACAAATATGGCCACCTTTGGCAAATATGTGGCACATGCGGCATTGCTATGGCTTGGTTCTGGCCCAGATCTGGCAAACAGGAGCGGACCGCCCAAGTACCATCATTCCATGCGGTGTGTGGGCCGGATGAAGTGTCGGGTGTGGGATGGGTCCGGGCCACAGCGGTTTTGCTATCTAGGTTGGATACCATGCCACATCTCCTGACAAATCCACCTAGAGAGTTTGGTTGGCTAACACTGACATGTCACCTCTCACTTCGCCTCATATTCTACTAGTCTGCTGTGCTGGACCCAGCATGTGCTGGGCCCAACATGTGCTGGACCCAACATGTGCCGGACCCAACATCTGCCGGACCCAACATCTGCCGGACCCAACATGTGCCGGACCCAACATCTGCCGGACCCAACATCTGCCGGACCCAACATGTGCCGGACCCAACATCTGCCGGACCCAACATGTGCCGGACCCAACATCTGCCGGACCCAACATGTGCCGGACCCAACATGTGCCGGACCCAACATGTGCCGGACCCAACATCTGCTGGCAAGGCAATATGATGTGTCGACATCTGTGATATGCTCGTATAACAACTGCAAGTCGTCTTTTGTAATGTGCATTTTACCCCAGAAGAAAGAGAAAGCATAGCTATTCTCCCCCTTTTTAGTTGAACTTATCACCAGGACAACCAGTTCTCTCACCTGAGGGGAAAAACTGTTTTTAGCTCAAAACTATCAATCAAGGTTTACTACCTCTTCAGCCTTGAAAAAGCAAATAGATTCATGTTAACATTCTCGTTGGAGACATTAACAACATAAATCATGTACCTTATCCGTTTGTCCCTGCTCTGAAAGCAGCCACGACTCTTTGCTCTTTTCACCTGAAAAGAAACAAGCAATACATAACAAGTAGAGTGCTGTGACACCAAGTGTATGTAGGGCGATATAGCAACTAACAGAGGGCATCAGAACGTCTGCAGCAGAGTGCAATACGATGCTGCGCTGTAAAGCTGAAATGTGTCGTGCACCGGTTTAGCCAGAAGGGGGCGGTAGATACCCTTTCCTGGAACTCGTGGCAGCGTCTGGTAAAAATGAACGGGTAGTCTATCCTCTCTGAGAGTAGCAGTGGTTTATGAAAGGTGCTCATAGGGGCTCTGATTCCCTCCATTTTATTCTCCAGTTTGATAAATGGAGCCACAGACACGTGCAGCTTGTCTTCCTCACCGAACAACGACCCCCCCAGGATCTGGACTGGCTGTCAGTCTAGATGCCCGCAAGGCTCAGCAACTAGCCTATGTATTCATGTGCACTGGTGTACATAGTGAGTTATGAGTTATTTGGTTATGGAAAGAGAGGAGGGGGGGGTTGAATTTCAAAACAAGTCTTTAACAAAAAACAGACTTGACATCTTTTTAACAATATGAGCAAAAACCACGTCTGCACAATGACCTGCCCAATAAAGACTTCATGTTCTATCCCAGAACCGAGTCACATATCAACTGAGAGAGAGAGAGAGAGAGAGAGTACAATAAATAATAATAATAATAATCATAATAAGGGTTGTTAACTGAATTAAGTACACACCTTATATATGTGGTACACACCCCAGTGCTCCAAACTGACAGCTGTGTTGTTCAGACAGCACAGCTGTGTGAAGCCACATTTTGATGGAGACGTTTTTTTAAATTATTATTGTTTTGTGACAGGGTTCACACTACATCCGGGAAAACTAAATATATGGCATGTAGTATATCACATTACGGGCCTATTGCTGCAGAGATGAAAAAAAAAGTCTTAACCCACTGGAAAAAAAAATCAATCATTAATTTTGAAACTTGGACTGGCTATTTTATTCATATTACGTCTGTGGTATCGGATGCATCAGCAGGTGAAATACCCCTTGAAAGAAACTACACATATAAAGCAAACATTGAGAAGAGCAAAATTAATATTTCATTGTGTTGTATGTGCAGCATGCTGAATGAATGTTGCAGGCCACTGTGTAATAGGCATATATATATGAAAGAAAGAAAGAACGAACGAAAGAAAAAATGAGAGAAAAATTTAAAGGAAAGAAAGAAAGAAAAAGAAAGGACAGAAGGAAAGAAAGAATGTGATAAAGAGAAAGAATGAAAAAAATAAAGAAAGAATGAAGGAAAGAAAGAACAAAAGAAAACGAAGGAAGGAAATTAAAAGGAAGAAAGAAAGAAAGAAAGAAAGAAAGAAAGAAAGAAAGAAAGAAAGAAAGAAAGAAAGAAAGAAAGAAAGAAAGAAAGAAAGAAAGAGAAAAATTAAAGGAAGAAAAGAAAGAAAGGTAGAAAGAATGAAGGAAAGAAAGAAAGGGAGGAAAGAAGGAAAGAAAAAAGAAGGAAAGTGCTGTGTAGATTCCGTGAGCACCAACTAGTAGTCATGTCCGACGTGGAGAAGATGTCTCACCGCTTTCATGTCAACACTGAAGATTGGGATGTCCTGAGGTTCCTGTGGTTCCTGAGGTTCCTGTGGTTCCTGTGGTTCCTGAGGTTCCTGTGGTGGGAAAATGGGAACAAAGAAACAGAGCCCAGGGAATTCTGCATGCGAGTACATCTTTTCAGAGCTGCATCATCTCCTGGATGTGCCAACCATGGCATGAAATACCTTGCCAGTGAACATGAGAGGGACTATCCATTGGCAGCGAGCTTCATCCGAAACCACTTCTACGTGGATGATGGACTCATCAGCGCTGATTCGGCTGAAACTGCCACGCAGCTGGTCAGTGAAGCCCAAGAAGTCTGTGCCAAGGGAAAACTACAGCTCCACAAAGTTGTGTCCAACAGCAGACAAGTGTTGGATGCTGTTCCAGAGTCTGAACGGCCAGTGGAGTGACGGATGTGGATCTGAACTACAACGAGCTTCCAATACAGAGTCTTCTTCTTCAAGGCCTCCTCGTTAGCGAGGGTTGCCAGCACCATCAGGAGGACATGCTTGCCAAACAAGTCTCCTCCAGTCCTCTCTGTCCTGAGCTGGTCTTGTTGCCTCCGATATTTTCAGACTAAGCCATTCTCTGATGTCATCATGATACTGCCTTTTTGGTCGGCCTCTCTTGCGCTTTGCTGGTGTAGTTCCCAAAATCGCTGTCTTTGTTAATTCACTTCCACCTGGACGACAGGTATGCCCAAAGAATGACAGCTTCCTTTTCATTATGCCATTAGTCCTCTTTTTGTTCCTAATTCATTGTGGATGCTCGCATCCGTTCGTTTTTCTGTCCAACTTATTGGAAGCATCCTACAATAAAGCCACATCTCTGCAGCCTCCACCCTGTTTACCATCGCTTTCTCCAGCGTCCAACTTTCAGCTCCATATGACAACACTGGCCAGACGAGTGCTCTAAGTAGACCGACTTTCACTTCTTTTCTTATTCCCCTATCTCTCCATATTCGTACCATCTCCATCACTCTTTTCTTTGCTAGGGTGACTCTGATCATCAGAATACAGAGCGTACTGGGCGTAAAATGAAACGTAGAGACTGATGCATTCTCATTCAAGGTCACACTCAATGACCAGCCAGCCACACGGCGAGGAATGGTAAAGGTCCTGAAGCAGATGCTGTTATAACTGACTGCTTTCTAGACAGGCTGTCACGATTCTCGGCCTAGCATTTCTCAATGTCATTGCACGGATTTGAAGATTGGCAAACGGAGGCCAATCATGGGCCGATTACTGTGGAGGAAAGAAGACTGGCCGCTCTCGCTCTCATCAAGGCGGCACAACGAGAAGCCTTCGAAGAACTGATACTGTTCAGTCGAGATTCTGTCGAACAACCTAAAACTCACAAGATGCACCAACTTGATCCCATCCTTGTGGACGGAGTGCTCAGAGATGGTGGGCGGTTGAGGAGATCTTCCTCACCGCTTGAGCTGAAACGTAATTCTTCATTGGACTGGCGGCCTGTCCAGCGTGTCTCCCCGCCTGCCACCCAAGGACTGCTGGGATAGGCTCCTGCTTCCTGCGACCCTAAGTAGGATAAGCGGTCTGAATAATGATGATGATGATGATATAATCCTTTCCAAGGAAGACATTGCCCCACAATTAATACTTGACCCCTGTCACAAGAAGACGCAGCAACAAGGCCGGGGGGCTAGCATGGAACGAGCTCAGGCCAGCGGCTACTGGATGACAGGTGCAAGCAAGGTAGTGGCCAAGCACATCAAGAACTGTGTCACCTGCAGGGAAGTGCGGGGACCGACTGAAGAGCAACGCATGGCTAACCTGCCTGCCGACCCAGTCGAACCCTCACCCCCATTCTCCTACAGTGGAAGTAAAGGAAGAGCAAGAAAGAAAGAAAGAGTTTTGTATCTCAGAAATCATATTAGCAACTCGAGCTGCAGAAGGGCGTTAACTGTTATGTACAAGTAAAATCCTGTCCTCTCTCGGGGTTCATGCCAGATGAATGTGTGATTTGGCAGAAAGCCACTGGAGGTTCCATACTTGATGTGAATTCTCAGGAAAAGCGGACTTTTTACCAAACTCAGTGTAAGACAATAATAGCTTTCGATGAAAACTGTGTAAGATAAGAAACCCCCCACCACACAACAATCTCCAACACGAGCGTCCTTGCTTGGATTCCTCTGATCAGGAGTATAATTAGTCACCCCGGTCCCCGCTCCACCCCCTCTGCCGATCCGGGGAGGGCCGCAGACTACCACATGCCTCCTCCCATACATGTGGAGTCACCAGCCGCTTATTTTCCCCTGACAGCGAGGAGTTTCACCAGGGGGGACGTAGCGCGTGGAAGGGTCACGCCATGCCCCCCAGTCCCCCCCCCCCTGAACAGGCGCCCCGACCGACCAGAGGAGGCCATGCTGAGAAGCATGGCCTACACACCCTCTCTTAAGGCCGTGCAGGCCATAATTCATAATACAGGGCCTTTCATCAGGCAGTCAATCAATCAATCAATTAATCAATCAACCAACCAATCAGCCAATCAATCAATCAAGTTGCATTTTTATAGCACTTTTCCAGCTGCAACAGTGTAAGCCATGATGAGAATTATGGCTTACACTGCTATTATTATTATTATTATATTATCATTATTATTATTATTATTATTATCATTATCATTATTAAATCTAATGTAATATGTAGCACCATGGCTTAGCCAAATCATTCTTATAAAGAGTTAGTCTATCTATCCATCATCCATCTTATCCATCTATCCATCTATCCATCTATCTATCTATCTATCTATCTATCTATCTATCTATCTATCTATCTATCTATCTATCTATCTATCTATCTATCTATCTATCTATCTATCTATCTATCTATCTATCTATCTATCTATCTATCTATCTATCTATCTATCTATCTATCTATCTATCTATCTATCCATCATCCATCTTATCCATCTATCTATCTATCTATCTATCTATCTATCTATCTATCTATCTATCTATCTATCTATCTATCTATCTATCTATCTATCTATCTATCTATCTATCTATCTATCTATCTATCCATCATCCATCTTATCCATCTATCTATCTATCTATCTATCTATCTATCTATCTATCTATCTATCTATCTATCTATCTATCTATCTATCTATCTATCCATCATCCATCTTATCCATCTATCCATCTATCTATCTATCTATCTATCTATCTATCTATCTATCTATCTATCTATCTATCTATCTATCTATCTATCTATCTATCTATCTATCCATCATCCATCTTATCCATCTATCCATCTATCCATCTATCCATCTATCTATCTATCTATCTATCTATCTATCTATCTATCTATCTATCTATCTATCTATCTATCTATCTATCTATCTATCTATCTATCTATCTATCTATCTATCTATCTGTCTATCTGTCTATCTATCTATCTATCTATCTATCTATCTATCTATCTATCTATCTATCTATCTATCTATCTATCTATCTATCTATCTATCTATCTATCTATCTATCTATCCAAACAGACCACATGTCTGCGTTATGGATGACAAGGAAACATGTGTGTTGACATCCTTTGTCTGTGCAGCCTGCAGCCCCTATGAGTCGGGGGTCCGGGTGCACGTTGCTGCAGCAGAATCTCACCCACAAACATCCTGTTGACCCTGTTGCGTTGGATTTCATCACAGGAACAACCCTTGTTCAACTCTCGTCGCTGAACAGTCCCCCTCTTTTAGCGTCACCTCTGTTGCTGGGTCAACCGGGCAACCTATAAAGTGATCGGGGGTATTATCTGCTATATAAGCCTTACTGGGGGCAAATCCATATTTGCTGCGGGGGATTTGAGGCTGCCATGGGACTTCTCCACGAGCTGAGTCCAGCCTTTTTTGTCTGCTTCCAACTAAGACCTCTTCGCACCTGACAGCTCATGAACCCAAGTTTCTCGGAGGGGAGGGGGGGACGCTTAGTTGAGCCAAACTGGCGAATTCCATTGGGGGGGGATGATAAGCTATGAATAAATGCTGAATCCGCGGATAGGTACGAGAGGGGAGGCAAGTCTCTCTCTCTCTCTCCCTCTCTCTCTCCCCCTCTCTCTCTTTAGCTGGTCTGATGGTGGTGAGTTCACTGAGTTGTGTGAAAGTGGAATGAACTGACCAGGGTATCTTGATCAGCTTCTGGTCACCCCCACACCCAGCTGCTTGAAATAACCCTTACTGGGGGCCATCCTGTCCTTCAAAACGCCAGAGCTGCATGACCTCTCAAGTACATCACAGAAGGCCTTGTACGCAGTCACTGTAAAGGTTCTCAACAGAACATCACTAGCCGGCGTGCAGGAGTCGAGGTGGTTGAGTGTGTTGGCACCAGGCTCATCCCCCAGGGGTAGCTGGAGGTCCCTGTAGAAACCCCCCATAGAGAAACGCACTACGGATCTACAGTGGAGGGTAGTGCATGGATCTACAGTGGAGGGTGGTACATGGCTCTACAGTGGAGGGTGGTACATGGATCTACAATGGAGGGTGGTACATGGCTCTACAGTGGAGGGTGGTACATGGATCTACAGTGGAGGGTGGTACATGGATCTATAGTGGAGGGTGGTACATGGATCTACAATGGAGGGTGGTGCATGGCTCTACAGTGGAGGGTGGTACATGGCTCTACAGTGGAGGGTGGTGCATGGCTCTACAGTGGAGGGTGGTACATGGATCTACAGTGGAGGGTGGTCCATGGATCTATAGTGGAGGGTGGTACATGGATCTACAGTGGAGGGTGGTACATGGATCTACAGTGGAGGGTGGTACATGGATCTACAGTGGAGGGTGGTACATGGATCTACAGTGGAGGGTGGTACATGGATCTACAGTGGAGGGGATACATGGATCTACAGTGGAGGGTGGTACATGGATCTACAGTGGAGGGTGGTACATGGATCTACAGTGGAGGGTGGTACACGGGGCAGTGGAGGGTGGTACATAGATCTATAGTGGAGGGTGGTACATGGATCTACAGTGGAGGGTGGTACATAGATCTACAGTGGATGGTGGTACACGGCTCTACAGTGGAGGGAGGTACATGGCTCTACAGTGGAGGGTGGTACATGGATCTACAGTGGAGGGAGGTACATGGATCTACAGTGGAGGGTGGTACATGGATCTACAGTGGAGGGTGGTACATGGATCTACAGTGGAGGGTGGTACATGGATCTACAGTGGAGGGGGTACATGGATCTACAGTGGAGGGTGGTACATGGATCTACAGTGGAGGGAGGTACATGGATCTACATTGGAGGGTGGTACATGGATCTACAGTGGAGGGTGGTGCATGGCTCTACAGTGGAGGGTGGTACATGGATCTACAGTGGAGGGTGGTGCATGGCTCTACAGTGGAGGGTGGTACATGGATCTACAGTGGAGGGTGGTACATGGATCTACAGTGGAGGGTGGTACATGGATCTATAGTGGAGGGTGGTACATGGCTCTACAGTGGAGGGTGGTACATGGATCTACAGTGGAGGGTGGTACATGGCTCTACAGTGGAGGGTGGTACATGGATCTACAGTGGAGGGTGGTACATGGATCTACAGTGGAGGGTGGTACATGGCTCTACAGTGGAGGGTGGTGCATGGCTCTACAGTGGAGGGTGGTACATGGCTCTACAGTGGAGGGTGGTACATGGATCTACAATGGAGGGTGGTACATGGATCTACAGTGGAGGGTGGTGCATGGCTCTACAGTGGAGGGTGGTACATGGATCTATAGTGGAGGGTGGTACATGGATCTATAGTGGAGGGTGGTACATGGATCTACAGTGGAGGGTGGTACATGGCTCTACAGTGGAGGGTGGTACATGGCTCTACAGTGGAGGGTGGTACATGGCTCTATAGTGGAGGGTGGTGCATGGATCTACAGTGGAGGGTGGTACATGGATCTACAGTGGAGGGTGGTACATGGATCTACAGTGGAGGGTGGTGCATGGCTCTACAGTGGAGGGTGGTACATGGATCTATAGTGGAGGGTGGTACATGGATCTATAGTGGAGGGTGGTACATGGATCTACAGTGGAGGGTGGTACATGGCTCTACAGTGGAGGGTGGTACATGGATCTACAGTGGAGGGTGGTACATGGATCTACAGTGGAGGGTGGTGCATGGATCTACAGTGGAGGGTGGTACATGGCTCTACAGTGGAGGGTGGTACATGGATCTATAGTGGAGGGAGGTACATGGATCTACAGTGGAGGGTGGTACATGGATCTACAATGGAGGGTGGTACATGGCTCTACAGTGGAGGGAGGTACATGGTTCTACAGTGGAGGGTGGTGCATGGCTCTACAGTGGAGGGTGGTGCATGGCTCTACAGTGGAGGGTGGTACATGGGGCTGTGGCTACAAACAGACATGTGGCCCACATTGATGCTAGCCAGGGTAGGGAGCCACTGCTCCTTCTGTAACGGTGAGGAAACCCTGCAGCACTTGTGGCTCAGAGGTCCCAGGTTGGACCCTCTTTTCTCCGTCCAGCAGCGGTGCCTCAGGGGTCTAGGAGAGGGTCTTGCAGACGGCCTGTTTGTCTTTGGTCGAGGTCCACGGCAGCACGGTGCAGACGTGTCACCTGGGTTAATGTTCTGATAGGGCAGGAGGAAATGAGCACTTGGCTCAGCAGACGGAACCAGATGAAAGGTACAGGGTCCAGACGCCCTGCTCATGTACTGGGTCTAGTGGCGGCTCGGCTGAACATACACTTCATGTTCTTCAACCTTAGTTCAAACCTGGAAGGATTCATGTCTATGTGGGGACATGGGGAGGGGCTGTGCACGGTGGAGGACCAAGTGCTTCTTCTTAATCTGTGAAAACAGGGAAACCAGGGGAAGGTGTGTACCCTGTTGTTGTTACTGTGTACGGCAGTTGTTGTGTTTTTCCACTGTGTGTATGAGAATTTGTGTTGATGTTGTTATCTTGATGTGACTGAAGACTTGGAACATTAGAGGCTTGGTTAAAAGGTCTCTCCCTCTCTCTCTCTCTCTCTCCCTCTCTCTCTCCCTCTCTCTCTCTCTCTCCCCCCTCCTCTCTCTCCCTCTCCCTCCCTCCCTCTCTCCGTCTCTCCCTCTCTCTCTCTCTCTCTCTCTCTCTCTCTCTCTCTCTCTCTCTCTCTCTCTCTCCCTCTCTCTATCCCCCCCTCTCTCTCCCCCTCCTCTCTCTCTCCCTCCCTCTCGCTCTCTCCCCCCTCTCCCCCCCCTCTCTCCCTCTCTGTTAATTTTCTGTTAAATAATTTAAAAAAATCTGTTAAATAAAGACTTGTTGTAAAATTCAATTCTCTCCCTCTCTCTCTCCCTCTCCCCCGCTCCCTCCCTCCCCCTCCCTCCCTCCCTCTCTCTCCCTCCCTCGCTCTCCCTCTGAAGAGGACACGGGATGACAACTTGCATAGTTGTTGTCGCCGCGGTGGCGATAAGGCATTTCAAGCGCAGCCGAGCCTGAACGGAAGAGGAGTCGTGGAGGACCTTTAGTGTCGGAGGTGCTGACACTTGCACTGCGACACCGGAGACCTCCCCGCCCGGGCGACGTCCCCCACACGCCACAGAGGCTCAACTTCACGGCTGACTTTACTGCCGTCGCGACTCCCTACGGTACCGGGAGCCGGATTCCCGACCTCCGCCTTTCCTCACCCGAGAGCGCCTCCTGCATACCTGCCCTACCCGCCCCGGGGATCCAGACCAGCCTCCTTCCAGGACTCCCGAGAGACGCTGCGCACAGCTGCGCGCACTTGGCGAGGACGCGGACGGTAAAGAGGACCGAGCCATGGAGGTGTGCGCCCGGGGGAAGCCTACTCTGCTGGCGGCGGCGTGCCTCCTCTGGGGGCTGTCAGGTCAGTCTCCTCGGCGTTTCTGCCTTTTGCGCGCCTCCAGCTTGAATAGTGGCGCAGGCTGCTTGACGATAGCGCCCCGAACAGGCGCTCATGAGAAATAAGGTGACGTGCCGCAGGACGCGTGTGTGTGTGTGTGTGTGTGGGGGGGGGGTAAAGCTGAGACACCTGTTTGGGGGGGTTTCACGGGATTTGGACCCAGTGATCCACATGATTACATGTCCTCCAGGCCGGAGTAATCCCTCCACGTAGCCGCCGCGTCGCTGGTTTAGCTCTTCCCACCACGCCTGCCACTGGCCTCACGGGACACACGCTAACTCCGCACAGGACGTGGTTGCGGTTCTGGACGCCGCGCCGGTCCGGCACCGCGCTTTGCGTGCCCTGATCAGGTTCCCCTTGCCCCGTGGGGCCAGCGCTGTTCCCCTGCTCAAGCGAGGCAGTCGGTCCATACTCAGAAAAGTGCTTTGGATTTGTTGGGTAGGACGCACTTTACGGCTTTATTTGAGCGAAGTTGCGCAACCGCGCCGCAGCGCGGACGGGCGCTGGTCAGCGAATACCGGATGACGTCACGGCAGCCCCCATCGCTCCACGTTAAGCGTGTGATTGTTTGTATCGCAAACACCAGCTCGACCAATCACGACCGGTTTACCTGGGCAACGCTGCCTCACTGTGACGTGAGGCTACGGGGCTCTCTGCCCCACCACCTGCCCCTGCCATTGGTGCTTGCTGGTTCGTTGGCACGAGCAAGAAACCGCAGTGGTTTCCCCTGGGCCACAGGGACGAACTGGGACCTTCTTAGTTCCCCTTTACGCACCGGAGACCTCCAAGCCTCCGCCTCTGAGCTGTTCCCTCAACAAACACTGGTGCTGACACAAGACACATCTGTCGGGTTTGTTTCACCTTTACAGCATGGCATTATCTCCAGAGGAGGACGCCTCCTCTGGTCGGTCGGGGCGGGGGAAACTGGGGGGAATGGCGTGACCCTCCCACGCGCTACGTCCCCCCTGGTGAAACTCCTCACTGTCAGGGGAAAAGAAGCGGCTGGTGACTCCACGTGTATGGGAGGAGGCATGTGGTAGTCTGCGGCCCTCCCCGGATCGGCAGAGGGGGGTGGAGCGGGGACCGGGGTGGCTCGGACGAGTGGGGTAACTAGCCGGGTACAACTGGGGAGAGAAAAAGGGGGGGGAAATCCACAAAAAAAGAGAGACCAGGGACAACATTAGAGTTTCCCCACCACCGAGGGATCCTCAGCGACAGTTGAGTGGCTGGCGGCCCTCGGCCCCTACATTCATAGGCCGCACGGCGACGGCGGTCATGTGGAGCGACACCGCCATGGCGGTGATTCACAGCAATAACAATACACAATCCCTGAGCAACAAGGGCAGCTGGTGTTGACCTCGGCGTTTGACACGCCACCAGGGCGCCTGCAGGTGTGTCCTGACAAACTGAGTGGACACGACCCACTGAGGAAGTGCTTAATGAATAGCATTCTGTGGTGACAGGAAAAGCGCACGTTTCCTGCTAGCTGCCACGTCGTAATACGCCAGAGCAGGAAGCGAGCTGCCGTCTTCCTGCAAACAAGACGAGGCCTCACCCAGTCTAAGTCAAAAGTCAAGAGTACAGGATGAAGGGTGACCGCTCGAGTCAAGGCAGCGACGGTGATCTCAAACTGGTGGAAAGACCACGACAGCCTGTTTGGTCTGCCTTGGGCACGGTGCCTGTGAGGACTCAGTGTCATCCCCACGACAGCTGCCAGCTCGCGCAGGCATCTGCAAGATGGATGGCGGTGAGGCCAAAAGCCGGTCGCTCCAGCAGCCAGGGACGGTTAGGGAGGCCCGGGGCAAACGCGCTTTACACGTCATTCCCAAAACGCTCACGAAGTTAGAGCTGAAAACCAGCAGCCGCGCCTGAGTTCTGCTGCGGTGTTTGTGCAGCATAAGGTCGTATAAGGTGGGATCTTGTGGTTTAAATGAGAGTAGGTGAAAAGGCAAGTAAGAGGAGCTTGGTCCCCCCCAAAAAAACAAAAACCCCATAGGTCGTTTGTACGAGACAGTCGCTTATTACGACCTGTAGTTACGTTTTGAGGTTAGGCGACCTCTAGCGGTCGTGCTGCCAATAGCAATCTTAGTTACTATACTAGACGCACTGACTACATATTCTCCATCCATCCATCCATCCATCCATTATCCAAACCACTTATCCTGCTCTCAGGGCCGCGGGGATGCTGGAGCCTATCCCAGCAGTCACTGGGCGGCAGGCGGGAGACACCCTGGACAGGCCGCCAGGCCATCACAGGGTGTGACTACATATTCTATTGTCCCCAAATTGTTTTGATCACTATTTACTGACTGCTTACCGTTATGAGCCTGTCTATGAGGCGTTGTAAAAAGGATGTCAACAAGCAGATAAAAACCCATAATGCACAGAGGTGAAAAGTATCTGTGGCATATCTCCTGCCGCCGGTAGGGGCGCTAATTTAGGAAACGTTCCTGTGGGTCGTATTCGAGGGTATATGACCTATGTGGTTGTATGGGCTGGAGGACTTGCAGGTTTATGGATGGTGGTATGGGCTGGAGGACTTGCAGGTTTGTGGATGGTGGTATGGGCTGGAGGACTTGCAGGTTTATGGATGGTGGTATGGGCTGGAGGACTTGTAGGTTTGTGGATGGTGGTATGGGCTGGAGGACTTGCAGGTTTATGGATGGTGGTATGGGCTGGAGGACTTTCAGGTTTATGGATGGTGGTATGGGCTGGAGGACTTGCAGGTTTGTGGATGGTGGTATGGGCTGGAGGACTTGCAGGTTTATGGATGGTGGTATGGGCTGGAGGACTTGCAGGTTTATGGATGGTGGTATGGGCTGGAGGACTTGCAGGTTTGTGGATGGTGGTATGGGCTGGAGGACTTGCAGGTTTGTGGATGGTGGTATGGGCTGGAGGACTTGCAGGTTTGTGGATGGTCGTATGGGTTGGAGGACTTGCAGGTTTGTGGATGGTGGTATGGGCTGGAGGACTTGCAGGTTTGTGGCAGGTTTGTGGATGGTCGTATGGGCTGGAGGACTTGCAGGTTTATGGATGGTGGTATGGGCTGGAGGACTTGCAGGTTTATGGATGGTGGTATGAGCTGGAGGACTTGCAGGTTTATGGATGGTCGTATGGGCTGGAGGACTTGCAGGTTTGTGGCAGGTTTGTGAATGGTCATATGGGCTGGAGGACTTACAGGTTTGTGGATGGTCGTATGGGCTGGAGGACTTGCAGGTTTATGGATGGTGGTATGAGCTGGAGGACTTGCAGGTTTATGGATGGTCGTATGGGCTGGAGGACTTGCAGGTTTGTGGCAGGTTTGTGAATGGTCATATGGGCTGGAGGACTTACAGGTTTATGAATGGTCATATGGGCTGGAGGACTTGCAGGTTTGTGGATGGTGGTATGGGCTGGAGGACTTGCAGGTTTGTGGATGGTCATATGGGTTGGAGGACTTGCAGGTTTGTGGATGGTGGTATGGGCTGGAGGACTTGCAGGTTTGTGGCAGGTTTATGGATGGTGGTATGGGCTGGAGGACTTGCAGGTTTATGGATGGTGGTATGGGCTGGAGGACTTGCAGGTTTGTGGATGGTTGTATGGGCTGGAGGACTTGCAGGTTTGTGGCAGGTTTGTGGATGGTGGTATGGGCTGGAGGACTTGCAGGTTTGTGGCAGGTTTGTGGATGGTGGTATGGGCTGGAGGACTTGCAGGTTTGTGGCAGGTTTATGGATGGTGGTATGGGCTGGAGGACTTGCAGGTTTGTGGATGGTTGTATGGGCTGGAGGACTTGCAGGTTTGTGGCAGGTTTGTGGATGGTGGTATGGGCTGGAGGACTTGCAGGTTTGTGGCAGGTTTATGGATGGTGGTATGGGCTGGAGGACTTGCAGGTTTGTGGATGGTGGTATGGGCTGGAGGACTTGCAGGTTTGTGGATGGTTGTATGGGCTGGAGGACTTGCAGGTTTATGGATATATCTTGGTGTGTGGTGACTTTGGTGTCTTGCTAATTTATTGCAGCTTGATTTTTCTGTGTGTTTCTGTCTCACGAGTCTCCTGTCCACTTTCCTTTTGCTGGATGTCCCTCACCAGTTGTATCTGACTGCTTCTTACACAACCATTCAGCCCCCCCCCCCGCCCCACACCTCTCATACATCCATTAACATCGTTTATTTTGGGATCAGCTAGTTTGATGACATTATACTTGGTTTAATAGGCTAAAGACATAATTACAGAACACCCACTAATGGGTTGAATTAATCTGACTACACTCCCTCTAGTTCTAAGTCACACTACTTTATTTTCCTGAATGAAATTACTATGGGCAACAACGTCTTTTCAGTGTTTTTATCTGATGTGTGTACAGAAACACTTTAGTATATTGTACTTACAGTACTTACAGTACTTATAGTACTTATAGTACTTACAGTACTTACAGTACTCATAGTACGGTGAAGGATTTTGAGAGTTTCAGCTGGTTGACCATCTCTCATTCAAGGTCATATGAGTTGCTAGACTGGTAATAAACATAGAATGGTTATTGTGTGTGTGTGTGTGTATATATATATATATATATATATATATATATATATATATATATATATATATATATATATCAACAGGGATACAGGGAAAAGATGTTAATACATAGCAGTACAGGCCTGTTTGGTGCGTCTCACACTCATCAGCTGCTGATGTTTTTTCACAAAGCATCATACCGTTGCGTTGCCCAGCGTCACGCCCCTAATGTCGGTTGGACAGCGACCAATCAGATGGGGAAACATTCAAACTATAACAGCCAATGGGGTAGGTACTTATGATGCACAGCAACCAATGGAGGGGTTAGAAAACATTACAACCGATGGGACCGGGGCTTGTTTTGAAAAGCATTTAGGGGCCAGGGCGCTGTTGAAATGGCCTACATTAGAAATATAACAAGGTACTTTATGTGAATTATATATTGGGGTGGTGTTGGGGCACAGTTAGGACAGGCAGTTCAAATATAAAGAAATTTTAAAAAATTATATTTTATAAAACTAATAAAGGTCATATGTGTATCATCTAATGGGGTGGGGGGGATAAAGACGTTTTACTTGTAGTTACAAAGGAGATATGTTTCGGTGTCTACAGCTGGTGGCCAATACGTTTCTATGGTTCAAGGTGGACACATCAGGTGTGCAAATAACAACATACTTTTCTGCCAAGCACAGGTCACATCTTTTACCCCCACCTGAATGTGCACTGCTCCTTGTAAGGGTTTTCCATGAGAGGGAATAACTGATGCTCTTGTCTACCAATGACCACATGTGGCGGCTTAAGGCCGCTGCATGTTTCGCATGCTCATTTCTGAAGCTACTCATATGGGCGTTAAACCTCATTTTAAACGGGCCCTCTGTTAATCCTCCCTGCGCCTCGTCTGGTCGGTCGGGGCGCCTGTTCAGGGGAGGGGGAACTGGGGGGATAGCGTGCTCCTCCCACGCGCTACATCCCCCCGGTGAAACTCCTCACTGTCAGGTGAAAAGAAGCGGCTGGTGACTCCACATGTATGGGAGGAGGCATGTGGTAGTCTGCAGCCCTCCCTGGATCGGCAGAGGGGGTGGAGCAGAGACCGGGACGGCTCGGAAGAGTGGGGTGATTGGCCAGGTACAGTTGAGGAGAAAAAGAATAAATTAATAAAAACAAGTTGATGCCCAGCACTTAAAGTCAATGAACGACATGTGGTCAAATGTTTCTTGTTGTTCTTGTTTATGTGTGTATCTGTGTGTGTGTTGTGTGTGTTAACATATATGCACTCCCGCTAAGCTTGAGGCTATGGGAGCCTTATCAAAGCCTTCCGCTCGTGGCAGTCGTGTGTGAGCGGTGTGCCGGCTCGTCTCTCAGCCGTCACACAGTCGCTCTTGTATTCCGGACGCACCATCCGGTAGAAGACGTCTTCATGTCCAGGTGGACCCACAGTGGACTTTACTTATTCAACAAGGTCAGTCCTTACAAGCTTCAGAGACTCCATGGGGACGGCAGAGAGGAGGTGGCAGAGAGGAGGGAGATGGCAGAGAGGAGGGAGATGGCAGAGAGGAGGTGGCAGAGAGGAGGTGGCAGAGAGGAGGGAGATGGCAGAGAGGAGGGAGATGGCAGAGAGGAGGTGGCAGAGAGGAGGGAGATGGCAGAGAGGAGGGAGATGGCAGAGAGGAGGTGGCAGAGAGGAGGTGGCAGAGAGGAGGGAGATGGCAGAGAGGAGGGAGATGGCAGAGAGGAGGTGGCAGAGAGGAGGTGGCAGAGAGGAGGGAGATGGCAGAGAGGAGGTGGCAGAGAGGAGCGCTGCGCTGCCAGCGGTGGCCTCCTCTGTGCAGAGCTCACTGCGTTTACATGATGTCAGACAAAGTGGATTTACTGTGTTAGTCCGACTAAAGCTGGACTTTTACAATACATGTAAACGTGTTAGTCCGACTGAAGTCGTACTAGTGGGACTAACACACCTAGATGATGCGGTTGGGGATGGATGTACTCTGGCATGTATACGCTTCAGTCGGCCCCGAACAGGCCGAGGCGTTCTGCACATGGTCCATAGTTCCCGCGGTGGTCTTTCATCCAATAGCAACCATGGGGACATATCTGTCTCGGTCTTCATGCTTCCACCTACGCAGTATTAATCGTCTTCGCCCGTCACCTACACCTAACAGCACCGCCATACTCCCTCACACCCTGGTTCCATCCCGTATTGACCACTGCAATTCTGTCCTCTTTGGTCTTCCTCTCAAGTGTCTTCATGAACTTCAGTTGGTCCAGAATCCAGCTGCCCGTATCAGTACCAGAACTCATTCCATAGATCACATCACTCCTGTTCTTCAGCAGCTCCACTAGCTCCCCGTTAAATACCGTATTGACTTCAAGATCCTGCTCCTCACCTTTAAGGCCCTTAATAACCTAGCTCCTTCATATCTTTCTGAACCCCTTCATATCCACCCCCCCCCACACACTCTCACATCCTCTTCTGCTCTCCAACTCACTACACCATCGGCCTGCTTGACTACCGTGGGGACTAGAGCTTGACTACCATGGGGTCTAGAGCTTGACTACCATGGGGTCTAGAGCTTGACTACCATGGGGTCTAGAGCTTGACTACCATGGGGACTAGAGCTTGACTACCGTGGGGACTAGAGCTTGACTACCATGGGGTCTAGAGCTTGACTACCATGGGGTCTAGAGCTTGACTACCATGGGGACTAGAGCTTGACTACCATGGGGTCTAGAGCTTGATTACCATGGGGTCTAGAGCTTGACTACCATGGGGACTAGAGCTTGACTACCATGGGGTCTAGAGCTTGACTAGCATGGGGTCTAGAGCTCGACTACCATGGGGTCTAGAGCCTTCAGCTGTTCTGCCCCTCGTCTATGGAACTCTCTCCCACAACACATTCACAACACTGACTCTCTTTCACCCTTCACATCCCATCTCAAAACGCACCTTTTTAAACTGGCGTATTCAGTCTGATCCACGCTGCACTGAGTTGTGTGCAGATGGTGATTGTATACTTATCTGTTGTGTTAACTTTGTGTTGTCTACCTTTGTTTTGATGTGATGCTGTCTGACACAGTGCTGCTGGTTTGTTACTGTCTTCTGTAAGGTGTCCTGGAGTGCTCTGAAAGGCGCCCACAAATAACATGTATTATCATTATCATTATTATTATTATTAAATCGCCACATACTGTGCCGGGGTCAGACATACTTCCATCAATAAATCGATTCACCCCGGTTCTTGTAGACTGGGACAGCGGCAGTAGTCCAGTCTCATGGCCTGCTCGAGCTGTACCCGCGGCTCGACTTCACGTGCATGTAAAGGCAGTGATGGATTTAGCATAAAGGGCTGCCGGCTTGTGTTTTTTAACGAACGCATGACTTCAGCAGGGCTCCTTACCTCTCCAAAACACAGCTTGTACTTCAGGATTGTGAATATACTATATACCATGCTTATTTGTTTCTTGTCTTCCAGCGCCATTGTTCCCTGTAAATAGCACATCCTTAAAAAAAACACTTTGCCCAACGGCTGCCAAAGGGAGGCCATGGAATGCAATTTATCCGGCGTACAACAACTCTGCTCTTATCTCTAATTGCCTATTTCTTAGAATAATACCAAAAGCGTGTGCGGCAAAGCCCCGCTCCGCCGTGAGCCAGGATTACTGCGGCTGGAAGAACTGGTCCTCCGCATGTGTCCCCAGCAACCGGTGTAGGTTTGATTCGAGATTGAGGGATTTACTGGTGCGCATGTAATGACATAGTAATGCAACGGCTCACCACCCCCCCCCCCGGCAAGGCGGTATGCTGTCCAATCATCGGTCCATGCAAGTGTGCCATCGTCCCTTGTAATCCTGTGTATTTACACCCACTGGCGTTGTCGCCGAGACCCGGGACAATAAGCCAGGGTGGAACCTGTGGGGGAGATCGGGGGAGGTTGAACCCTGCATTGACGGGGAAGAGGAGGCGGGCGGGCTGCTGCGCCGGCTGGAAGGGCTCACTGCTGGTGTTGAAACACCATTTCACTTGATAAAATACCCTCTTTTGCAATGCATATTTTGAAACTCTGCTTGTTAATTCGTCATCACCCAAATCAGATATGGTGTACGGCGCTGAAACGCTGAGGGCCGAGTCTTCCTGCGCCCCATGCGTGCATAAAAATACCCATGCAGGCTGAAAAAACCAACACTCGGGCGTCAATTTCCAAACCAGGAAACTGCATCAAGGCACGGGTCTCACAGAAACGCTGATTCAAATGCAGTTCTTTGTGTAGTACTGTGACCATTATTAACATCATGTTCACAGTATTAATACTTCTTCTGAGTGGATACATTTCAGGAAAGCTGCAATGAAAATATCATGGAAATATCATGGAAATATAATGAAAATATCATGGGAATATAATGAAAATACCATGAAAATATCATGGGAATATAATGAAAATATCATGGAAATATAATGAAAATATCATGGAAATATAATGAAAATATCATGAAAATATCATGGGAATATAATGAAAATATCATGGAATATAATGAAAAATATCATGAAAATATCATGGAATATAATGAAAATATCATGAAAATATCATGGGAATATAATGAAAATATCATGGAAATATAATGAAAATATCATGGAAATATAATGGAAAATATAATGGGAATATAATGGACATATAACGCGGGCGTATGTCTGAGTGAGCCTTATGAGTCACACTATGACAAGATTATAATGCTTTACCCCTTGTGTGTTTTAATATCGATAACCAACCATGAATATTTCTAATATGATCAAAAAGTGAGATGAGGGGCATCCAGGAGGCGTGGCAGTCTATTCCATTGCCTGCCAACATGGGGATCGCCGGTTTGAATCCCCGTGTTACCTCGGCTTGGTCGGGCATCCCTACAGACACAATTGGCCGTGTCTGCGGGGGGAAGCCGGATGTGGGTATGTGTCCTGGTCGCTGCACTAGCGCCTCCTCTGGTTGGCCGGGGAGCCTGTTTGGGGGGAGGGACTGGGGGGAATAGCGTGAATCCTCCACGCGCTACGTCTCCCTGGTGAAACTCCTCACTGTCAGGTGAAAAGAAGCGGCTGGTGACTCCACATGTAAGGGGAGGAGACATGTGGTAGTCTGCAGCCCTCCCCGGGTCAGCAGAGGTGGGGTAGCAGAGACCGGGACGGCTTGGAAGAGTGAGGTGATGGCCGGATAGGGGGAAAAATCCACAACAAAAAAAAAAGTGAGATGAAGACAAGCTATATTTAGTATTTTTGATTAAATATTATAATTGTACTGGTGTAAAATGGGAGGGTGGCCTGGTCAGTGTGACAGTACATCCAGTATGAACTGGTGACAGTCTTCCCTGGAGAGACCACAGTCCTCCCTGGAGAGACCACAGTCTTCCCTGCAGAGGGCCACAGTCTTCCTGGAGAGACCATGCAGTCTTCCCTGGAGAGGCCACAGTATTCCCTGCAGAGGCCACAGTCTTCCCTGGAGAGACCACAGTCTTCCCTGGAGAGACCACAGTCTTCCCTGGAGAGGCCACAGTATTCCCTGCAGAGGCCCACAGTCTTCCCTGGAGAGACCACAGTCTTCCTGCAGAGACCACAGTCGTCTTCCCTGGAGAGACCACAGTCTTCCCTGCAGAGGCCACAGTCTTCCCTGTAGAGACCACAGTCTTCCCTGCAGAGGCCACAGTCTTCCCTGGAGAGACCACAGTCTTCCCTGGAGAGGCCACAGTATTCCCTGCAGAGGCCACAGTCTTCCCTGCAGAGGCCACAGTCTTCCCTGCAGAGACCACAGTCTTCCCTGGAGAGGCCACAGTCTTCCCTGGAGAGACCATCTTCAACCGTCCCCCAAGACTGTGACGTAAAATGAAAACAGGGATACAAACAGAACTTCTATCGTTCTAGCCAGCCGATCTTCGCCATGGAGACCGACCCAGCAGCCAGTGCTCCAGCTCTGGTTTGGACATGCCAAAGGGGGACATGTGGATGTGTTAGACGTCACTTTTTTTTTTTTTTGGCTTACTGTGATGTCCTGTCCCCATCCTTGGTCCCTGAAGGAGCAGGTCCTCCTCGCAGGGGTCATGAGAAAGGGCACTCCACTGTTTTCCCAACACTCAGCCACTGGCCTATGGACTCACTTAAAGGCACAGGCACATGTTCTCCCCTCCTCCTCTCGTTTCTTCACCACTCCCCCCCCACCCCGTCTCTCTCTTTCTTGCTCCCACCCTTCCTGCCCAGTGCCATTTTTTTCATATGGGCAGACCGGATCTACTAAATACATCATTAAAGGACTGATATCTTTAAGGCCCCTACAAGCCATGGCAAGAAATCTGTTGCAGTGTGTATTGTTTCACATCAGGGCTGCGTAAACACAACTATTCCCTGTTGTGTTTCTGCCATTTCATGGCTGCACAATAGTCATTCTCTTGGGCAAAGCGTTATTTGCGCGAGACGTATATTTATGGAAATGTTATCATAGTTTTTGGCGGGAGTGTCCCAAATTATAACGGTGGCACGCCCTGCTGAACTGCATACACAATAACATGCCCACCGTGTCAGCGCCATACCCAAACAGCCAGCTAATGCCAGGTTAGCCCCCCCCCCCAGATAGCGTCCGGATGTGGGCCACTTCAGGCAGTGATGCGGCACTGATGGTCTTCTTCTGGCCCTGACAAAATGGATGTGAGCCTGAAGTGGCCACATGTATAATAACAAATATGGCCCAAATATGCCAAACCAAATGTGGGCCTTTTTTGGCAAAGATGCGGTGCTCTGGGCAACATGTGGTCTGGATGTGACCCTGAAGTGGCCCGTGTGGTAAATGGTGAATATGGCCCAAATATCACAAAACCAATATGGCCACCTTTGGCAAATATGTGGCACATGCAGCATTGCTATGGCTTGGTTCTGGCCCAGATCTGGCAAACAGGAGCGGACCGCCCAAGTGCCATCATTCCACGCGGTATGTGGGCCGGATGAAGTGTCGGGTGGGGGACGGGTCGGGCCACAGCAGGTGTGGTATCTGGGTGTACAGAAAGGCGCTGACAATACTCTGGCTAATAACTATTTTCAGTCAACGGAGCCACCAGGGGGCTCATTATCTGGCACTTTTGGGGCACTCTAGCTGCTTTGCTTTCATTTGCTAGGCTGCTATACTCTCCCGTCCGTCCACACGGTTTGTTTTGACAGGCTTTTCCTCCCTTATTTTCGGGCGTGCAGCACGGCCCTCACACACTGAACGCTCGGCTCACAAACCGCGGCAGTGTAACTTATCACCCCCAGATTTCAGCACAAGGAGCACTGAGCTCGCATCCCAAGTAGCCGCGACGGCGGCGCTGCTGTGAGCCGCCACAGCCTGCATCCACAGCCACCGGACAGATGTTGTTTCCAGAA
>NC_079218.1:4457838-4470338 GCF_029633865.1 Lampris incognitus
ACGTGCTCCCTGAAGGAGGGGGATAGGGTAACGACCACGGATGACTAGACTCGCTAGCTGGTTGGCTAACAGGTCGGACCCTTTAGTTGACGGGTTAGCGCAGTCGCCCGGGTTCGCCTCACGGCCGCGGCGGTTCCCGGTTGCCCCTTGAATTCGCTACACATGCAAGACAGGGATGTATATGAAGAGCTCTTCTTCAGGAGGTTATAACTTGGACATGATGTGATGGGTCACTTTAAATGCCACGTTTCCCTTGAATGTAATTTTTGCCCTTGGCATGTCCCCTTCTTCCCCTTCCTTCCAGAGGAAGTGGTCTGTTCTCTGGCTTCTGTGCCTGCACAGCTCTACATGGGATCAGAAGTACAGTACAGGGAGAGGGCCTATAATCTCCTCTGCATGTCTTTGAAGAGGTGGAAGTTACTAAACTGAATGCTAAACAGGATCTATGAGGATTAAGTCTGGATTTGAGGCCGTCCATCTTACTGCTGACTCTATTTTAGAATGGGAATATGGAAATGAGGGAAAGTCGGTGTACGGGCAGGGAGGTGTTTTCCTGAGCCGCTCCGACAAACCTGTGCCGGTTTTAGTAAGTGGCTGCTAAAAGCTTCCAGTTGAGTGTCCTGATCGACGTTTTGGACATTCAGCAGCTCATTACATCCACCGATGTCCTACGGCCACTCATCCACGAGAGCCAGCCCCCATTAACCGCGAGTAATCAGGTGAAATGGTGGTCTTCTTCTTCCGTCCCGGTTCTCTCCTCTGGAAACGTACGGGGAAATGTACCCAAGACTCTCCACGCTGCTCCTCTGTCCTCCTGGAGATGCTACCAGTCCCACGTGACGCTGATCCAAAACAGGACAGACTCACAATCCGGCTAAAATTAGAGGTACAGCAAGTTGAAAGGGTAAGACCTTAGTGTGTTGAGGAGGTAAAGCACTTTGGCACAGCTGGGAGGCGCTCTGTCACACACACACACACACACACATGGCCGCACACACCTTATTAAATGTCTTTATCGCACTGTCACGGGGAATGAAAATCCTCATTTAAATGCAACACGCACCCCCCCCTCCCCCACGGGAGACCCTATGCAGTAATCACTTCCTCCTCCGTGTCTTCTGGCTGCACGTCTCTGCACCCCTCCGCTACCCGACTCGCTCAAACCATTCCCTCAGACAGACTCCTGTATTCCCTCCCTCGCTCATTCTAAACGCACGTCTTCGGAGACGGTGCCAGGCGAGGGTTGTCCGATCCACGATCACTCTCCAGAGTTCCGCCCTCGCCTCCTCCGCTATCAGGGATCATCAGCAAAATAACCCCCACATCCACCCCCCACCCCCACACACACCCACACCCACACATGGGCACTGCAGTCACAGAGGAGCGCCAGGGCGGGGGTCTCGTCTCCCTCTCCTGACACTACCTGTCACTCAGCAAGACATCACACGGCATAGAGCAAGAGCAACGATCACACCTCCCATTAACCACGCTCTGCCCCCAAAACCTGTCACCCGTCTCCCCTCTGCTCTCACCCAGCGCTAAGAATAGGCCCGAGCTGCCGAGGGCCGAACCTCGTCTTTCCCCCCCTGTTTCTGTTTTCGCTCCTTTTCTTCTTCACCGCTTGTTTCCAGTAATCAGTCACAGGACGGGTTGGTGCGAGTCATCAGCAGTTACCGCCAGTCACCGCTAGGGGCCAGCTGCTGCGGCTAACCGCCAGCTGCTGCGGCTAACCGCCAGCTGCTGCGGCTAGCCGCCAGCTAACCACAGCTACACCAAAAGTGGGTGTATTAGGGTTTGTCTTTGGTCTTTCTGCAGGCTGTCTTGAGAGTTTTGACATGTGCTGTGTGTGTGCAAGAGGTTGGGGGGGGGGGTCAGTAAGACCTGGTGTGTGCAAGAGGTCGGGGGGGGGGTCAGTAATACCTGGTGTGTGCAAGAGGTCGGGGGGAGTCAGTAAGAGCTGGTGTGTGCAAGAGGTCGGGGGGGGGGGGGTCAGTAATACCTGGTGTGTGCAAGAGGTTCGGGGGGGGGCTCAGTAAGAGCTGGTGTGTGCAAGAGGTCGGGGGGGGGGGTCAGTAATACCTGGTGTGTGCAAGAGGTCGGGGGGAGTCAGTAAGAGCTGGTGTGTGCAAGAGGTCGGGGGGGGGGCTCAGTAATACCTGGTGTGTGCAAGAGGTTGGGGGGAGTCAGTAAGAGCTGGTGTGTGCAAGAGGTCGGGGGGGGGGGGTCAGTAAGAGCTGGTGTGTGCAAGAGGTTGGGGGGGGGGATCAGTAAGACCTGGTGAGACCAAACCGTCATGACTCCATATCACAGCACCTCCCCTGAACCGCAGCGTTGACGCACAACAGACAGATGACGTGTAGACGTTTGATGGGATGATTTGTACATCCAAGAGAATGTGAATTTCAACGTTTGCTCGGGGAATCATAATCATATTCATATTCATAATCATAATCATAATCATAATCATATTCATATTCATAATCATAATCATAATGGGTGGTACCGGCCCATCCTCAGCCCTCACGTGTCCTGCACACATATCAGAACTGGGCGGTACCGGCCCATCCCCAGCCCTCACGTGTCCTGCACACATATCAGAACTGGGCGGTACCGGCCCATCCTCAGCCCTCACGTGTCCTGCACACACATCACAACTGGGCGGTACCGGCCCATCCCCAGCCCTCACGTGTCCTGCACACATATCAGAACTGGGCGGTACCGGCCCATCCTCAGCCCCTCACGTATCCTGCACACACATCAGAACTGGGCGGTACCCGGCCCATCCTCAGCCTTCACGTGTCCTGCACACATATCAGAACTGGGCGGTACCGGCCCATCCTCAGCCCTCATGTTTCCTGCACACACATCACAACTGGGCGGTACCGGCCCATCCTCAGCCCTCATGTGTCCTGCACACACATCAGAACTGGGCGGTACCCGGCCCATCCTCAGCCCTCACGTGTCCTGCACACACATCAGGATTTGAGTCCTTCTACTCTTCCTGCATTGCAGAGTGGCGGCAGTGTGTGAATAAATATATCCACCATCCATCCATCCATTCATCCATCCATCCATCCATCCATCCATCCATCCATCCATCCATCCATCCATTATCCATCCATCCATCCATCCATCCATCCATCCATCCATCCATCCATCCATCCATCCATTATCCATCCATCCATCCATCCATCCATCCATCCATCCATCCATCTATCCATCCATCCATCCATCCATTATCCATCCATCCATTATCCATCTATCCATCCATCCATCTATCCATCCATCCATCCATCCATCCATCCATCCATCCATCCATCCATCCATCCATCCATTATCCATCCATCCATCCATCCATCCATCCATCCATCCATTATCCATCCATCCATCCATTATCCACACCGCTTCTCCTGCCGTCAGGGTGGCGGGGTGCCGCAGCCTGTCCCAGCAGCCCCTGGGCGGCAGGCGGGGAGACACCCTGGACAGGCCGCCAGGCCGCCACCAAGAAGAATTCTTAGATCCAGTAATGAAACTCGTTTTCACCTTAACCGGTCTCACAGTGACTCTACAGTGAAGTGAACCGCGTGTCCACCGAATCCAGAACTCAGAGCAGGGACGGGTCGTCTCTGTCTGCAGATGATGAACGGGTGTCCCCTCACACGCCGCGTCCACCTCGTCCATGTGAACAATCCCATGACGACAACACGAGAACGTGTAACGTCTGATAAGGAAGTCAGTGTTTAAGTGCTTCTTAAAACATATTTGTACTGCGCTGGATGGAGTATACAAACCCCCCTCGCCTACACACACACACACACACACACACACACACACACACACACACACACACACACTCACACACACACTCACACACACACACTCACACACACACACTCACACACACACACACACACACACACACACACACACACTCTTATCAAGCAGCGATAGCGCTGAGGAAGGCCTCCCTTATCTCCCCTTCAGAGTGATGAACGACTTGTGTAAATGTCCAGGAGACACGAGCGTGTCCGTCCAGCAGGGGTGTCCCCTTCGCTGTTTCAAGTTTGGCCCCAGAACTGTTTATTTACATCTTCTCCACCCGATCCCAGGACTGTTTATTTACATCTTCTCCACCCATAAACACATCCAATCCCAGGACTGTACACGTGACGAAGTGGCCAGCAGCGCCGCGGCCCCTCTCTAAAGCTCACATGCAACGCCACATCCACCCTACAACCTTGAGAGGAGCGACAGGAGAGACTTGTAAGGTTAGAAACCCACACGGTCACCGCCGGCCCTCCACTGATAACCGGATGACAAATGAAGAGGCACCAAATATCTACCCTGGGGAACTAGCGGCGATTTATTTATTTATTTATTTACCATCTATCGTTCCAATTTTAGTATATGTATCGCCGAAGCATCACTTTATTTAGTATTTTCCCGCATTTTTTCTTGTATTATTATTTCAATTAATTAATTAATTATTCATTTACCCCCATTTTTCTCCGCAATTGTACCCGGCCAATCACCCCTCTCTTCCGAGCCGTCCCGGTCTCTGCTCCACCCCCTCTGCTGATCCGGGGAGGGCTGCAGACTACCACATGTCTCCTCCCATACATGGGGAGTCACCAGCCGCCTCTTTTCACCTGACAGTGAGGAGTTTCACCAGGGGGATGTAGCGCGTGGGAGGATCCCGCTAGTCCCCCCAGTTGCCCCCCCCCGAACAGGTGCCCCAACCGACCAGAGAAGGCGCTAGTGCAGCAACCAGGACACATACCCATGTCCGGCTTGCCACCTGTAGACACGGCCAATTGTGTCTGTAGGGACGCCCGACCAAGCCAGAGGTAACATGGGGATTCGAACCGGTGATCTCTGTGTTGGTAGGCAACAGAATAGACCGCCACACCACCCGGACGCCCCTGGGAACCCGTGCCTTACATGGAACAAGAGCAGCGGGTCACTGAGATCACTGCAGTCTCTCCCAGTTAGCATCCCTGCCACCTCCGATGGATCACACATGACCTCTGGGCCAGCCTGCCTCAGGGAAGCCCCCGCCCACATTTCACCTGCGGGAGGAAGAGGAGACGCCAGGCAAATTACTTTGAAACTTCGAGATGGGGAGAGAGAGAGAGCCGAAAAAAGGGCAACCGAGAATCAGAGAGAACAGGAGCAAAGGGGGCGACGGAGGACCGCGCAAAAGAAGAAAAGATGGTTTTGATAGAGCGGAGAGACGAGGGGCGAGCGGTTCGGAGGGCGAGGGAGGCGGCGAGAACGTGGAGGAGAGGGGGCACATATAAAGAGTGTGCCAGATAGAGTCAGATACTGAGCTGCAGATTTGGCTGTTTAATCGAGTCGGCGGGATTAGGGGCTGGATTATGCAGGAATTGCGACACAGCAGCAAATTAGCCTTGTAGCATTAATCTGAGAGGCGGACAAAGCCAAAGCACTTGACCCAGCTACAATGTGTGTGTGTGTCTGTGAGTGTGTGTGTGTGAGTGTGTGTGTGTGTGTGAGTGTGCAGCATATGGGAAAGTACATGAGGTGGTTCAGGGTGTTGGTTGTTAAAACCTCAGTCTCCACACCACAGTGCTTGTTTACATAGCGGGTGTGCATCTCCACACTACTCTGTGGATGTGAGGTGTGGACCATCTACAGCCACCATCCCAGAAGCCTGCAGGTCTTCCATGTGAGACGTCTCCAGAGGATCCTCGGCATTACTCGGGAGGACGGAGTGCCTCACACAGAGGTGATGGAGCGGGCAGGCCAGCTGCAGGGGTGGAGTCTACCCTAAACCACCATCAACTCAGGTGGCTTGGGCACGTTATTCGCATGCCCAGCCACCGACTCCCACGTAAAGTCCTCCACGGCCAGCTACGCCTTGGTCAGCCCACTGCCGGTGGGCAGAAGGAGTGGTTCAGAGACCAGATGAAGACCACCCGTAACAGTGGCGCTGGAGGGGGCAGGGGTAGCTTTGTGAGCATGCCTCTTTGCACGCTGTGCTACACGGTGTTGTGTGCGCTGGTTTTCCATATACTTCACTCCCTCTGAGACGTGAGAGTTCCAGGTGGTGCGGCAGGGAGCAAGCTCCTCCAGAGAAGAGGGGTTGACCTGGCATCTTTTCAATGCCCGGTCTGCAACCACAACTGTGCATCCAGGATCGGACTGTTCAGCCACCAAAGGACTCACAAATAGGAGAAGATGGTCATCATCGGCACGATGGACAGCCAGCAAGCTAGCGTGTGTGTGTGTGTGTGTGTGTGGTGTGTGTGTGTGTGTGTGTGTGTGTGTGAGCCCTGTGTGATGGCCTGGCAGCCTGTGCAGGGTGTCTCCCCGTCTGTCATGTAATGACTGCAGGGACAGGCTCCAGCATCCCCACGACCCCGAGAGAGGGATAAGCGGTTGGGATAATGGATGGACAAAACCCCAGACGACACACAGAGCAACACAATAAAATAACATGAAGGGAACAAGTCAGAGTGTTGTCAGACAGCAGCTATACCAGTGGTCCCACTGCCGGGACTGGTAGGCTGAATCTTATATTAGTTAAACTCTTGATGATTACATGATCAGAGTCACTGAGTCGGCAAATACATTTACACATGAGCTTTCTTAGAAGAGCCTGAAAGCTGCTGACTCCTGCAGCCACAGACACCTCACTTGTACTACACCACCCAGGTCTTTTTAGTAGTATTCTCACTGCATCATTATAAGCTACACAAATCCTCTGTAAGCTTGCTTTTCTGTAGTGTGACCACAGGTGTGCAGTATAAAGTGGTGTACAATATGTAGTGTGACCACAGGTGTGCAGTATAAAGTGGTGTACAATATGTAGTGTGACCACAGGTGTGCAGTATAAAGTGGTGTACAATATGTAGTGTGACCACAGGTGTGCAGTATAAAGTGGTGTACAATATGTAGTGTGACCACAGGTGTGCAGTATAAAGTGGTGTACAATATGTAGTGTGACTACAGGTGTGCAGTATAAAGTGGTGTACAATATGTAGTGTGACCACAGGTGTGCAGTATAAAGTGGTGTACAACATGTAGTGTGACCACAGGTGTGCAGTATAAAGTGGTGTACAACATGTAGTGCTGACCACAGGTGTGTAGTATAAAGTGGTGTACAATATGTAGTGTGACCACAGGTGTGCAGTATAAGTGGTGTACAATATGCTCTGTTGTCATGATCTGCAGAACCAGAGAGGTCAGTCCTCTAAAACTTCTGGATATTAAATTGTCTGATAATAATCTTGGGGTGTGTAATGAGGTGAAATATGTTGGACGTTATATTCCTGAACACATCACAGATGATGAGGATGATGATGATGTTTATAGGATGTTATATTACTGAACACATGACAGATGATGAAGATGGTGATGAGGATGATGTTTATAGGATGTTATATTACTGAACACATGACAGATGATGAGGATGGTGATGAGGATGATGATGTTTATAGGATGTTATATTACTGAACACATGACAGATGATGAGGATGGTGATGAGGATGGTGATGTTTATAGGATGTTATATTACTGAACACATGACAGATGATGAGGATGGTGATGATGTTTATAGGATGTTATATTACTGAACACATGACAGATGATGAGGATGGTGTTTATAGGATGTTATATTCCTGAACACATGACAGATGATGAGGATGGTGATGAGGATGATGATGTTTATAGGATGTTATATTACTGAACACATGACAGATGATGAGGATGGTGATGAGGATGGTGATGTTTATAGGATGTTATATTACTGAACACATGACAGATGATGAGGATGGTGATGATGTTTATAGGATGTTATATTACTGAACACATGACAGATGATGAGGATGGTGATGATGTTTATAGGATGTTATATTACTGAACACATGACAGATGATGAGGATGGTGATGTTTCTAGGATGTTATATTCCTGAACACATGACAGATGATGAGGATGGTGATGAGGATGATGATGTTTATAGGATGTTATATTACTGAACACATGACAGATGATGAGGATGGTGATGTTTCTAGGACGTTATATTACTGAACACATGACAGATGATGAGGATGGTGATGTTTCTAGGACGTTATATTACTGAACACATGACAGATGAATGAGGATGGTGATGTTTATAGGATGCTATATTACTGAACACATGACAGATGATGAGGATGGTGATGTTTCTAGGATGTTATATTCCTGAACACATGACAGATGATGAGGATGGTGATGTTTATAGGATGTTATATTACTGAACACATGACAGATGAGGATGGTGATGATGATGTTTATAGGATGTTATATTACTGAACACATGACAGATGATGAGGATGGTGTTTATAGGATGTTATATTACTGAACACATGACAGATGATGAGGATGGTGATGTTTATAGGATGTTATATTACTGAACACATCACAGATGATGAGGATGCGGTGATGAGGATGATGATGTTTATAGGATGTTCTACTACTGAACACATGACAGATGATGATGATGACGTTTATAGGATGTTATATTACTGAACACATCACAGATGATGAGGATGGTGATGAGGATGATGATGTTTATAGGATGTTCTACTACTGAACACATGACAGATGATGAGGATGATGACGTTTATAGGATGTTATATTACTGAACACATGACAGATGAGGATGGTGATGTTTATAGGATGTTATATTACTGAACACATGACAGATGATGAGGATGGTGATGTTTATAGGATGTTATATTACTGAACACATGACAGATGATGAGGATGGTGATGTTTATAGGATGTTATATTACTGAACACATGACAGATGATGAGGATGGTGATGAGGATGATGATGTTTATAGGATGTTCTACTACTGAACACATGACAGATGATGAGGATGATGACGTTTATAGGATGTTATATTACTGAACACATCACAGATGATGAGGATGGTGATGAGGATGATGATGTTTATAGGATGTTCTACTACTGAACACATGACAGATGATGAGGATGATGACGTTTATAGGATGTTATATTACTGAACACATGACAGATGAGGATGGTGATGTTTATAGGATGTTATATTACTGAACACATGACAGATGATGAGGATGGTGATGTTTATAGGATGTTATATTACTGAACACATGACAGATGATGAGGATGGTGATGTTTATAGGATGTTATATTACTGAACACATGACAGATGATGAGGATGGTGATGTTTCTAGGATGTTATATTCCTGAACACATGACAGATGATGAGGATGGTGATGTTTCTAGGATGTTATATTCCTGAACACATGACAGATGATGAGGATGATGATGTTTATAGGATGTTATATTACTGAACACATGACAGATGATGAGGATGATGATGTTTATAGGATGTTATATTACTGAACACATGACAGATGATGAGGATGATGATATTTATAGGATGTTATATTACTGAACACATCACAGATGATGAGGATGATGGTGATGTTTATAGGATGTTATATTACTGAACACATCACAGATGATGGCGTTTATAAGCAATGCTGCAGGATGTCTGCACAAGCAAACACTGTCACGCAGGTTTGGCGAGTGTTCAGTTACTGGGGAGATGCGTCTGTCCACTCTCACTAGCATTGTACTTGATGTCGTGCTGCACACCGTACACAGAACACACATCAGGGAGCTGCTGGAGACCAGCGCTGCAGGGCCTGAGGGTTCAGGACCATGTGCCGTAACATCAGAGTACGTGTTATTCTGGGCTCAGAAAACCTTTTTATCGCAACAGTCCCTAAAATGGCTATGTGTCCTGCTTGCTGCACTGGCGCCTCCTCCGGTCGGTCGGGGTGCCTGTTCGGGGGGAGGGGGAACTGGGGGGGGGGATAGCGTGATCCTCCCACGCGCTACGTCCCCCTGGTGAAACTCCTCACTGTCAGGTGAAAAGAAGCGGCTGGTGACTCCACATGTATGGGAGGAGGCATGTGGTAGTCTGCAGCCCTCCCCCGATCGGCAGAGGGGGTGGAGCAGAGACCGGGACGGCTCGGGAGAGTGGGGTGATTGGTCAAGTACAACTGGGGAGAAAAGGGGGGGTGGGGGGAATTTAAAAAAAACAAAAGAAGTTGAAGTGAAAGACGCACAATAAGTGTGCGCTACATGTTGTTTGTATGTGCACCGTGTCAGTAAACCATTATTCCTTCTACACCCGCTCCGTTGTGCAGCAGCAGATGTAGCAGGCGTCTGCAGGACACAACCACACCTGAAACACACACTAGTGACGGCTTTGTGGGGAGGGGTGGTGCGTGTGGTTAAGTATGTGTACCGAGAGTGAAACCCGCTCGCAACCCCTTTCACCACGGTTTTATGAGGCCTGCTGAATGAGCAGTCCCGCCCCTCTGGGACCTGATCAGACCAGGTAGGTCAGACCCCCGTGAAGACACACACAGCCCGGCCAGCCTCCCTCATGCAACCTAATGTGCAGCGACAGGCACACACACACACACACACACACATAAACGCACACCTGAGCACGCTGGCCTGTGCACACAGTAAACACGCCCGGGCAGCCGTTTTTACAAGCACACACACACACACACACACACACACACAGACACACACACAGACACACACCCCTACTGTGCTGCAGGTTTGTTTGTGGTGGCGGAGAAAAGGTAACTCTCCTGCCACTCAGCCCAGCCTGACTGACTCTGCACGCCTGTAAATGAGGACGGTTGAGGTGGAGGACACCACAACACGCTATGACTTATTAACGCCTCGAGGAAGTCGGGGGGTGGGGGTGGGGGTGGGGTGGGGGGGTATGGAGGAGTGGATGAAGTCGCTTACATAAGAGCTCATTTCCAACCCACAGTGGCACCTTGGAGGTTTTTCCTCTGCTTTGCTTTGCTCCATAACCCCTCCCCCCCTCCCCCCCCAACCCCTCCGCCCCCCCACCACCCCCCACCCCCCTCCAGTCACGGTCGCCTTGTGTCCATTTGAATCACGGTTCGTTCACAAGGAACCCGCGTGTGCGGTTCCCACTCCAGCGCTCGGCAGGACACACCAACAGGCTGCAAACATCATCTCAGATTTGTGCACTCGGCGCACACACACACACACACACACACAGACACACACACACAGACACACACACACACACACAGACACACACAGACACACACACACACAGACACACACACACACAGACACACACACACACACACACAGACACACACGCACACACAGACACACACACAGACACACACACAGACACACACACACAGACACACACACACAGACACACACACACACACACACACACACACACACACACAGACACACACACACACACACACACACACACACACACACACACAGACACACACACACACAGACACACACACACACACACGCACACACAGACACACACACACACACACACACACACACACACACAGACACACACAGACACACACACACACACACACACACACACACACACACACACACACACACACACACAGACACACACACACACACACACACACAGACACACACAGACACACACACACACACACACACAGACACACACACACACACACAGACACACACAAGCGAGCTGCACCAGAGGGCCTGTGGTTAGCTGCTGCTTGAGACCACACCAGACAGGCTTACTGTACCACTGCCAGACAAACACGTGTGCTGATGTGTTGCTCCTGTAACACAAGTTCCTTTTCCGTCACCGGCCTGCAACCGCCTTCAAGTGAAGGCTGCAAACCCACAACGGTGGAGCTCCGTCAGCTGGGCTCCGACCGTCTCTCGCCTGACACTCATCCAGGTGTAGTAGGCCGGCATCTGGTGACCTACGGTCACCGGGTTATCAGTGTCACCAGCCTGTTTCCCTGCCTTTCTTTTGGATTTTCACCCTTTTCTCCCCCAGTTGTACTCGGCCAATTACCCCACTCTTCCGGGCCGTCCCGGTCTCTGCTCCCCCCCCCCCCCTGCTGATCCGGGGAGGGCTGCAGACTACCATGTGCCTCCTCCCATACAGGTGGAGTCACCAGCCGCTTCTTTTCACCTGACAGTGAGGAGTTTCACCAGGGGGACGTAGCGTGTGGGAGGATCATGCTATTCCCCCCCAGTTCCCCCTCCCCCCAAACAGGCACCACAACTGACCAGAGGAGGCGCTAGTGCAGTGCAGGACACATACCCACATCCGGCTTCCCACCCACAGACATGGCCAATTGTGTCTGTAGGACACCCGACCAAGCCGGAGGTAACATGGGGATTTGAACTGGCGATCCCTGTGTTGGTAGGCAACGGAATAGACCACCACGCCACCTGGACGCCCCCCCCCCGGGTCTCTTTTTCAAAAAGTTGGTTTACAGCAGGTAAATGTGTGAAATAGAAAACGTTGTGATGGGCTTACAAACACACAACAGGATGTGAATGTATTGGGCAGGATCAAACATCTCTGGGTGGGTGTCTCATGAAACATGTCTGGGTGGGTGTCTTCAT
>NC_079218.1:4477838-4500338 GCF_029633865.1 Lampris incognitus
GAGAGAGCCTGACGGGGTCAGAGAGAGAGCCTGACGTGGTCAGAGAGAGCCTGATGGGGTCAGAGAGAGCCTGACGTGGTCAGAGAGAGCCTGATGTGGTCAGAGAGAGCCTGACGTGGTCAGAGAGAGCCTGATGTGGTCAGAGAGAGAGCCTGACGGGGTGAGAGAGAGAGCCTGACGGGGTGAGAGAGAGAGCCTGACGTGGTCAGAGAGAGAGAGCCTGACGTGGTCAGAGAGAGCCTGACGTGGTCAGAGAGAGCCTGATGGGGTCAGAGAGAGAGCCTGACGTGGTCAGAGAGAGCCTGATGGGGTGAGAGAGAGCCTGATGGGGTGAGAGAGAGAGCCTGACGGGGTGAGAGAGAGAGCCTGACGTGGTCAGAGAGAGAGCCTGACGTGGTCAGAGAGAGCCTGACGTGGTCAGAGAGAGCCTGACGTGGTCAGAGAGAGCCTGATGGGGTCAGAGAGAGCCTGACGTGGTCAGAGAGAGAGCCTGACGTGGTCAGAGAGAGAGCCTGACGTGGTCAGAGAGAGCCTGACGGGGTGAGAGAGAGAGCCTGACGTGGTCAGAGAGAGCCTGATGTGGTCAGAGAGAGCCTGACGTGGTCAGAGAGAGCCTGATGTGGTCAGAGAGAGAGCCTGACGGGGTGAGAGAGAGAGCCTGACGGGGTGAGAGAGAGAGCCTGACGTGGTCAGAGAGAGCCTGACGTGGTCAGAGAGAGCCTGACGGGGTGAGAGAGAGCCTGACGTGGTCAGAGAGAGCCTGACGGGGTGAGAGAGAGAGCCTGACGTGGTCAGAGAGAGCCTGATGGGGTCAGAGAGAGCCTGACGGGGTCAGAGAGAGAGCCTGACGTGGTCAGAGAGAGCCTGACGTGGTCAGAGAGAGCCTGATGGGGTCAGAGAGAGCCTGACGTGGTCAGAGAGAGAGCCTGACGTGGTCAGAGAGAGAGCCTGACGTGGTCAGAGAGAGCCTGACGGGGTGAGAGAGAGAGCCTGACGTGGTCAGAGAGAGCCTGATGTGGTCAGAGAGAGCCTGACGTGGTCAGAGAGAGCCTGATGTGGTCAGAGAGAGAGCCTGACGGGGTGAGAGAGAGAGCCTGACGGGGTGAGAGAGAGAGCCTGACGTGGTCAGAGAGAGCCTGACGTGGTCAGAGAGAGCCTGACGGGGTGAGAGAGAGAGCCTGACGTGGTCAGAGAGAGCCTGACGGGGTGAGAGAGAGAGCCTGACGTGGTCAGAGAGAGCCTGATGGGGTCAGAGAGAGCCTGACGGGGTCAGAGAGAGAGCCTGACGTGGTCAGAGAGAGCCTGATGGGGTCAGAGAGAGCCTGACGGGGTCAGAGAGAGCCTGACGTGGTCAGAGAGAGCCTGACGGGGTGAGAGAGAGCCTGACGGGGTGAGAGAGAGCCTGACGTGGTCAGAGAGAGAGCCTGACGTGGTCAGAGAGAGCCTGACGGGGTGAGAGAGAGAGCCTGACGTGGTCAGAGAGAGCCTGACGGGGTCAGAGAGAGAGCCTGACGTGGTCAGAGAGAGCCTGATGGGGTCAGAGAGAGCCTGACGTGGTCAGAGAGAGCCTGACGTGGTCAGAGAGAGCCTGACGGGGTGAGAGAGAGCCTGACGGGGTGAGAGAGAGCCGGCTGAAAGTGAACCGATTCCCCGCAGCCACGTCAACAAGGACAGCAGGGACTGTTCATTTGGCCAGGCTAGGTAGCTGGCTCCCCGCCCATCCTTCCTGCAACTGGATCCCTACAGAGGTAGCAACAGAGGGTGGGGAGCTAACGCCACGGTGTGTGTGTGTGTGTGTGTGTGTGTGTGTGTGTGTGTGTGTGTGTGTGTGTGTGTGTGTGTGTGCGCGCATGCAGGTGCTTGGTTACTCAAGTTAGACCCCATTGTCTATTGTCCTGCTGGATTCTGGGTAGTGGGGCAGGAGGCTGCTGCTTACACAAAGGTTCAATTTAGAACCGGAGTACCCAACCTGGCGAGGTAGAGTCCTCCCTGGTGAGGAAAAGTCCTACATGGTGGGGTAAAGTCCTACCTGGTGGGGTAAAGTCCTACCTGGCGAGGTAGAGTCCTACCTGGTGGGGTAGAGTCCTCCCTGGTGAGGAAAAGTCCTACATGGTGGGGTAAAGTCCTACCTGGCGAGGTAGAGTCCTACCTGGTGGGGTCGAGTCCTACCCAGCAAGGTAGAGTCCTACCTGGCGAGGTTGAGTCCTACCTGGTGGGGTAGAGTCCTACCTGGTGGGGTAGAGTCCTACCTGGCGAGGTTGAGTCCTACCTGGCGAGGTTGAGTCCTACCTGGCGGGGTAGAGTCCTACCTGGCGGGGTAGAGTCCTACCTGGTGGGGTAGAGTCCTACCTGGTGGGGTAGAGTCCTACCCGGCGAGGTAGAGTCCTACCTGGCGAGGTTGAGTCCTACCTGGTGGGGTAGAGTCCTACCTGGTGGGGTAGAGTCCTACCCGGCGAGGTAGAGTCCTACCTGGCGAGGTTGAGTCCTACCTGGCGAGGTTGAGTCCTACCTGGCGGGGTAGAGTCCTACCTGGTGGGGTAGAGTCCTACCCAGCAAAGTAGAGTCCTACCTGGTGGGGTAGAGTCCTACCCAGCAAGGTAGAGTCCTACCTGGTGGGGTAGAGTCCTACCCAGCAAGGTAGAGTCCTACCTGGTGGGGTAGAGTCCTACCTGGTGGGGTAGAGTCCTACCCAGCAAGGTAGAGTCCTACCTGGCGAGGTAGAGTCCTACCTGGTGGGGTAGAGTCCTACCCAGCAAGGTAGAGTCCTACCTGGTGGGGTAGAGTCCTACCTGGTGGGGTAGAGACCTACCCAGCAAGGTAGAGTCCTACCTGGTGGGGCAGAGTCCTACCCAGCAAGGTAGAGTCCTACCCGGCGAGGTAGAGTCCTCCTGTCTCCCTCTACCTCAGTGTCTCGGCCTCCACACCTGCTGAAGGAAGCAGTGAACAGTAAGCACTGAGACCGAGGAGGCAAACTGCGACGCCAGGTTCGTCACACAAACAGGTGTAAGTTAGGGCGAGCTACGAGCTTTCTCAAACGGATATGGGGGCATTTATTTCTTTATTGCTCGTTTTCTCCAAATACTCGCTTGAGAAATACTCGCTTGACATTTAAAGCAGCTTCGGAAAAACTGATTCCAAACTGATTTTGACAGCAGTTGGTTCTTCCTTAACAAAGAGGCACAGCATCGACCCGAACTGTGACCTCTGTCCGTTACTGTGAAATATCAAAGTTGGTACAGTACCTGCAGAGACCAGGCAGTCACAGAAAGCTACACCACTTACATAACCAACTCTGCAACAAACTGAATTGCAGGCAGATCACAAGAAGAAGGTTAGTTGGTACCAAGCAACACAGTTCTGTTCGGGTACGTAAGTGTTGTGAGAAGGTCTAACGAGAGAAAGAGCTGGCATTCGATTACACCACCCCAAGCCATCGCACAACTGCACTCCCTGGGTAACATGGACTACGGCTATCATAGCCACTAACAAGTCCACAATCCAGTGTCTGCTCATCTTTCAGATTTCTTGGTGCCTCACAGCGCACTAAGAGGTGAGACACATGAAGAACAACAAACCCCAAACTGTTCAAAATATGTTGATGTAAGGGGCATCAGGGTGGCGTAGCGGTCTATTCCGTTGCCTACCAACATGGGGATCGCCGGTTCGAATCCCCATGTTACCTCCAGCTCGGTCAGGCGTCCCTACAGACACAATTGGCTGTGTCTGCGGGTGGGAAACTGGAAGTGGGTGTATGTCCTGGTCGCTGCACTAGCGCCTCCTCTGGTCGGTCGGGGAACCTGTTCAAGGGGGAGGGGGAACTGGGGGGAATAGCCTGATCCTCCCACACGCTACGTCTCCCTGGTGAAACTCCTCACCGTCAGGTGAAAAGAAGCGGCTGGTGACTCCACATGTTTCGGAGGAGACATGTGGCCCAGACAGCATCCGGATGTGGGCCACTTCAGGCAGTGATGCGGTACTGGTGGTCTTCTTCTGGCCCTTACAAAATGGATGTGAGCCTGAAGTGGCCCACATGTATAATAGCAAATACAGCCCAAATATGTCAAATCAGATGTGGGCTTTTTTTGGCAAAGACACGGTGCTCTGGGCAACATGTGATCTGGATGTGACCCTGAAGTGGCCCGTGTGGTAAATGGTGAATATGGCCCAAATATCACAGAACAAATATGGCCACCTCTGGCAAATATGTGGCACATGCGGCATTGCTGTGGCTTGGTTCTGGCCCAGATCTGGCAAACAGGAGCGGACCGCCCAAGTGCCATCATTCCATGCGGTATGTGGGCCGGATGAAAGTGTCGGGTGTGGGACGGGTCCGGGCCACAGCAGTTTTGCTATCTGGGGGTAGTCTGCAGCTCCCCCCGGATCGGCAGAGGGGCTGGAACAGTGACCGGGACGGCTCGGAAGAGTGGGGTAATTGGCCGGATACAATTGGGGAGAAAAAGGGGGAAAAAAAGTGTTGAAGTGGATATCTCTAACCATTACTACCAGACCAAGATATTGCAGACTGAGACCAGAACCAGACAATCTATTTACATTATTTATCCATCATCTGTGAGAGTAGTGTGGACAGGAAATTGAAAAGGCTAATTGCGTCTCTTGATAGCAAGTTGTTGACGTGCTCGCTTGTAGATAGTGTAAATAGGTCATCGGCCGATGCTTCCAGTTTTCCAACTGTGAGTAATTTCTGCCACCAGCACGTCAACTCCCCCTTACGCCACGTCTATACTGAGAAAGAAGGATACTTCATCAGTAAAGTGTGATCCTATATGTAAGTGTGGGTGTGTGTCTTTCTATGTGTGTGAGTTCACCTCTCAATGCAGCTGTGCTTGTATATGACTTCCATTCCATCTGCTGATGCCACCAGCACACCCCACCCCCACCCCCGCCCCCCACCGCCGCCACCAGATGTGCTTGTCTTCAGGGGCATTACCTATAGCCGTGGCTTTGAACGCTGATAGGATTAGGAATGTGGCGAGCTGGCTCGGCGCAGGGCCCCTCACCGTTTCAAACATCTACACAAATCACCTCGGCGTGCAAGAAGAGGGAGACGAGACGAGACGAGACGCCACGATGCCAACCTCTCCAGCCACGCGATTCACCGTGCGGTGACACACTCAAATCAGGAGAGCCATGTTCCCCGACGTGCACTCATACATCCCCCTGCTCCAAGCACAGGAGCCGAGTCATGACAGAATGAAGACGGGGACATCCTGTCAGCCCCTCCAGCTACACGTCACTGGATTACGCCAAGACACGCCGTATCGCAAGGGGACATTTAAATGTGCAGTGTACATTTCTAACGCTCGCCAGATTTGTCTTGACTGCCTTGCACAGATTAAGCAAGTACCACAAGACGTTGGACAGGAAGTTACTCTTCTTTAAGGATCTCGAGGGTCAAGATTCAGATGTAATGTAGGTGATGTTTCCTTCCACACTGGACAAACAGTTAAAGCAACTACAGTTTTTCTGTTTGTCGTAGTTGATGCCAGTGATTATATGACGCTGTCGTCCTCCGTCAGTTTTCATGTACACTTTTCTCCCCTTCGCTTTTCGAGTGTAAGCGTTTATGTAAGCTATGTGGTCCTCGGTATTAGTGACAACATACAATCTCCCGCTGATCCCCACCGTAGAAATGTCTTGTTAGCGCTCGTCAGCTAACCATCTGTCCTTGAACTGAGGAGGAGGAGGGGCAGGAGGAGAAGAAGAAGAAGAAAAAGAAAGAGGGGGAGGTGTAGAAGAAGAAGAAGAAGAAGAGAAGGAGGAGGAGGAGTTGATTGTGAATTTAATGGTTTCAAGAGACAAGGAACAGAAGATGATTGGAAAATCCGAATGTATTGCCATCTGATGTGATGTCAGGGTTCCCACTCTTTTAAGGAAATCCTTTTTCAGGACTTTTCAAGGACATTTTCCCCTCCCAAGGACATTTTCCATGACTTTCATTTGGATATAAATTGCTCACAAAAGGTCTTTTTATTCAGTATTAATTATCCAGTGAAGCCTCAAGAGTGTCTAAATGGATTATGTCATTTAGCTGGCCAATTTAAAGACTTCAAGGACTGATGGGTAATCCCAGCGGCTAAAACAATGGCTGTGATTCCAGCTAAAAATCATATTTTATAGATTTTATAACCAAACTTTACAATTTCCCACAACTTGAATAATATTTCCGGGACAACTGATCAGTTCTATAATGTTCCAGGGGTTTCCTGGATGCATAGGAATCCTGAATGTCCCGGCCTGTCTGGTAGGTAGGTTTCCCCGATGTGTGGGAATCCTGAATGTCCTGGCCTGTCTGGTAGGTAGGTTTCCCAGATGCGTGGGAATCCTGAATGTCCTGGGCCTGTCTGGTGTGTAGGTTTCACGGATGCATGGGAATCCTGAATGTCCTGGCCTGTCTGGTGGGTAGCTTTCCCGGATGCATGGGAATCCTGAATGTCCTGGCCTGTCTGGTGGGCCTGTCTGGTGGATAGGTTTCCTGGATGCATGGGAATCCTGAATGTCCTGGGCCTGTCTGGTGGGTAGGTTTCCCGGATGCATGGGAATCCTGAATGTCCTGGCCTGTCTGGTGGGCCTGTCTGGTGGGTAGGTTTCCCGGATGCGTGGGAATCCTGAATGTCCTGGGCCTGTCTGGTGGGTAGGTTTCCCAGATGCGTGGGAATCCTGAATGTCCTGGGCCTGTCTGGTGGGTAGGTTTCCCGGATGCGTGGGAATCCTGAATGTCCTGGGCCTGTCTGGTAGGTAGGTTTCCCGGATGCGTGGGAATCCTGAATGTCCTGGGCCTGTCTGTAGGTAGGTTTCCCGGATGCATGGGAATCCTGAATGTCCTGGGCCTGTCTGGTGGGTAGGCCAGAGCAGTTGCCTTCTCTTTGATTCTTTTTGGTGTTCAACATGTCAGTGGCAGGGACTGCAGGATTAGGATAATCTCTCCAGCAACAACAGCAATTACAGTATAAATATAGGCTCGGTCCCTTTAGGGTTTGTTGTTGTCATACTCGAACCGGCTTTCGCCCCCTGCTTGAGTAGGACACAAACTATAGCTGTGAAGTGTAACACAACACAGCAGCTATCATCATCAATATTATTACTATTATAACTTTTCTATTCATGATAACAGCCACTGTCCTTTCAGCCTTTATCACATAAGCTATTTTCTGCTTGCTTGGTCAGCTGTTGTACCTGTTTCAAGATGCATATCCACATGTTCCCCTCTCATTTCACCATGACAGGTTTTGTTTTCTTGTAATTTGCAAAAAATAAGATAGTCTTCTTCTTCTTTTGGCTTGTTCCCTGTTTCCCAGGGGTAGTCACAGCGGATTTGACAGTTTCCATCGGTACCCTGTGAGGGCACAGCACCGATGGCGGCCGTTGTTAACCCGGGCCTTGACCAATCCGGTACGGTCTTGAGAATCCGCATAATAATTTGGCAAAATTTTACATCGGATGCCCTTCCTGACACAACCACCAACCCTATGTGGGCTGGGGGCACAGGCAAAGCGCTGGATGCCATCCCAGTGTTCATGGACTTGCGCTCATGCCTTTCGCCATATTTTATTTTTTTGCAAAAATAAGATAGCATGAATTTAATATCATTGGTAAAATGGGATATTAATGGCCCGTACACACTGGGTCAGATGGCAACAGTAGTAAATGTAATTACAAAAGCTGTTTTCCGTTTCGTCGTTTTATGAGTCTAATTAACCCGGGTGTAGGGTTTATTATGGCATCCTGAATTTTAACTGGATAGCCAGCCTTTGAGTCATCACAAGACCAATTTCCTCACTTCTGAAAGGGCAGGATCTGGAATCGACCAATAACCATACATGGCATTAACCCCCACCCTACACTGAAGCACCGGACGTGGCTATTGGTGACTGGTTGTAGAGCGAAACTGGTATCAGATTCTAATCAGTAATTCATCTCTTTATAATTAAGTTGTTGCAGCAACTCGAAACCGTTTCTTGACTTTCTGTTTCGAGAAAGACATTTTCATTTTCCTTGAGGTAAATTGCTTAAAACCAATTCAGGGCTGATTTGTTTTAGATCAACACCTCAGATCACGCCGGCGTGTTTTCTAATCCAAAACGAAACACTTGGAAACAGCAAAACCACTTAGTTTGAGCCCATTGTTGAGTGAACAATGTGCGCAGCGTTATGTAACGTTTTAAAATAAACAGTCTGGCTAGGTTTGCTTGGTTTAGAGGACGCCTTGTTTGAAATGACAGAGTTGTGTTGCGCTGGCCTGCTCCTTAGTGTCCACGCCACCAACAGCCAGTCAAGGACTTCTGACTTGATGAGTCCTCTTTACGGACCTGTATCAACCTGCATTACAGGGAGATTTGTTAACTGGAGAAACATGAAGCAACCAAGTGCCCATGAAATCAAAATAAATATCTAAGTTTTCTTTTTTTTCATCACGTATTTCTTGCACTGATCATCACCTATATGCAGTATCTGCCCCAACAATGACAAAAAGTCGTTTTGTAGGTATTCGTAATGGTATTTTAGAGTTTGTCCTTTCCTGGAAAACAATAATAAAACATTGATGACTCATCCTGCACTCAGGGGCGTATACTAACTTTGCATCCAATGAAATGCTTTCTCGGGTCTTTATGTCCCTCTACCTACTACTACTACTACTACTACTTTTGGCTGACCCCATTAGGGGGCGCCATAGCGGATCATCCGTTTCCATCTCTTCCTGTCCTCTGCATCTTCCTCTGTCACACCAGCCACCTGCATGTCTTCCCTCACCACATCCATAAACCTCCTCTTTGGCCTTCCTCTTCTCCTCTTCCCTGGCAGCTCCATATTCAGCATCCTTCTCCCAGTATACCCAGCATCTCTCCTCCACACATGTCCAAACCATCTCAGTCTTGTCTCTCTTGCTTTGTCTCCAAACCGTCCAACCTGAGCTGTCCCTCTGATATACTCCTTCCTAATCCTGTCCTTCTTCATCACTCCCAATGAAAATCTTATCATCTTCATCTCTGCCACCTCCAGCTCCACCTCCTGTCTTTTCATCAGTGCCACTGTCTCCAAACCATACAACATAGCTGATCTCACATCCATCTTGTAAACCTTCCCTTTAACTCTTGCTGGTACCCTTCTGTCACAAATCACTCCTGACACTCTTCTCCACCCACTCCACCCTGCCTGCACTCTCTTCTTCACCTCTCTCCTGCACTCCCCGTTACTTTGGACAGTTGACCCCAAGTATTTAAACTCATCCACCTTCGTCACTGCCACTCCTTGCATCCTCACCATCCCACTGTCCTCCCTCTCATTCACACATAGGTATTCCATCTTGCTCCTACTGACTTTCATTCCTCTTCTCTCCAGTGCATACCTCCACCTCTCCAGGCTCTCCTAAGCCTGCACCCTACTGTCACTACAGGTCACAATGTCATCCGCGAACATAATAGTCCACAGAGACTCCTGCCTGATATTGTTCGTCAACCAGTCCATCACCATTGCAAACAAGAAAGGGCTCAGAGCCGATCCTTGATGTAATCCCACCTCCACCTTGAACCCATCTGTCACTCCTACCACACACCTACCACTGTCACACTGCCCTCATACATATCCTGCACCACTCGGTGCAGGATATGTATGAGGGCAGTATGTGGTGTACATACTTCTCTGCAACTCCCAACTTCCTCATACAATATTTATGTCCCTCCCCCATGAAGATAAACTGTTCCAGTTACCGACCGGCGAAGAGGAGCTAGCTAGCAGTTGTTGTGTTTTTGGTTGTGCTAACTCACGCAACCCTCCGGTGGGTCGCCTCGGCTGGGGAGATCCGCGAGAAGGGCCCGGCACGCATCCAGAGTCACCGCTGCACCCAGTCTCCTCCACCTGCCCACCTTCTGGCACAACATTAGCCCCCCTCCCATCTGCGGTGCATTTACGGCTATTGGCTACTGTAAACGTCAATCAATATCCTCGACAAGTCCCTCCCGAGCGTCCTGTTTTTACAGAAAACACATTAAATATGTGGAATCAAATAGCACCCTGCTTGCCATTTGTTGGGGTATTTAAACCCAACCACAATTTTCCTCAAAATAGACTGGTTCACATTTCCGTTTTTGAACTAGCCTGTCATTCTTGGCCATTTGCCAGCAGAGCGCTGACAGTAAGCAAATTGGTATTTTTCCATAAACAAATCATCACAGTTCAGACAGTGGACGCTATAGGACAGCCAGTGTCCTTCTGAATAATCCATCTCTTAAGTGGCCGTTTGACAGCACAGCATGACGACAAGACGACACAAAACTCCCCGTGCATTTTTTTCAAAGGACAAATATTAAGCAAACACTCCCTGGGCACACTGATTCATTGGTTTGCTCTTGTGGACGGTGAGAAAGCAAAATAATCCACTATGGGGAGCGGAGGATTGTCAGAGAACCCGGACAGCAAAATGACCATGTCCCTTGGGGACACCAAACTCTGCTCGTCATTTCTTGCTTCCAGCGGTCTTTGTGGGGGTTTTCTAAGACAACCTCCTCCCCCGCCTCTCTCACTGGGATTGGGAGTTCTCTAATTAGGATGTGTGATGCCTTCGGCAAGAACACAGAGAGCACAGTGTTATCAGAGAAAGCCGGGCACGCCCTCATACGGTGACACCAGTTTGCACGGTCCTACAATTATGTTGACACTGTTGCCGAAGGGCTTGGAAGAGTGGGGGTCATCACTCTGTGTGTGTGTGTGTGTGTGTGTGTGTTTTCAATTGGGGGGGGGGGGCACTGGTGCAAGCCATGGATAAGTTAGTGCCCCTCACTTTAGATAGATTACTTTATTCTTGAGCTGACGTAGTTAAAGTCTGTTATTTTTCAACACGAACACCCTCCCACAGACAGAAACCAGGGAAGGGTGGAGCAGATTCTCCACGATCCTTCTGGAAGTTTTCCGCAGGAAAAGAAGAGGATAAAAACGGAGAAGAAAGAGGAGGTGCAAAGCTAAAAATGCAAAGCTAAAAACATTATCCAGGGGGCGTCCGAGTAGCGTAGCGGTCTATTCTGTCGCCTACCAACACGGGGATCGCTGGTTCGAATCCCCGTGTTACCTCCGGCTTGGTCGGGCGTCCCTACAGACACAATCGGCCGTGTCTGCAGGTGGGAAGTTGGATGTGGGTGTGTGTCCTGGTTGCTGCACTAGCGCCTCCTCTGGTCGGTCGGGGCACCTGGGTCAACTGGGGGGAATAGTGTGATCCTCCCACGCGCTACGTCCCCCTGGTGAAACTCCTCACTGTCAGGTGAAAAGAAGCGGCTGGCGACTCCACATGTATGGGAGGAGGCGTGTGGTAGTCTGCAGCCCTCCCCGGATCAGCAGAGGGGGTGGAGCAGAGACAGCTCGGACGAGTGGGGTAACTGGCCAAGTACAATTGGAGAGAAAAGGGGGGAAAAACATCCAAAAAAGATAAAGCATCCCTTTCTCCTGAAAATCTTCATTCCTGTTGTCATGGTGATGATCTTTCCCCAGTGTGTCCCTTGTGAAAGTCAAGACACGACTTCCATCTTTGATTCGTTCCTCATCAGTAACTGTTCAATAATAATTATATATAATCAGGGTGCAACAAATCCGTCATTATGAAGATCAACTGTAGTGGTGGCCCTCATCAGGGGTGCACGATCCAGTGGTGTGTGTCTGTGTGTTTGTGTGTCTGTGTGTCTGCAGTGTCGTGTCAGTGTTGTGACACGGCGTGGGAAAAACCAGCGAGTCCTCTGAGAGCGCGGTGTAATCCAACTCCGCAGTCTTCCAGTGTCAGTGTCCTTCTCGTTTCATAACCGGTCTGCAAACCACCCCGTGTCTATTTTAAGACTCATCTTTATCTTTTGGACTTTTCCCACCCGCACCCCCACCCCCACCCGCACCCACCCTTCCCCCCTATTCTCAGAAGGAGAACATACAGGGCCGTGTGTTTCTATAACCACGAGTAAAGAAAACACGCTGCGCGGCTGCAACACGCTCTCCGGCCCTTGCCTCTGCACCTTTAGACTTAGTGGCATCCTCGGGGTGAATTAGCATGTTAAACATCCTCAATTAGTCCTGCTTCACAGCACAGCAGACGCCCTATCTTCACCCTGCCCCCCCCCCCCGCCAACCCCATTTCCTTATCGGCCTCGCTATCAAAACAAGATGAATACCTCTTCCTTTCTGAATGCCAAGTCCCCGACCTTTGATAACAATCCTCCTCCTCCTCCTCCTCCTCCGTTTCCTCGCCTTCTCGAGGGTACGTAGGACCAGGAGCCCGGGCATGGAAGCATATCTTCAACACAAAACACACTTACACCTCAGGAAATACCCAACTGTGCCTCTGAGTCACCTCAATAAAACCCTTAAACTACATTAATGTGTGTGTGAGTGGTACACTGACTCACAAGGGCACAAGCCAGAGTTAGGATTACTGAGCCAGTAGAAAGGGGCACTAAATCTTGCCTGGGAAGAAGAGCTGATGTGTTCGATAACCATACGCGGAGTTCACGGGGGGCAGTGGGGGGGGGGGCAGCGGCCGAAATATCTCACTACACTGAGTCCACAATAGGTCCAATAAGAATATTTCTTGTGCGGGTGGCGTGGTGGTCTATTCCGTCGCCTACCAACACGGGGCTGCCGGTTCGAATCCCCGTGTTACCTCCGGCTTGGTCGGGCGTCCCTGCGGACACAGTTGGCCGTGTCTGCGGGTGGGAAGCCGGATGTGGGTGTGTGTCCTGGTCGCTGCACCAGCGCCTCCTCTGGTCAGTGGGGGCGCCTGTTTGGGGAGGGAGGAGTAACTGGGGGGGAATAGCGTGATCCTCCCACGCGCTACGTCCCCCTGGTGAAACTCCTCACTGTCAGGTGAAAAGAAGCGGCTGGCGACTCCACATGTATGGGAGGAGGCATATGGTAGTCTGCAGCCCTCCCCGGATCGGCAGAGGGGGTGGAGCAGAGACCGGGACGGCCCCCACCACAGCGCAAATGTCGAGAACTACATCAAAATTACGAAACAACATTTAAAGCTGAACATCACTTAATGCTGCATCTCTCAAACCCCCAACACAACCTTGGAGGGGACTGCAGACACACATTTGTGTCATCATTTAGTCTGATTCCTTCGTTAACGCTCATGAGTGACTCCTGTGTGTGTAGCAGCTCAAGTCTGGTTTTTGTTTTGAGTCCATCAATTTCACTATTATCACCAAATCAGAATCCCACCAGTCGTCACCAAATAACATTACTTTTCCTTTTTCAAAGTGAAATGTAATAAACACTGCAGTCGCTTTCAGTACTGTGTTTATTGTTTCGTGTCACCCACAAAACCCCGGGATCACCCGAACACCCGGCACCACCTGCACGGCGGGGGCATCAGTGTTGTTGCAGGACCAAGTCAGCTTTTGCCTGAAAACGTTTCTGCATTTTTTTTTTTCATTATCCACACTGCTTATCCTTACTCAGGGTCACGGGACGCTGGATCCTACCCCAGCAGTCACTGGGCGGCAGGCGGGGAGACACCCTGGACAGGCTGTCAGGCCATCACAGGGCCCACACACACACACACACGTTCACACCGAGGGACCATTTAGTACGGCCGAGTCACCTGACCTACATGTCTTTGGACTGTGGGAGGAAACCGGAGCCCCCGGAGGAAACCCACGCAGACACGGGGAGAACATGCAAACTCCACACAGAGGACGACCCGGGACGACCCCCAATGTTGGACTACCGCGGGGCTCGAACCCAGGACCTTCTTGCTGTGAGCCGACCGCGCTAACCACTGCACCACCGTGCCGCCACGTTTCATGCAGTTAGCGAAAGAGTAATGGCGTACACTACTAGTATTCACTTCACCGTCTCTTTCAGTGGCACCCCATGCAAGGCCCTCACCAGTCCCCATCGTATCTTACAGAACCGATGTGTTCGCTGTACCGTCCACACACGGAGCTGAGCAGCCAAACTCCATCATCTGCTCTTGCAAGTTCAGAGGGAGGAGCAGGATGTGTAGTGCCCCATGGCCATGGGAGGGTCCAAATGACATCTTTATCAACCTGGCCTGCTCAGTCTGAGTTAAAAATACAACGTTCACCTCACTCAAAAACCCATTCCAACCCATTCCCTTTCAGAGGACACACCTGTCTGAACCCTCGCCCCCCCCCCCAACACTGCAGCTGTACACCCCCACACGTACATGTTTTTGATATGCTTGTCAGTGTTAAGGGGACACAGTTGAGCAAAGCTAAGCATTCTGGGGGGGGGGGGCATGCTCGTTTCAGCCATCTGTCTGGCAGGTGCTGCACACGGTAATCATATTCAGTCATACATCTGTCAGCTCCCGTGAAAGCTCAGCGGTTCCCTCGTTTTCTCCCACCATCCTACAAACCTTTTAACTCCACATCAATACCTTATCTCTTAGATTACACTCACACACTCACACACACACACACACACACACACTCACACACACACACACAGAAGGAGAAAGAGACGTGTAGATGTGGCTGTGATTTAATTTGACCAGGAAGATCCTGATGCTGCAGGGATCAGTCCAGATAATACTGGTTGGCGTCAGGTGATACAATCGGCTCAAAACAACATTGGATTAACCCAATAAATTCAAGTCTGGTTTATTTCTCTCCTTCCCTCCCCCCCGCCCCCCACTCGCTTCCTCCTCCATAGGAAGGCATTTATACTTCACCTATGTGAGGGAGTGAGAGACGGAGGACTCTGTTATAACTGGTCGACAAAGAAACCCTCGTGGCTTCTGTCTGGGTCTGGGGTCTTGTCATCATTTATCCTCTTTCACCAAAGCTGGGGAGCATCATGGCTGACACGCTTTTGTTCTGTCAGGCAAGACGGAGGCTACACAGCTGTTACCAGTAGCAATCATTGTGTGTGTGTGTGTGTGTGTGTGTGTGTGTGTGTGTGTGTGTGTGTAAGGAAATATGTTCACACCCAGGTAGTGTAGCGGTCTACTCCGTTACCTCCGGCTTGGTCAGGCGTCCTTACAGATACAACTGGCCGTGTCTGCAGGTGGGAAGCCGGATGTGGGTATGTGTCCTGGTCACTGTACTAGCGCCTCCTCTGGTCGGTCAGGGGCGCCTGTTCGGGGGGGAATAGTGTGATCCTCCCATGTGCTACGTCCCCCTGGTGAAACTCCTCACTGTCAGGTGAAAAGAAGCGGCTGGTGACTCCACATGTATGGGAGGAGGCATGTGGTAGTCTGCAGCCTTCCCCGGATCAGCAAAGGGGGTGGAGCAGAGACCTGGACGGTTCGAAAGAGTGGGGCTACTGGCCAAGGACAATTGGAGAGAAAAAGGGAAAATTCCCCCCCCCCCCAAAAAAAAACCCCAAATATGTTAATACTATGGTGGATTTTATACACTTTTTCATTGTGATTAATTGGATAAAAGTGTCTGCACCATCCCAAGCGTCCATTTACCCAGACACAAGTGTTTGAGTAAATCAAGTAATTTCCTTTAAAAGTATATTCTGTAATCTGATTACTTTGTTTTCTACAGTAACTGAACAAATTTTCAGATACTGCACCTTTTTTTTATTATTATCAATAACTGATAAAAAAAGTCAAAGTCAATTATGACAGAGTCGTCAAGTAGCAGATATGTTTGCGTGTCAGTCTCCAGGCATCGCTGAACACTAAATAAAAATCAGATCAGAGCCAAGCGTGTGTGTCAGGTCAGCTGCAAGTAGTGCAAGTGCACAACAGATAGATCACCAAGAGTGACACCAGTAAAAAAGGATTGAAAGTATAAATTAGCCACAAAAGCAGTGTGGATAGTGTCTCAATAACAGTCACAGGCACATCACAACCACACCCACAACGCTGCATAGTTCAGCATATTAGCTGAAAATGTCTGCAGGTGATGAAAATGCTGCTCTGAAAAATGAAAAGTATCAGAAACAGGATAACTGGTTAGAGTGCCTGTGTGTTCTGGAGGCGTCCTGATCTAACATACACCGTAATGTGCACATCAGTTTAAGCGTCGCCCTCTCAGCGCTAACATGCAACAGCTTATGGCATTTTGTGATTAACCCTAGAGGCTGTTAGGTTATTACAAAACGCCATAACCCACTGCTTGCTAGGGCTGAGAGGATGATGCACATCAGGCTAAATGTCATCTTCTCCGCCCTAATGTGCAACTGGTTATGGTATTTTGTAATTTGCGGTGCAATTTTTTTTTTGTATGCTAGAATTGAGAGAAAAAACCCCGCACACTCATCCCTGTTGAAATAGCGCATTGACCAGTGTCGACAGATCAACGAAAAAAGAGGATCTGCACTCGGGGTTTCAAGTGAAAAAGACATAAAAAGAAAGAATCGGACTTTTTTTTACTTGCGACCCTGAGTGTGAACCCTTTTTTTTTTTTGGTATGCTAATCCAGGCTTTCCTAGGAGTGCCACGAGTCCTGACACCCAAAACGAGTGAGTTTTGATTGCTAATATGGTTGTGTATTGGTATGTCTGGGCCCCCTCCTGGAGCCAGACCTGGGAAGGGAGCTCGCTGGCGAGCGTCTGATGACCGGGCCTTGGCTCATGGGGCCCGGTCGGGCCCAGAGCGAAAAAACAACATGGAGCCACCACCCTGTGGACCCAGCACCCATGGGGATGAGCATTGGGGTAGGGTGCAATGCAGGCCGGGCGGCAGGCAAAGGCGTGCCGACGTCCGGCATCGCAGACTGGTCCAGGAGGACCAATGGGAGGAGACCCCGGGGTAGACCCAGAACTCGCTGGAGGGACTACATGTCCAGTCTGGCATGGGAACGCCTTGGGATCCCCCAGGAGGAGCTGGAGGGCGTTGCTGGGGAGAGGGACATCTGGAGTGCCCTACTTAGCTTGCTGCCACCGCGACCCGACCCCGGAGAAGCGGCTGATGGTGAGGGAGAGCGAGAGATTGATATGTCTAAAGAAACATGCATTAAGCATATCCCAACGTCAAGCTATGTGCAGTACAATGGCCATATCTCAATACTGTCTGTACACTGGGAGTTTCGTACTGTCAGAAGTACACAACAGAAGGAACTCCAGGGTGCGATAGTCCAACGAACTTCCTATTTCCCAAGACTTCTACAAGTCATTTGATTTACTTGATAACATCCAGCTAAATTTAATTGATTTCCTCCACACAAAAAATACCACCGTACTTGAGGAGTAAACCCAGTAGTACTTCAATACCAGCCACTATGAAGAAGTTCACCGCAGCGCTCCCCGACTGCACACATCAGCTTCGTAACTGGCCTCGTCTTGCACTCAAACCTGTGTGAAATGTGAACTGATGAGGTCACAGCTAATGAGCAAAAGGTCATTGTGAGTAATGGCGTCTGTTTAAGGTTGTGCTTGTCAGCGAGGCCTATCTTCAGTCCGACCTCCATTACTGGGCTTCGTTTTAACGCTACCTACTGAGCAAAATAAGCTAATCCTGGACCGCAGCCCCTCCGCAGCGCTATCAGGAGGCCCAGCTTTTTCCTCCCCGCCGTCATCCGCACAATGTGACGGAAGTCTCTGTGTGTGTGTGTGTGTGTGTCTCAGAACGGGGTAGTCTTTGATTTTTTTATTTTTTTTTTACAGAGGATGTAAATCCTTGCACTTCCTTTTCCACGAGACTGCTGGATCCAACTCATCGCTAAAAAGTGCTGCAAATCCTACAGCAAAACCCACAGCTTTATACCTTTTACCGATGCTCCACTGAGTCCTATGTGGCCTGGCTTCGGGCGTCATCTTGTGTTGAGCCAGACTGAAATTTGAGGCGGCATTGTTTCTGTCACCAGATAAGTTCGATAGCTGTGGATTGAGTGGGTTGAGTTTTATCTCCAGAATAAGTTTCATAAAACCCTCCAGCTCTGTCAATTGACAGATTTTTTTTTTTGCAGTTCAGTAATTCCTCCTCTCCGCTGGTTCCCATGCTCTCTCGATCAGATGGAGAATAACTCCCAATTATCTGAGCTCTCTGCTTTTCCTGAAAGCTATTTCACTACTGCAGCACTACACATGCACACACACAGCGAACACAACACTGTCACACATGAGAGAACAAAAACCAGTCTCTCAAATATGTTCTCTCATATATCCCCCAAATAGTGTAAATGCACAGAAACAAAGCCAAGGGGACAGTCGGGCCTCGTAATTAGTGCATATCTGGGAGCATGTGCTACCCATTCAGCGCTCCATCAATCATCCATTCTGGTAGGCCCAGCAGCTGAACATCGAAACAGGAAAACACGAGATAGTAACGGAGAACTTGCACACGTGCACCACTTGCACAGCTACAGATGCATTCATTGTTGTTGACGCGCTTCCTCTCCATCGCCAAACACACCACTCTACCTACCCAGACAAAGTCCGGATGTGGGCCACTTCAGGCAGTGATGCGGCACTGATGGTCTTTTTCTAGCTCTGACAAAATGGACGTGAGCCTGAAGTGGCCCACATGTATAACAGCAAATATGGCCCAAATATGCCAAACCAAATGTGGGTCTTTTTTGGCAAAGATGCGGTGCTCTGGGCAACATGTGATCTGGATGTGACCCTGAAGTGGCCCGTGTGGTAAATGGTGAATATGGCCCAAATATCACAGAACAAATATGGCCACCTTTGGCAAATATGTGGCATATGCGGCATTGCGGTGGCTTGGTTCTGGCCCAGATCTGGCAAACAGGAGCGGACCGCCAAAGTGCCATCATTCCACGAGGTATGTGGGCCGGATGAAGTGTCGGGTGTGGGACGGGTCCGGGCCACAGCAGTTTTGCTATCTGGGTCATAATTAGTGCATATCTGGGAGCATGTGCTACCCATTCAGTGCTCCATCAATCATCCATTCTGGTAGGCCCAGCTGCTGAACATCGAAACAGGAAAACATGAGACAGTAACGGAGAACTTGCACACGTGCGCCACTTGCACAGCTACACACACATTCATTGTTGTTGACGCGCTTCCTCTCCATCGCCAAACACACCACCCTACCTAGTAGAGCCCCTCAATTAAACGAATGCTTCTCTCCTCTGCTCGTCTCTCCCGGTCTATCCAGATAATGACTGGTTAGGGGCGTTTGGGCTCGGGGGCCGAGATGACAAGTTCTCTCCAGGAGTTACACTGCTGTGACTTTCCTTTAATTATTCCGGAAAGGCTGGAAATCAGTTATCAGCCACTCTGTCCGCCACAGCCAGTGTATGTGTGGGACTGTGTATGTGTTTGAACGTGTGTGTGTGTGTGTGTTTGTTCAGGGAGCTGAGGGTGTGACTGCTACTGTTTACTGTGGCCGCGTTCCAGCATCAAGGCCCATCATGCAGCCCATAGTCCACTTAGAACTGGCAACAAACTAAATAATGCACTTGTCTTTTTTCCCATCTTAGGAAACTGAGCCGTTTTCTCCGGTGCATTTCCAAACTAATATGCAGCACCTGTCTCGCCTACCGTTGTCTAAAACATACAGGTTTAGGTTGTTTGGAGAAACAAAAGCAACCGGGTTAAAAAATGACTGACTGGTTCTTACAACCGAGGCTCTCTTTCTACTTTGGGACACACATCTATATGACGCCATAACTGCCGCAAGCACATCAGAGACGACTGGACATGAGGTCCCTACGGCTCAAAGTCCCGGACAGAACATCCGGAGTAGCTTGTTAATGTAGCGTATCTTTCTTCATATTTTACCCCAAAATATACATTTAAACACGTTTACTCCAAGCTATAACTATTTTAGGGGAAAAGAGTCAGCGTTTGTCCTTAATTATCTGCAAGAATGGGTTGGTTCCCCAGTCTAACCAAGGGGGACACCGTGCTACACAGCTGTGACAAGCAGCGGCAGGCTGGGCCCAGTGTTTAGTGAATATTTCTGATAGTGTTAATTTTTTTTACACAGAAACATAAGGGACAACACAGTCCAAGTCTGAATCATAAAAGTTCTGATGTGTATCGGGGCTGTCGTGGACCACTCAGACATATTTAAGATAATATGTCTGCCGCTTCTGACGTCTCGTGCGTATCCCTGCTGGATCGAAAATGTGTTTCCTGTCTCCCTCCCAGCTCACTTCCTGTCTGATTAAACAACATCATAGCAAAGCGATGGGATGGCCTGCTCTGACTTCCAGCCCTGCTGCATGCAGCGGAGACTGAAGCCAACGGTTCCTCTGAGTGAACCTAAACCCAGATAGCAAAACTGCTGTGGCCCGGACCCGTCCCACACCGACACTTCATCCAGCCCACATACCATGTGGAATGATGGCACTTGGGCAGTCCGCTCCTGTTTGCCAGATCTGGGCCAGAACCAAGCCATAGCAATGCCGCATGCGCCACATATTTGCCAAAGGTGGCCATATTTGTTTTGTGATATTTGGGCCATATTCACCGTTTACCACACGGGCCACTTCAGGGTCACATCCAGATCACATGCTGCCCAGAGCACCGTGTCTTATGCCAAATCACATGTGGGCCTTTTTTGGCAATTTGGGCCATATTTGCTGTTATATACATGTGGGCCACTTCAGGCTCACATCCATTTTATCAGGGCCAGAAGAAGACCGCCAGTGCCACATCACTGCCTGAAGTGGCCCACCCACATCCGGATGCTGCTATCTGGGAAGAGCCATGTTCGGCAGATAAAGACATATGAAATTGTTGATGCGTTGACGTGGTGATAAAGTTTATGCTACGGTTTCTTCTGTTTCTCCTCTTCTATTAACCTCCAGGATTATCTATTATTCATTTGTAACTACGTCTCGTATGCCATCTGTATGTAAATGTGCCGTTAATGTGCTGTAAAGGCCGTCGTTGGCCCTGTCAGGATCTACCGGGGCTGAATAAGACCTGGAGGACTGGTGAGGTCTGAGTCTGCACCCCCTCCTCACCAGTTAGTCGTGAATGTTTCGGTATTACTTGTTCACGCGTGTGTCAGACAGTAAACCTGAGTGTTTTCTGTACCGAGGACACTTCCCGTGGTGAATGCGACAACATTTAGGTGCAGGTTAAATAATCCAGGGCCGAAAAGCAAAGAGAACTTTGTTAAGGCCACTTCACGGCCCTGCCGGACCATACACGCACCGTACTCCGCTGGGGTCCACGCGGACTAACATGTCGTAATAGCGGACCTCAGTACGTCCGCCCGCCTACGTCCGCGCGAAGCTCAATTTTTGTGACCGCGCGTATCCGGCGTTCCCGTGCCGGTGTCACACAAAACACGGCTCGGCCTGAAACTGCTTCACATCGCCATGGACTTCGTGGGTGGCACCGGAAACCTGCTTTAGTTTCTTCTTCGTGGCTTTACGGCTTTTATATACTTTTATAGCGTATGGAGACGATGTTTTTCCTCATCCGTGCTTCTCGTATCCCTCACCACCATGCTGGACTCCCCCTCTCCCCTCCCTCCCATCGTTACATGGTCCGACATACCGCCTCCGCCAGGTTTTTCTTTCCAACACAGCCTGTCAACGGAGCAGCTCTTCTTCCTTACCCGTGGAAAGCGCCATGTTTAGTCTGTAACTTCCGGCGGAAAACGAAAACGACGCGCTAACATTGTGGGAAATGTAGGCCTTGGGTAAGCGTTGCTACGACTGGACTAGGAAAAGACAAGGAAAAGACGAGGAAAAGACGAGGGAAAGATGAGGGAAAGACTAGGAAACGACGAGGAAAAGACTAGGAAAAGATGAGGGAAAGATGAGGGAAAGACTAGGAAAAGATGAGGAAAAGATTAGGAAAAGACGAGGAAAAGACTAGGAAAAGATGAGGGAAAGATGAGGAAAAGACTAGGAAAAGATGAGGAAAAGACAAGGAAAAGACTAGGAAAAGACGAGGAAAAGACTAGGAAAAGATGAGGGAAAGACTAGGAAAAGACAAGGAAAAGACTAGGAAAAGACGAGGAAAAGGCTAGGAAAAGACTAAGAAAAGACGAGGAAAAGACTAGGAAAAGGCTAGGAAAAGATGAGGGAAAGATGAGGAAAAGACTAGGAAAAGATGAGGGAAAGACTAGGAAAAGACAAGGAAAAGATTAGGAAAAGACGAGGAAAAGACTAGGAAAAGACTAGGAAAAGACAAGGAAAAGACTAGGAAAAGACGAGGAAAAGGCTAGGAAAAGACTAAGAAAAGATGAGGAAAAGACTAGGAAAAGACGAGGAAAAGACTAGGAAAAGGCTAGGAAAAGACGTGGTCCGCCCGCACCGTGTGTGCGCCCTGTGCTTACAGACTACGCGAGCAAGCATCCACAGCGCCCCCCCCCCCGTCTCTCCCATCGTGAGCCTTTTATTTTTTCTTCTTCGTGAACGATTTTTTTCTTCTTCGTGGCCTATGCACGACTACCGCCAAACTCGGCTTCCTTCCGTGTCAAAATAAAAGCCGCCGTTCGTTTAGGGTCTGGCAGCACCTCACGTTCAATTTGGGCTCGTGTCGCCAGACCTCCCTTCAGTTCCGAGCCGAAGGACAACACACATGATTCTGTGTTGGAGACAAAAGTCCTCATAACCATCCCCAGCCTCCTGACTGCCGAGGCACGGTGTTGGCGTACAG
>NC_079218.1:4505338-4672838 GCF_029633865.1 Lampris incognitus
CTACCGAGTCCAAATACTGCGCGGTGGCCTTCCCATCTTTCATCGGAAACCATTTGGCCTGCAGCCCAAGATCCCTTTCAGCATCGCTACACTGACAGAAACCTCAGCGATCCAAGTAAAGGTGAAGAGTGAATTTCATCCATGATCATGAGCATCATGGCTTCATCAGTTTCTCTTACTGCGTCCCCCCCTTTTCTCAGTTCATCTTCAAAACCATCCGTCCTTTTATTCGGATTACCAGAGTGCACTCCTGTGTGGGCACGTGTGGGGTTGGGTTCTGTTCAGCAACCCATTTAATACGAGGCTGAAGGTTCAGCAACCCATTTAATACGAGGCTGAAGGTTCAGCAACCTATTTAATACAAGGCTGAAGGTTCAGCAACCTATTTAATACCAGGCTGAAGGTTAGACACTCGTCTCCCGATGTACTCCGCTCATGCGTCAGTGTTTTCATTCACCTAATCTACACCAGCGCCCACCAGAGGACCTCATCTTAGTGCTTACTGAACGCATTAAGAAGTCACAATGTACTCACTCATTACATTTATGCCTAAGCCTCTTTATGTCAGCTCTACTCATGCATCGACCCATCCCCTCAACTCATCCAACAATCCATCCATCCATCCATCAAACCATCCTGCAACACCTCTGCGGGCAAGAAGTCAAGGCTTTACGGGGGCAAATCTTCTTAGAGCTGAAGGAGCTATTGACAGGGTGACTATCCTCCGCTTCACTATCGCCTCCTTTTTCTTTTGTGTTTATCCTCCTTTTCATAACCGTTTCTTTTCTACTGCTCTGACCCATAACACGCTCTCTCTCTCTCTCTCTCTCTCTGTGCACAATGGGAGCTCTTTTCATGGTGCATCTTGCTGCTCTGTGTTGTGGAGCAAAGCAGGGTCGCTGAAGTGAAGGGACGGTGGTGGTCTATAGGTTCCTGTCATTAGCGAGAGCCGAGTCTTTTTCTTTACCAGTCGTATCAAGTGCTGAGGGAAGAGAGCTGGGAGACACTTTTGGCCAGAGGGGAGTCAAAGGAGGGGCGGTAAGGGCTGGTCGAGAGAGAGAGAGAATATCAGGAGAGAGCACCATGCAGGGTAGGGGCCGTGTCAGAGGAAAAGGATGGATAATAAAGGCGGATAAGGAGGAGGGAGAAAGGCAGGTGCCCCCTGCTGTGTGTCAACTTGTTGACTGATTCATCCCCTCCTCTTCTGCGTCTCTCCACTTTCTCTGAATTTTTGGCTCTCGGGGTGGAGGACTCATCGGGAGAGATGTGGGCTTCCTAATGACTCACAAAGAGTCACGTAGAGTCGCTTTAATACAGGCGCACACATGCACCATGACACACACACACACACACACACACGCGTCTCACTAATGGCAGCACATATCACGGCATGGAGACAAACAGTACATGGCTATTGAGCATTCAGTTCCAAATTTAAACAATGATATTTTCCAAAGCCAAAAGTTTGAGGAATGTCTCTTGACCTTCCACACTATCCACCACCATTCGCTCTATATTCCTCTTCCTGTGAGAGAAAAGCATTAAAATGTGTGTTTTGAGTTGCACTGTCAGCGACATTCAAAATACGTTTTAAGCCGGCCTGCATCGAGCTGTTTCAGCTCTCTGCTGCCACTCTCTGGTCATATAGCGTCATCACACCATAAAGAATCACGCAGAAGCCTCCTCTGCCCATGAGACTCCTAGTAGTTTATTTCCATACATTCACAGCAAGTCGTCATTGTATGGCCCAATATCACACATCTGCCTCAAGGGGCTCTACAGCAACACAACACCCTCGCATCGGATAAGGAACAACTCCCTAAAAACCCTTTAACGGCGAGAAACAATAGGAAGAAACCTCAGGGGGAGCAACAGAGGAGGAGCTCTCCCCCAAGACGCACAACTTGCAATGATGTTGTGTTTTACACAATGCATGACAAAATAGTTCATAGACCCCAGTGGGACTTTGAGGTAGCAGTAGCATCCAGGCTGGTCCAGCTTAAAGCCCCTGACAGAAAACACGTCTGTGGTCCCATCACTCAGGCAGCCTTTTGAACCTTCTGTTAAAGCAGTGTCAGTCCATAATGACCACGCCATTCTCAGCAGCTTCCTCCCAAGAGCTGTCATTTTACTTAACAAGTCATCCTATGACCCATCTACTACCCCCCCCCCCCCCAAAAAAGAAGAAAAACCTATTAGGTGTAAATACTTAGTCTGCCCTGGTAACAAAGGGTTCTTAGATTTAGCCACTTTATGGCCCCTGGCATTACGTCTGTGTTTAAAACATCCATAGATATTAAATATCTGAACTGAACCAGTTTCTGTATGTATGTTCGTGCACATAAGCTGCTATAGTGACATGTCTGTGTATGTGTGTATAAATGTTGACAGTCTTCTCAGTTTCATCCAGCTGTTTTCACACAAATGAATGGAAACGATTCTAACGATTATGCAAAATGATGGCGGTCAGGTCAAATAATCAGGATCGGGCGACTGTGTAATAATTGTGAGTCTTGGAGACGCAAAATTATCCAGAAAATTGCTTTTCCACAGAAAAAGCGTGTGAATGCTGAGCTGCCTGGAAACTGACATGTGAAATGGCTGAATATTTTTAAAGTTTTAAAGGTATAAAAAAACTGAAAATGTGCCATAATGTGCTAAATACATGAATAGTTTGATTGTTGAATGGTTTCTGTAGTTTAAAGTATGAAAAAGTGGAAGTGGTGCAAAGATTTCAAAGTGCTCCCAGTCACATTACAAACACACACACAACAAGGCTGTAACACAACTTGCAAGCATTTGCAGCAATGGTTTATGTATGGAAAAGGTTTGAATAGTCTGAAATATGTGACCCCCCCCTCGCTGGTAAAAGAGTCCCCCCCCCCCCAAGTAGGCCTAGGTCACTGAACTGCAAAACCTGACCTGAACATTGTTCTTCTAAAAGAAGAAAAAAGAGCTACAGTACATCCGAAGAAATGGTCTTTATTTGTTATGAGAGGAGGAGGGGTAGAATGAGAGGAGGGGTAGAATGAGAGGAGGAGGGGTAGAATGAGAGGAGAGGTAGAATGAGAGGAGGGGTAGAATTAAAGGAGGGGTAGAATGAGAGGAGGAGGGGTAGAATGAAAGGAGGGGTAGTGATGAAGATGAAGAGTGATGAAGAGGAAGGGTGGTGATGAGGAGGAAGGGTAGCGATGAAGATGAAGAGTAGCGACGAAGGGGAAGGGCAGTGATGAAGATGAAGAGTAGCGATGAAGAGGAAGGGTAGTGATGAAGATGAAGGGTAGGAAGGAGGGTAAGAAGGTTGTAGGAAGGTAGGATAGCAGGGAGGTTGTAGGAAGGGAGGTAGGAAGGAAGGTAAGGTTGTAGGAAGGAAGGTAGGAAGCAAGGTAGGACGGTAAGAAGGTTGTAGGAAGGAAGGTAGTAATGTTGTAGGAAGGTAGGAAAGACGGTAGGAAGCAAGGTAGGAAGGTTGTAGGAAGGTAGGTATGAAGGAAGGTAGGAAGGAAGGTAAGAAGGTTGTAGGAAGGAAGGTAGTAATGTTGTAGGAAGGTAGGAAAGATGGTAAGAAGCAAGGTAGGAAGGTTGTAGGAAGGTAGGCAGGAAGGAAGGTTGTAGGAAGCAAGGTAGGAAGGTAAGAAGGTTGTAGGAAGGAAGGTAGTAATGTTGTAGGAAGGTAGGAAAGACGGTAGGAAGGTTGTAGGAAGGTAGGCAGGAAGGAAGGTAGGAAGGTTGTAGGAAGGAAGGTAGGAAGCTAAGAAGGTTGTAGGAAGGATGGTAGGTAGGAAGGAAGGTAGTAAGGTTGTAGGAAGGTAGGAAGGTTGTGGGAAGGAAGGAAGGAAGGTAGGTAGGAAGGAGGGTAGGAAGGTTGAAGAAGGAGGAAGAGCAGTTAAGTGGCAGAAGCTGATCAAATCTACCAGGTGTTGAGAGTTGACAGTAATTAGCCTGGCAGTTGAGTTTCAAATTGATATGTGACGTCACAACAGGACTGAACATTCTAACAGGCAAAGTGTATGGCAAATTGCTAAACTTTAGAGTTGAATTGTTCAAAAACTATAAAACATTTTTAAAATCTGAATAGGATTCTGAAAGACCTGAATGTCCCGAACCGTTTAAGCTTTAAATGGGGTTTCTAGCTCAAACAATGGAGGAGGAGATACAGTTCAAAGGTGATGAGGGTTTCAACCTTTCCCCATAGACTTCCATTGTTTTGAAAAAGTAGAAAAAGCTTAATATGTCTAAAAGTATAAAAGATTTAAAAAAACCGAAACTTGAGCCTTAATGAGCTTAAACAGATGAACATTTTGATACCTGAATGGTTTCAGCGGCTAAAAGTATGAAGGAGCTACAAAGTATCAGGAAATGGGCGGAAGAGAAATAAATATATAAAGAACTGCAAAGCGGAAGTGATTCACACTAAATAAAAGAAAGATCATGCAGATGCAGCCTACAGCAGTGGTTCTCAACCTTTTTGGGGTCCTGGACCCCCTGCGTATTTCTGATCTACCCTGAGGACCCCTCCACCTGATCTTGGGGGAGGGGGGTTGCAATTTGGTAGAAACAGTAGAAACTGCATTTTAAATTGCATTATAGCATTTATTCACTCTTTGGGGCAAAAATAAGAGCTTTCAGTTGTAACTTAGATATAGTTAACAAAACAGAATTCTTATGCAGTAACTTTCAGATATATGTAACAATACAGAATATGTATTCAGTAACTTTCAGATATATGTAACAAAACAGAATATGTATTCAGTAACTTTCAGATATATGTAACAAAACAGAATATGTATTCAGTAACTTTCAGATATATGTAACAAAACAGAATTTTTATGCAGTAACTTTTAACAATGCAAACGGGAGCGAGATCTCTTATTAAAATACAATAAATTACACTTGTGAAACAGATGTAATTAGAGAAAAAAGTCCTGTTACCCTTTATAATTTAGGTAGATAAAGGTCTCAGTCACATTTGAGTAAAATAATCCTATTTCTATAAATGTCATAGGATCTTTTTTTTATTTTCACGGACCCCTTGCAATTAAACCACGGACCACTAGGGGTCCGCGGACCCCCGGTTTAGAAACACTGGCCTACAGGACTGAGCACGCATATCGTGTACTGATCGAGGCCCTGGAGGGTTATCGGCGCGTCTCCATAAAGCTGGGCCCTCCTACACTAAGCGAAGTGAGCTCCTGGACCAGATAACCACGTCACCAACATGGAGGCTTCTCCCCACACGTGTTCGGCCAGTAAGCAGCTGGTCATACGGGACGAGGACTTACATGAAGACGCCGCTCGTCACGAGCTCTTCTCGCCCTCACGGTCTTGCAGCGTCCGGGTCTCCCAGGCGTCGGTTGGGAGGAACCGGTTTTCTGGAAGTCGGCTAAACGTTGGGCTCCGAGGACGCGCACTTTGAGGGATTCCCGACGCCCCCATCAACGCTAAGTGTTGATTAGCGTTCCCCTGATTTAAGAGGGTAAAACGTTGGGGCGTCCGGGCAGCGTGGCAGTCCATTCCGTTGCCTACCAACACGGAGATCGCCGGTTCGAATCCCCGTGTTACCTCCGGCTTGGTGGGGCGTCCTTACAGACACAAATTTACTGTCTGCGGGTGGGAAGCCGGATGTGGGTATGTGTCCTGGTCGCTGCACTAGCGCCTCCTCTGGTCGGTCGGGGCGCCTGTTCGGGGGCGGGGCCGGGGTAGCGTGATCCTCCCACGTGCTACGTCCCCCTGGTGAAACTCCTCACTGTCAGGTGAAAAGAACTACCCAGTCGCAGGGACTTTCGTTAATCTATCAGATCGTGATACCATCACGATTATGACCTGATTTACGTGATGTGGTCACGACTCGCCGACTAATGAGGTCAGGGTTCTATCAGATCGTGACCACATCACGTAAATCAGGTCATAATCGTGATACCATCACGATCTGATAGATTAAAGTCCGTGCGACTGGGTTGAAGAAGCGGCTGGCGACTCCACATGTATGGGAGGAGGCATTTGGTGGTGTGCAGCCCTCCCCGGTTCAGCAGAGGGGGTGGAGCAGAGACCGGGACGACCCGGAAGAGTGGGGTAATTGGCCGGACACAATTGGGGAGGGAGGGGGGGGAAAGGCCACAGTTACATTCTCAAAAATCAAGTTTCTCCCTCTCAGATATGTATCGAGAGGAAGTGCTCTCAATACTGACAGGACTATTATCATTTTTTCCAATATCAGTTCTATCAATTCTATTGATAAAGACAATAAAGTACACAAGTGCTTTCCAGCGGTGAAGCATATCTGCGGTTCATGGCATCAGTCACGGCCCGTTAAACCCATTTTCTCACCATGCCGCTCTAAGGTGCAAATACATACGTACCATCAGCTGGTCGCAGGATTTAGCTATACATTAATGGCTGGGACACTTCTACAGCACCGTGTTTAATGCTCCGCTGCAATCAGCTTTTGCTAAGAGCCACATCTGCATATGGGATGTGTGCAAAGTAATATTGCTTTAGTGCTAAGAGACTTAAAACAGTCTGAAGGTGGCTACTGTACTGTGTCAGGAAATGGGGAAAAAATATAATTACAGGTTGCTTTCATTGGTCTCTGCCTTTATTTAGTCACAATTCCTCCATGATTTACAAAGGAGCAAAGTACAAAAATTGATGCGCTCTCTCTCTCTCTCTCTCTCTCTCTCCATCCATCCAGGTGTTTGGGCCCAGCTCCAGATGCCGCAAACCAGCATGGAGGTGATTGCGGGTCGGAAGGTGGTGCTGCGGGCCTGGTACAGCCCCACACCCGGAAATGACATCAACTCCAACGTCATCATCTGGAACTTTGTGTCCAACAGCAGCACCAAGTTGGTGAGGATGGTGGCACAGTAGCAGCGGTTACAGGATGTGTGTGTGTGTGTGTCCCAGACAGCATCCGGATGTGGGCCACTTCAGGCAGTGATGCAGCACTGCTGGTCTTCTTCTGGCCCTGACAAAATGGATGTGAGCCTGAAGTGGCCCACATGTATAATAGCAAATATGGCCCAAATATGCCAAATCAAATGTGGGCCTTTTTTGGCAAAGACACGGTGCTCTGGGCAACATGTGGTCTGGATGTGACCCTGAAGTGGCCCGTGTGGTAAATGGTGAATATGGCCCAAATATCACAAAACAAATATGGCCACCTTTGGCAAATATGTGGCACATGCGGCATTGCTATGGCTTGGTTCTGGCCCAGATCTGGCAAACAGGAGCGGACCGCCCAAGTGCCATCATTAAAGGCGGTATGTGGGCCGGATGAAGTGTCGGTGTGGGACGGGTCCGGGCCACAGCGGTTTTGCTATCTGGGGTGGCTGTGTGTGTGTTTGTGTGTGTGTGCTTGTTAACAGGGGGAAGAGGTGGATTGCAGGTTGATCTGAAGCTGACAATCACATCAGACACTTCCTAAAGCCTGCCTTGTGCTTTCTGAAAAGACTCGTGTGGCATGTCAAAACTTTTGCAGCAGCAAAATGTCACTTTTTTATTTTTACAGCGATTACTACTACACCAAGTTGCTACTCGGCTGCACATTTACTACGTCAGATGACGGATTATTGCCGATGAACGCCCGTCGACTTGATAATGGGCCATAACTTTTACCTGAACCTTTGTCCCTTTCCCTCCTCCTTAGCAGTATTACCAACAGCTCAGTCGTTAAATATTTCTATTTCACCATCTGTGCCCATATTATCTGGGATTACGGTTATGAGAGATTTTGCCTGATGTTATATGGTTAATCTGGCAAGGCACTTCAGTTAAAGACCCTTAGAAATTAATCCAAGGGTTAAGAATGAATAAATAAATAAAACAAGCCCCTCGTGCATGCGCTGTGTAATGTCGGGCCTGGGCCATTTAGCCCTTTCACATCCCATCGCAAGTCGTTTCCCCCCCCTGAATCAAACAACATGAAATCAAAGTAAACAAAGCAGATGAGGCGGGCACAAAGGGTCCCCCGCTCCATCTTCAATTTCCAATCACTTGTCTTTTTTTGTTTTTTTCCTCTTCGCCATCTGCAAACATGTTCTCGTGAGACCTGGCCGCGGCCTGTCTCGCTCGCCTGCTTAGCTCAGATTATTGGACTGTGCAGATGGGCTGCCCAAAGAGGATCAAAGTAAAAAGAAAACAGAAAAACCACATCCAGCAGAAAAGACAGCGGACCACATTCCACTTCCTAGAGCCGGAACACGGCCCAGTACTAATGGAGAGCATCACCTCTACCTGCATGTGGACAGGCTGTATTTGCCCTGGCTTGAAAGTGTCAGATTTGTGTCACCGACGGTGAGGCACGTGCTGACTCACTCCTGCTGACTGCTGCTGGTGTTCGGACAACTTGTCAAACTGAACACTTTTACATTTTGTCGGCTGTCACGCAACAACTGTTTGTACGTATAAACCCGTTGTGCAAAAAGTGCACAAAAGCTACTCGGGAAATCTTGTGGTGTTCATCGGTTTTCTCTTACCTTAAGACTGACTGGTATGATTAGAAAATAAATACAAATAAAAAAACCGGGCATCCGGGAGGCGTGGCGGTCTATTCCGTTGCCTACCAATACGGGGATCGCCGGTTCAAATCCCCGTGTTGCCTCCGGCTTGGTCGGGCGTATCTACAGACACAATTGGCCGTGTCTGCGGGTGGGAAGCCGGATGTGGGTATGTGTCCTGGTCGCTGCACTAGCGCCTCCTCTGGTCGGTCGGGGGAACTGGCGTGATCCTCCCACGTTCTACGTCCCCCTGGTGAAAGTCCTCACTGTCAGGTGAAAAGAAGCGGCTGGTGACTCCACATGTATGGGAGGAGACATGTGGTAGTCTGCAGCCCTCCCCGGATCAGCAGAGGGGGTGGAGCAGCGACCGGGACGGCTCGGAAGAGTGGGGTAATTGGACGGGTACAATTGGGGAGAAAAAAAAGGGGGGGGGGACTAAGAGTAATGCAGACCTGTTGTAACTGAGCCAATAATAAAGCCAATCATATAAATTCTGACTATTTGGAAGCAACCTGCCACACTTTATACAGTAAACACCTCCCATTTTCATTTCAGATATACAATACTACATATTGTAGTGCATTCATTTTCTATCAATAGCCCCATTTATGGTCTACAGCTGCCATACTTAATCATTTTATTCAAGTGCCCTATGAAAATGCTGATTCATTAGATTTATGTGAGGGAGTCGGTGGCATGGATGACTGATGTCATCAGATAATGTTTGGATTGAGACGGTGACAAATGTCCTTGTGAGGTAGGTTGTTGTTTATTCCAACTCATAAACTTTGGTTGGTTGGCATGCTGCAGAAGGGGGCAAACGGCTCATGTAAACAGCTTAACTTGACTGGCCTGCTGACTAAATTAGATTCAAGGACTCTAATGAGGGTTAATGTACACATATGAACATCAGTGATTCCCGTTTTCTTGTCCAGATCATCACCTATACAAAGGACTCTGTCAGCACTGGGGCCAAACAGTTCAAGGACCGTGTTGGCTTCACTGTGGCTATGCCCTCTGCCAACCTGTCACTGTACATCAACAACACCAAGGAGATGGACTCTGGACGATACATCTGTCAGGTCATCGTTCCCAGGGGCAGCGGCCTCACCGCTGAGCTCAGTCTCAACGTTAAAGGTAAGTGGCAATTTCTACTCCCAAGCACGCCACTTTGGATGGAAAAGTCAAGTCAAGTTTATTTGTATAGCCCAAAATCACAAGGTAGTCCTGCGGGGCTTTACAATCAGTACAATATCTAAGAATATACAACAGTATACAACATACGACACCCTCTATTCCTTGGATGCAAGACCCGAATGAGGAAAGCTCGACAAGAAAAACCTTATCAGGAAAAATATATGGGGGAAACCTCAGGACGAGCAACAGAGCAGGGACCCCTCTTCCAGGATGGACAGACATGTAACAGCTGTCAAATGCACAAAATACACAAAAACAGCAGAATTATAATGTAATATCATAGATTACACACAGAGCAAGGTAATGTAGATTACACACAGTTAATGCATAAATTGCATTTAAAATAAAACTTGTACTGGGTAATAAACTTGTAAAGAGAGTGCAAGGCAAAAGTAGTGACTCTCTGACCATCCATGACAATGACAGGAACCCCACAGATGCAGTCAAGAGCCGGCAGGACCCTGCACCACAAAACTAGCTCTGCTCAGTGGGGCCCCGCAGAGAGAATAGACTTCACATGCACACAAGAGGCGAGGTCGAGTTCCACACAGCATTCACAGAGAGAGAGAGAAAGAAGACAGGAGAAGTGATGGGAGTGACGCAGAAGTTGTCATCGCTAAAACAAATGTTACCAAAGCAATTTTAAAAGAGAACAGCGCAAACATGAGCATCTCCAGGAGGGTGGGACTGTGACCAAGGGAAAACAGGACGCATCACAAAAAGGCTCCGAAGTCATCAGGAGGTCTAGAGATGATCCACGGTCATCAGATGAGAGAGAGAGAGAGAAGGGCACACATAATGGGCACTAGGGCATTCACAACTGCTGCATTTCAGTAGTCATCAACTACTCCCAATAAGTAGTCGTGTAGTTGATTAATCACGAGATGTATATTTTTTTCACCCAATCAAAACCATCAATTCTCAGCAAAATGGTCTCAAATACAACCAGTGAAGGGTTAACTAATGTAGGCAGGACCAACTTGGGGGTAGATCAAATAGCAGAGTCCTCGACTGGCTTTGAGACGCTGTTTACAAACGAGCCGCAATCTGATTGGACTAAACCCCAAAAAAGCCTGTCTGAGCTGGAGCGTTTGACTGGCAGTCACAATGGGGCTGCTTTTTTGCAGGTGTGACCGTGTTCGGGTGACTTTCAGCCGAGTGCATCTGTGGTTGTCGTGGTGACGGCAGTTGTTGAAAAGCCTAATACCATTAAATGATCTTAAACTGAATGTTCAATACAGTATATATTCGTCTGGTCCTTTATGGCCTACATTATGTAAATCAAATGGTGTTGCCAACAAGAAGCAGTCACATTTCTTGAAGTTACTTTTAATGTGGGGGAAAACAGATTAGCAGAGCAGCTAGCGTCTAATGAGGAATTTGACAACGTTACGGGTTAAATGGTTGAATATGGGTCACTTTCCACCTACATTACAAGAAACGCTGGGAGAGGTGAATGAGTCTTGCTGCGCACAATTTAACTCACGTAATGGGTTAGTGTAGATATTAAACATGGATGAGTGTGTATTTATAATTGATTAATGTAAAATTAAAGGCTTTTAGGAGGACTCTACGTGTTCTGTTTGTGTTTTCAACAGCTGCCACCACTGAAGTCACCAGTAACATGGTCACCCGTTAAACTGAAATACAGGGATAGCGGGAGTCTTTCCTTCTCTAAATACCTTAAATTCTGTTTATTTAATATGGCATAACATAGATGATTGTTCCTACATATCTATGTTGGAACCACAGTGCCCCCCAGCTGCATATCTGCTGTAGATGCACTGCCACTGCTTTATTACTGCACCGTGCTAAACCCACAGATGAACAATTAGTCTACAACGAATGTACAGTGTTGACTAATGGTTTTGACAGTCGACTAGTTGACTTCTTCTGTGAAACCCCTAATAGGCATACATGTGCTCTGAGATGTAAACAGAAGGTTAGAATGGTGCAATGCATTCAGAAAGTTTGGAACATTCTCATCAGCAGGACAAGACCAAGAGATCACTGCTAAGGCCTACAGTTGTCAAGAGGAGAGATATAAAGGGAGACTAGCAAAGGACCAAGAAATGAGCCCTGGGGTACACCATATTTCAATGCAGAGAAATCAGATGCAATATTACCATAGAAAACCTGCTGCGTTCTATCAGTTAAGTAAGACTTAAGCCAAGACAGAGCCAGACCTGAAACACCTAGGTAATTCTCAAGGTGGTCCAAAAGTATACCATGATTAATGGTGTCAAAAGCTGCGCTAAGATCAAGCAACAGTAGCACTGATGTGGAGTTGGAATCCATAGCAAGCAGAAGGACTTCACCACTTTTGTGGGCGCGGTTTCAGTGGAATGACAGGCTCTAAACGCAGATTGAAACGGTTCAAATAGATTGTTGTTGGTTGATCAGCTACAACTCTTTCCAAAATTTGGGAAATGAAAGGTCGGTTGGAGATTGATCTATAGTTATTGAGAACCCCCTGATCAAGATTTGGTTTCAGTAAGAGAGGTTTAACTATGGCAGTTTTAAAAGTAGTAGGAACACTGCCAGAGGTAAGAGATGAATTTATAATATTTAGTATCGGGTGACCCAGGAACTGACAAAGTTCTGATGAAGTTTAATTTTTAGGGGGGGTCTTTGTTCTCATGCATGATAGCTATAATTCTGTCTTCTGGTGTCACTTGAGGTACTTTGTTTTTTGGTATCAATTATAACAACAACAACAACAATAATAACTTTACAATACAGAAAAAAATGTGACCACAGATTTAAAGCTGGGTGATATGGTGAGTTGATTCACATTTTTCACAGTTCAACTATATTTTACGCAATTTCTTTTTTGTTACATCTCTCTGGTCTTTGTTTAAAGTTCTCATACAGTTTCTATTATCATTATTAAACTGCAGCAATGTGCAACATATATAAAACATGTATTTTTTGAGACCAAACTGGGAAATAATCACAAACACCATTTAGGGACATTTTGCCACTAATAAGCTGCATGTTTTGTAAGTGCTGGTGACCTAACTAGACTTTTAAATCTGTAACTGCTTTGGTGAAATTCATTTTCAAAAGAGAAATCGCCATTCTCCTGCCAACAGAACTGTTCTGCATTGCCTAAATGTACCAGCATGCATTGCACAAGCATCTCCCATTGGTGAAGATTAGAAAACGAACATCTCATCAATCAGACTCATAGTTCTTCTGTCACCCACTGATGTCAATGGCAGGCAGTTTACTATAGCTGGCTACAGCGATACTACAGACGATACTGGCAAGTATTGTGTAGGTATAGAGATGCCACTGCTGATTTATACATGGAAAATAAGGTTGAAAATCTGTAAAATTCCCCTTTAAGGATCGTTCTCTCACAAGGTGGTAGTGTGGGTATTAGTTGTAATGTTAGTAGCTGTAGTTTTATTTCGCAGGATTGTATTTTTATCTCATCCATCTCTCTGCATTAATCCTCTTCTCTTCCTGCTCCTCCTTGCATACAACTGTCACACAACTGTCATATTCCTTATTTTCCATGACAGTTGTACGATTGATTTCAGATGAGTTTAATGGGCCACTTTCTATTTCCAGCACAAATAGAAGTGTAGTTCAACGCCATAGTTTGCACAGCAGTAACCATTACCATGGGTACTAATCATTTTTTCATATTACAAAAATATTTGACGGTCAGATCCCTGCAGGTGAGTGCACAGCGGGCACAATGTCTTGGAAAATGTAAAAGTAAACTGAACCTCTTGTAATTTTCCTCTCCCAGTTCCTCCTGCAGTTCCCAAGTGCTCTCTGTCAGGGAGGCCGGTGATGAAAGGGAATGTGACTCTGAACTGTGCGTCCAGTGCAGGCAAACCCATTCCTATCTACAAATGGAGAAGGACCAGCCCCACCTCCGAGGTCTTCTTCTCACCAATGCTCAGTGAGTAGAACCACGCTGTTAACAATGCAATGCCATCACAATAAAAATGTGTTTCGAAATCTAGCGGATCTGTCTGTGTTTTAATCTCTGTGGTGTGTGTGTGTGCAAGAAATATTCTGTAAAAGTTTTGAAATAATGATTAAAATCTGGTATGCATTTACCTTTTTTTGTAATTTTGTTAGGTTTAAATTCATGAGAGGATAACGACTTGCTTGGTTGGCATAGTTTGCAATTTAAGTTGGCACTGGTTCACAAGTTTTGCTACTGCCGGGTACCACGAGATCAGTGATATCCTTTATATTGTATTGAACAATGTAGAGTCTGCACACTTACCTGCTCCCACCGTGTTCAATGGAAACATTGCAAGAAGATCAGGGATTGTGAGATTTAAACGTTGATCTTTCCACTGAATATGGTGGGAGCAGGTGGGTGGGCTCTACTTGTTTCAATTTGATGCTCCTGCACCTTATTGTTGGTTTAGATGTGCGTGTTTTACTTTTTGCAAGTCCTTTGCATTGTGACCAGTAATTCAAAGATGCATTTGTGAAAAATATGTATTGGATATACGAGTTTGTCTTCATTTCTGTTTTGTTGCGTTTCCACTTCTACTAGCACATACACTGTATATGTGAGTGTGTTATGAACATGTCAGCATGTGGAATTCGCTCCTCCATGTTCGCATGTGTTGTAGATGAGAAGATGGGCACTCTGAAACTGAACAACCTGAGCAGCAACATGTCTGGGAAGTATGTGTGCATGGCCAGCAACACTGCTGGTTCAGAGAGCTGCTACATCGACCTGAAGATTATCACATGTACGTAGCACGCTGGCAGATGACACTCTCAGATGGCATACTGTAGTTCAAAGTATATTGTCAGATGGCATAGTCCATAGTACACTGTCAGATGGTATAGCCCATAGTATACTGTCAGATGGTATAGTCCACTGTACACTGAACAGATGACAGTCCATAGTGCATTGTCAGATTGTATAGTCCCATAGCACACCGTCAGATGACAATGTCAATTAGCAGTCCAGTTCAAAATACACTGTCAGCATAATACATAGTATGCTGTCACATGTTTTATTCCATAGCACAGTTAAGAGGACACTGTCAGATGGTATAGTTCATAGTACACTGTCAGATGGTATAGCTCATAATAACTGTCTGAAGGTATAGTCTATTTTTAGCACATTATCAGACAGTAAAATTCATAGTATCCCGTCAGATGCTATACAGTCCATAGTACATTACAGACACGATTTGGAATCTACCCCGACCCTCTTCACCACACGGAGAAAAGATTGTAATTGATATACACAACTCAAACTTACTTACATCCTCGCTATACCTCGTGGTTGTGATGTGCTGGTTCCTGTAGTCGTCATTCATCACTAAAGTATTGTGGTAACCATTGCAGGTGAAATGTATGCTTCTGCTGTTTTGATGTTTGGTTTGTGTATCCATCCTTTAGCCACTAATGCTGGGGTGATAGCCGGGGCTACAGTGGGCTCTGTGGTAGGCTTCATCATCATCATCCTCTTCCTCATCTTTCTTATAAGAAGGGGGAGAGACAATGAGGATGACATGGCCAACGACATCAAGTAAGTTTCTGTGGTCTGTGCGGGTTTCGTCAGTGTCTGTACAGAGCCGGCGGGTGGCTGGCTTAAGGGGCTGCTGTGTGATCTGTAAACCGATATTCTCTTCTTTCTACTTCGAGGGAGGACGCCCAGGCTCCCAAACGTGTGTCGTGGGCCAAGAGTGGCATGGGTTCAGATATCATCTCCAAGAATGGCACTCTGTCCTCCATCACCTCCAGCCCCCACCATAAGGACCCCTCGCACCACAACAACCACCACCTACACCATCACCACCATCAGCTGCAGCAATACCCCCAACGGCCTCCTTCGGACACCGCCTCCATCATCACCGCAACAGGAAGCACAGCCGGCTACCGGCCGTCACGCCAGCATGGAGCCTCCACCCCGACCCATTACTCCTATAACAACAGCTCCACCTTGCCTCGCGGACAGCCGATTTCCTCCGAGGCCAGCACCAATGGCAGCCCTCTGTCCAGAACAGAGCGCACCACCCAGCTGCCCCAGGCTCAACCACAGACCTACAACCAACCTCAGCTCCAGCTCCAGCACCAGGCCGCGCCGCACCCACCACCACTGCCCACCTCTGTGGTCACCGCCTCCAATATCACCCGAATGGGAGGGGTGCCCATCATGGTGCCCGCTCAGAACCAGGCAGGTTCTCTGGTCTAACCCCATCCAACACTGGCAAAACAACGCTGTCAAAACACACTTCCAAACAATGGCGTACCCTTATCCGCTCGGGAAGGGCCAGCACGGAGAGTTTTTTATTTTTTTTAGCGAATGCTTCAACAACAATTTGGCTTGTGATTAGGTAAAAAAGGGCAAATTCACATACTGACACTTGCTTTAACACACACACACACACACACAAAGCTTTTGATACAATCTAAACACAGTGATAAATGTATGAACAGACTCATATAAAGACTGTAGTTACTCACTTTGAGAATACTCAAGTCTCTTATACCCGTATGCACTGAATGGAAAGTATGTATAGATATGATTTTAAATGCACTCATGCAGCATCTTCTTTTCTACTTTATGGCTGTATTTTAATGATTTATTTTCTACTTTAGGCGTACTCTTCTTCCCCAATATTATTTTCTCCTCCATGCCCTATTAAGCTGATTTTATTAACAGAAAAGCAAGAATACAAAGCCTGGTTTAGCACCAGTGAAAGTGTTTTTTATGCACAAGACTGAAGTATAGAGCTCATCATGAAAAGAGAAAAGGCCAGCTATATTATAAAGATATAAAGTCTTTAATTCCATCACTTATTTCCTCTATTTTTTTTAAAAAGCAAAAGTAATTAATTCCATTTCGTAAGAAAAAGGGTTGCCCAACTGAATTTTTCTGAGGGTAAAACGCTGGGTAAAAAAAATAAATCAGTATATCGCAGTATAAATTACTATGAGCAAAAACCAAAAGTCAAATGTAGATACAGTGAATGGCTTTAGGTCTATGGAAAAACAAGTTATCCAGACGCTCAAAGAGTTTTTCATTCATGAAAGGTTTCTGATGATAACCAACACATTTCGGGTTTGAGTCCAAATCCAGTTTTTTGTAATTTCAAGCAACTAAAGAAGCCTAAATTTTAAACATGGTATTTGTTGTGCGCTGACTGGGTGAAACATCACCCAACACAAAACAGTTGGGCACAACAGGTCATCTGTTTCCCATGAAGAAAAGAAAGGACATCATAGCAGGAATCAGTCATGTGACGCATGTTAAGTGGATCTACTGGCATTAATAGACGGCACCATGTCATTATTTTCTGGTCTAAATCAGGATTTTTTAATTTATGTTTTTTTTTATTCTGAGGGTTAGGGTTAGGATTACATTCACAGTACAGCTCAAAGAAGTAAATCTGTCTTGCTGTCAGTCTGCAAATACCTTATTACAAACATGAAACCTTTTATTCTCTTGTATGACTGTACCGAAAGTAACGAATGGAAAAACATGTAAAAAAAAAAAGCTACAGCACAGAGACTACTGATAAAAAACAGCAAGCGCTGGACTTGCGCTACAACATTTTAAATTGAGAAAAGCGTATAACAGTCACCAGAACCAGCCTGAAATAAAATGCACATACTTTTATCTCTTATCTTACTTTCAAGCTATTTATCAATAGAAAATGTGAATAGGTCATACAGGTAGACGCAGAAAAGGGGGAACTATCCTGTGACCCAAGGACGACACCTGGAGCGGTACCTACTTGAAGTAGATATCAGTACATAAAGTCAGTCTGACATGGGGCTTAAACAGTAACTTCCTTGAGCTGTGTGTGTGTGTCCAAACGCACAAACCACAAACACACTGGTCTACGACATGGACAAATCTCGCCAGTAGTCTAGCTGTTGTCTAAGCCAGTGTTTCCCAACCCAGTCCTCAAGGAACCCTTATCCTGCAGATTTTCTTTGCAACCCTGAATAGGTACCTGTTTGTAATTATTCAACCAATCAGCAATGAATTATGTCAGATGTTGCACACCTTGCATAATAAGTGCTGTGAGATGATTGGTTGAGTAAGTACAAGCAGGGCTACCTATGCAGGGTCACAGTGAAAATCTGCAGGATAGGGGTTCCTTGAGGACTGGGTTGGGAAACATTGGTCTAAGGTATAAGCGCCCTCCTGTTTTATGGCCTTTTTACCTCAAAACCTAGACCCATTTTAACCTACAGCAGATCATCTCAAAACGACCCATTATGTTGTTATCGATCACAACCACAACTACAAGAGTGCAGCCAGAGTGCAGATCCTCGCCAGCCACTAGCTCCCCTTCTCTGGGGCTCGGACTTGGGTGAAAAACCAGCTGGTGAGTTAGCGCTCAACTGCTACATACCGTGTCCCACCAACGGCTTGTTCGTGGAAACGTCCAAACAGCGGGAGATGCTCTTCTGCTGAGGAGCCTCAAAATCTAAATAGCGAGAGAGAAAACACCAAAACAGTTACACACTACTTGTAACTGCAGTTGTAATGCACTGCATCAAAGCCATTCTTTGGCTACAAGCTGATAATCGATGCCTACCCGCCGTCTGGAACACGACTGTCGTTTGCTATGAACGCTGTTCACGGTCGCTACGCGCAGGCAACCTTCAAATGCCAGATGGAATGACTTCAAAAGTGACTTTATAAAAAGCAAGCCAAACAAATGCGTTCTGTCCACCATGATTTTTTTCCTGCGGAAAACAGATTTTTCAAAGGTTTTGAATCATCACAACCCCCCCCTCCTTTTCTCCCCAATTGTGCTTGGCCAATTACCCCACTCTTCTGAGCTGTCCTAGTCGCTGCTCCACCCCCTCTGCCGATCCGCGAGGGCTGCAGACTATGCATGTGGAGTCACCAGCTGCTTCTTTTCACCCGACAGTGAGGAGTTTCACCAGGGGGGACGTAGCGCATGGGAGGATCATGCTATCCCCCCCCGAACAGGCGCCCCAGAGCAGGCGCTAGTGCAGCGACCAGGACACATACCCACATCTTCCCACCCGCAGACACAGCCAATTGTGTCTATAGGGACGCCCGACCAAGCCGGAGGTAACACGGGGATTCGAACTGACGATCCCCATGTTGGTAGGCAATGGGATCGACAGCCACGCCACCCGGACGCCCCCTTGATCATACATTCATAACTGTGCACAAAAATGAGTCGCGAGATTAGCAGCAGACAGGTACACGGCCAGAAAAAACAGTTTTCCTTCCACTACAAGACTTCTGCATAGCACCCGAGCTGATTGAATGGGAAATATATAATAAAAAGCTGTTAATGTGCAGCGCTCAAGCTCCAAAAAATCTACCTAAAGAATATGCAGCATTTCTTGTGGTGACTGCACCCTAGAGGAAGTTGTTCCTTTATAACACACATTTTTTTGATTATCAACATTTTTTCTTAATAACTTTTGATCACAACCATGAGCGGTTTTTCATCATACATAACTGTGCACAAAATATTTTAGGCTGATAGGTCCAGTAGTTTGCCAGGTTAGTTGTGGACAGGCGCACACACACACACAACCAAATGCAATATCCCCTGGAGTTAAATAATCTGAGATATTAAAAAAAATCAAGTAACCATTCCTTTAGGGTGGACTCGCACTAGCCGATCTGTACTGTGCCTGAGCACATTTGACTCCAAAAGTCCATTTCGTTTGACTAGTGTGATCGCTCCATACCATGCTCGGGCACTGTTCAGCATACTGTGCCCTGGCCCGCTTGAAGAGGTGGGCTCGGGCACGGCTCAGCTGGATTCGGGCATGGTACACATCTAGTGTGATCGCTAACCATGCCTGAGCACAGAACTCGAACGCTATGACATCAATAATGCCACTGTCCCACTTAGCAAAAATAGCAGCATGATTTACTGAAAATCGCTGCGATGCATAATTGATACAACTATAAGGCACGTGAGAGGGTCGTGTGTCACCGGGCCCAGAACTCCTCCAAACCAGCCACGGTAAACAAAATCAACAACTCCACCGTGCTATGCGAGAGCGCTTTTTTTCCAACACAAACAGTCACACCATGTTAACGTAAGTGTGCTCGGGCCTGGACCGTTAAGTGCAACGTGAAAGCAGGCCAGCAGGGGAGTGGGTACAATTGTGCTTGGGCACAAGTACAAGGCAACCGTGCCTAGTGCAAGTATGCCCTTAGTTTATTTTATTTTTTGCCATTTCCTTTCCAATCCAAAGAAAAAAACTGCAGTAGACCAACGCAGTCATGAATACTGGTCACAGAAACCTGTCCTTCCAGCAGCATTCTTGGGTAAAAGGGGTCATTCAGGAACCCCAGAAAAGTCCAGCGTTTTTAAAAGAACCCCTTTAGGCACTGGGTTCCTCTCAGAACCCTCCAAAGTCCTTGAGAACTCACCCAAATTAGAAAAGGTTCCTCCAGAATCTGTGAGCTGAAGAAAAGTGCTTGCTGTGGAAACCATGGTGGTGGTCAGAGTTTCCTGCAAGAGCTTCTAGGTTGTCGGTCGAGGGTTCTTCCAGGAACCTCACCCTATGGAAAGGTTACTTGAAGCACCTTCAATGTAATTTTAAGTTCTCCGAATACCCAACTGGATATTTGAGTAACGTCATATGTAAAGAGTTTCTTGAAGCACCTCAAATATATTTCAAGTTCCTTGGGACACCCTATTGGATATTCAAGGCACTTTTCGTTTTTAAAGTGTAGCCAGGACACATCCGAGCTCTTTACATCTGGTTAAATACCTTGTTCTCATAAGTACAATCTGTGAAAAAAAAAGTAAATATTTATAAAGAGGGCTCATGCTTTAATTTTCTCTGCTGTATCGTAGTTACACTGGACCATACTGAATATATTGTTTTGTTTCTATGGCTTTACATTTGAGTTTTCTGTGGACAGGTCGTGGTAAAACGGGAACAACGTAATGCTTCCCACTAGATGGTGTGTACTTTCTAAAATGAGATCGAGGAGAAGGATTTTTGTCACGTGTATAAAATGAAGGAAGTCGGTTTAGAGTCTTCTCTCTACAGGTCCGGGCCAGGCTTAAAACAGTTTATAGGTTTAGCATATAGAGCTATCAAGTGACAGCTAGCTAGCTCTGTAAGGACGTGAGAGCGAAACCCGCGTTTTGTTTAGGTGTGCTTGTTGTGTAAGCACTGAATCACTAAGCTGAGTCGGACTTATCCCAGAATCAACATGTACACTTATTAATATATTGGCCCTCAAAAGACCTTGATGAGTCCGTGAACCTGTGTACATTAAGACTATTAAAATGTATTCAAAACAAGCCTTTATATTTTTATACCGTACTGTATGGTAAACCAAGAACATGAACAAATTTTATAAAGAGTACATGTTGTAGTGTCCAAAATTCTGACAAAATGAGTTGTGTCTTTATCGGTGAGTTATGACCCATTAATGATTGTATAACTATACAACTTAATGGCCAAAGTTGTGCTTATTTATGTAAGCCTATGCTAAACTTTAGACAACCATGTGCAGTGTTGTAATTTCAATATTTATGCTCACTGAGAAGGCTTTGTATATTTTTGATTAAAGGATAAGTGTTTATGAAGTTGATGTTTGTTTTGTTTTTCACACACGGCTGTCAAAAAACTGCCTTGCCCAAGTGTCAGCAGTACAGCAACATGACCGCGTCGAAACATCCAGATTAGGATGAATGTCCACCAGTGCTGCTGCACATATGGCAAGCTGCGAGTTTTGTGGTTATTTGTGTTTTTTTGGTTTTGTTTTGTTTTTTGGCGCCACCCAGTTGTGGATGAACGAGCTAAAGATCAAATGAAATACATGTGAAACAAATACAATTTATTAAAACGACTTTTTAAAATAGCTTCTTTGTTGTTGTTCTTGCCTTCCAGTCAGTCCAATTGCAAAGACGTAAAAAACAAAAACAATAAAACTAAATGGTGGCGTCCGGGTGGCCTATTCCGTTGCCTACCAACACGGGACGGGGTTGGGCGGGCGTCCCTACAGACACAATTGGCCGTGTCTGTGGGTAGGAAGCTGGATGTGGGTCTGTGTCCTGGTTGCTGCACTAGCGCCTCCCCTGATCAGTCAGGGCGCCTGTTCGGGGGGAGGGGGAACTGGGGGGAATAGCGTGATCCTTCCACGCGCTACGTCCCCCTGGTGAAACTCCTTACTGTCAGGTGAAAAGATGTGGCTGGTGACTCCACATGTATGGGAGGAGGCATGTGGTAGTCTGCAGCCCTCCCCGGATCGGCAGAGGGGGTGGAGCAGAGACCGGGACGACTCAGAGAGAGGGTTGATTGGCCAAGTACAATTGGGGAGAAAAAGGGGGAAATATATATATATATATATATTTATAATAATAATGCGCAGCTTAATGGAGTGTCAATGGCAGGCATCTCCTCCATGTTGATTCAATGGTTCACCGTTCTGTTTTTTTTCTATTATATACATATTAAATTATTATATATTATTATATACCCTGTGATGGCCTGAGGGCCTGCCCAGGGTGTCTCCCGCCTGCCGTTCAATGACTGCTGGGATAGGCTCCAGCATCCCCGTGACCCTGAGAGCAGGATAAGCGGTTTGGGTGATGGATGGATGCTATATATCACTGTTCTCATATATTCTGCCAGGTAGGTCATTACATTCCGCTGTCGTTCCAGTTATCCAGCCTTCAATCAGGTGTTACACCTGGAACAACAGGCAAATGTGATGAACTACCTGGTAGAATAGGAACCAAGTGGTCCTGGTGGTACCTGAGGACCTGTTTGAGAACCACTTTTCTTGACCATATCTATCAGTGTATGTGAAGAAAATAATTCCTCAATATATCTCTATAAATTTAAATTATTATAATCCAGCAAATAATTTCGTGTAGTATTTTAAGTGTTGAATCTGCATTTGTAAATAAATCTAATGTGGATTTGCTCACATTCGTTTACATATTTTTGACATAAATTAAACACTGAACTCAAGTCCTCCGATCCAAAAATGTATTTTTTTTCCAACAGGTATTCCAATTACACCATTTCCTTCACATCGTCAATTGCCACCCTGTTCACCTGAAGGGAGGGGGCAATAAAAACTGGTATAAGTGTCTATGGAACAACTTTCTATCATGCAACTGTCATTAAGCAATATTTACTTCTGTCATGTAAATGTTCACGACTGACATGTCAGATCCTAACGTATGAGGGACTATGACGCCCCACCAGCTTCTACTAACGACCCGTTATGGTTGAAAACTGGTGAATGTTCCCTTTTAACACCTGGAAATTCTAGAACGTTCTTCTGACACCAGATAAACTCTCCTGCTTTCTTGCCGTGTCTGCCGCAGCAAGCGTGTGGCAACCTGTTCACCAACTACCCAATGCACTGGTTTCAGTGGAAGTGCAGCTTGCATAGTTGTTTTTATATATACATATATATAAATACATATATAAAAGTTTGTTTACTGGGTTTTCAACATTATCAGTACTTACAAAATAATAGAACTAGAAATGTATGAGGAACACAAAACAACAAAAAACGAAAACAGAACATGGGACAAGATCATAATGACGACAAAAGAGAAAAAACCCAACCGAAACAAAACATTGTCAATGTCACAGCTCAGTAAATTGAGGCAGTACATTTCACTCTGAGTGTCCCATACAAACATACTACAGGCCCTCTGCATCACCGGAACGTATCGTGTCCTCAACCTCCACCTACAAGGATCAGAACACAGGCTGCATAGTATAAGCATGGTGCTACATCCCTCTGGAACAGCAGGGAGGTGTAGTCGCTTAACAAGAGAAAACAATGTTCACATTACACAAAATGTGTTTATGGATCCTTCATATGTGTCTAATTTTTTCCAGCTTTATGCAATTTAAAACAGCTATAATCCAGAGAGCATGGGAAGGGGTTGCTGGAGATTTCCATCCAAGCATGATCAGTCGCCTCGCCAGCAGTGTGACAAAGGCAATTATGTTTATTCATTTTGGCCAGTCGTAATGTGGGTGAGGAAACCCCAAACAGCGCAACGAGTGGGTCTGGTTCAATCTGTGTGCTACTTACTTCAGAGTGTTAAATAGGTCTTCCCAAAACCCAACAAAACATATGAAGATGGTTTGCAGGAGACTGGTTACACCTAACACAGTTGGGGCTAACAACATCTTTGTACATTTTGGATACTCTTACTTTGGTCCAGGGAGCCCTGTGAGTGAGTTTGCATCAGATGAGGCCATGTCGGCCACATAGAGGAGGTGTGTACCCTTTTGAGTGCCTCCACCCATAATTCATCCGATATTTCCTCACCCAGTTCCACTCCCCCATGAAGATTTAATATCGCTTAATGAGGAGGCCTGTAGAGAACAAATTTGTCAATAGGCTATTGTCAGGGTACTTTTCAGAGTAGGAAGGGGGGTAAGAAAAGTGTCAAACTGTGTGTCACCAGGAAGAGCAGGGAATTGAGGATCTATGCTGCGAATGTAACTCGGATCTGTAAGTACCTAAAAAGAAATTATGTCTGGGAGGCCCAAATTTGGCTGAGTTGCTCACATGTAGGAAATGCATTATTAATATAGAGATCTCTAAACCCTTTAATACCAAAACTAGACCACATTGAGAAGGCACGGTCCACCATAGATGGGGGGGAAAGCCGGATTTGAGGCCACCACAGCATAAAAAAGGTTGTCCGGAACCCAAAATGGCATCTAAATTGGTTCCAGATCCCCAATGTTGTTTGAAGAGCAGCTTGCATAGTTAAGCCTTTAATTTTTTATTCTTCTGACACAGATGAACAATTACTACTACTACCATTACCACCACTACTACTACTTTCGACTGCTCCCGTTAGGGGGCGCCACAGCGGATAATGTTTCCATCTCTTCATCTCCCTCTGTCATACCAGCCACCTGCATGTCTTCCCTCACCACATCCATAAACCTCCTCTTTGGCCTTCCTCTTCTCCTCTTCCCTGGAAGCTCCATATTCAGCATCCTTCTTCCAATATACCCAGCATCTCTCCTCCACACATGTCCAAACTATCTCAATCTTATCTCTCTTGCTTTGTCTCCAAACTGTCCAACCTGAGCTGTCCCTCTGATATACTCGTTCCTAATCCTGTCCATCATCACTCCCAATGAAAATCTTATCTTCAACTCTGCCACCTCCAGCTCCGCCTCCTGTCTTTTCATCACTGCCACTGTCTCCAAACCATACAACATAGCTGGTCTCACTACCATCTTGTAAACCTTCCCTTTAACTCTTGCTGGTACCCTTCTGTCACAAATCACTCCTGACACTCTTCTCCACCCACTCCACCCTGCCTGCACTCGCTTCTTCACCTCTCTTGGGCACTCCCCGTTACTTTGGACAGTTGACTCAAAGTATTAAAACTCATACACCTTCGCCACCTCTACTCCTTGCATCCTTACCATTCCACTGTTCTCCCTCATTCACGCAGGCATGCCGTCTTGCTCCGACTGACTTTCATTCCTCTTCTCTCCAGGCTCTCCTCAACCTGCACCCTACTCTCTCTACAGATCACAATGTCCTCCGCATACAACATAGTCCACGGAGACTCCTGCCTGATCTCGTCCGTCAACCTGTCCATCACCATTTCAAACAAGAGAGGGCTCAGAGCCGATCCTTGATGTAATCCCACCTCCACACAGATGAACACACATCTTAAGAACAGGATGTAGGGGAAGGGAGCTTTCGGGAGACAGAGCGCACTTGGTTAACTATTGTGGAAGGAAAACTGCTCTAATAGTGACATGTAGTATAATCCATATGTAGTAATTTGTACCATTATACGCATACAGTAATCTATGTTAAAGTAAGTAATCAATTATTGTTATTTCAGATGTATGGCAACTAAGAAAATGGTGTAAATAGTCAAGACAATTCAAGTCCATTTTATTTGCATAGCCCAATATCATAAATTCCAAAATTGCCTCAAGCGGCTTTACAGCAACACAACATCCTGTCTTTGGACCCTCTCATCGGATAAGGAAAAATGCCCTAAAAAAAATAAAATAATAATAACAATTAAAAAAATCCCTAAACAGGGAGAAAAAAAAAGAGGAAGAAACCTCAGGGACAGCCACAGAGAAGGGATCTCCCCCCCAAGACGGACAACGTGCAATAGATGTTGTGTTTACAGAATTTACAGAATACAACACTGAAAGAGGATAACACAATTATCACAGAATTATAAAATATAGGATTAGGATGCCTAGTGGTGTCCATATATATATATGAAGGGTAATTAAGCTGTACTTTTAAACAAGTAAAACACCATTAACATTTCAGGAAACCCAACACGAGACCTAACCCACTACGGTCACTAGATGGCAGTATGTGAAACAATGTCCTGATAGAAAATAATGTACAACAGTGAGACATGCTGCGAAGTGAAGGAGTGGTCTGTTTCGTTTCTTTATTTAAACATATGGGGGGGGGGGAATACAATATATAGTTGGAAACAGAATGCAAAGGAGAACTGCCTAAAAACCCTCAAGGGGCTTGAAAAGTGTTATTCTTTTTTACAATATTTTATTAGGACAAGGATGTAACACAAAATATGTAGCACAACCACAAAAGAACAGGCATGTGTTATCCTTCAGGCAGCATACTACAGGAAACAATTACAGCAATGCTGCATGCACAATTTGTATGTATCTATCAATCATTCCAGATACAGCAAAAGATGCGAGACACAGTTCACCACAGGACCCAACAACAATGCATCCCATAAACACCCATGTTACAGCAGTGTAATGAATCAGTCAGTCACAACACACACACACACACACACACACACACACACACACACACACACACACACACACAGAACACTCATTCATGGTACATACACTATCATTAACAGACTAAAAACATACACTCATGATATGGCTCAAGAGTTTTCATAGTATAGGACAAGAAAGATAAAGGAGAAAATATATACACACATACATAAAAAAGAAAAACAAGCAATATTAATAACAGGCCTTTAGACTTGTATGACAAAGGAAAACAATGGTTGGAACCCGCTTATACAGGCAGACCATATGGAAAAGATTGGTCGGTGAGAAGAGATTTCATGGTTCTTTTAAACTGCTGTGAAAACAAATTCAAAAAATATAAAGGCCGAGAATTCCATATTTTGAGCCCTCAGTAGAATATACTAAACTGAGATTGAAAAGGACAGGAATGGGGGGGGGGGTCGTCTAAGGAGAAACTATGTGAGCAGTAAGTATGAAATTGATAACTGTATGCAAATATGTCATGTAAAAAAGGGCTGAGGTTCTTTTTGAGGAACTATGAACAAATAAACCAATCTGGAGATGGTTCCCCTGATAAACACTGAGGACACCTAATTGAAGAAACGGAGGCTGACAGGAATGTCTTCGATGTACACAACTGATTATTTTTAGTGCTTGTTTCTGAAGATGGTATATGGGCTCAAGTTTAGTCTGATGACTACTAGCCCAAGCTATATTACAATAATACACAGACAAACCACTGCACAACACAACATAGTGGCTACCTCAATGTTGACCAAGTGATGGATTTTGCCTCGTACAGCAATACTCTAGCCATTTTTGTGGTTATGGCCCTGATATGAGGTTTCCAAGACAAGGATTTATTAAGCAGAATGCCAAGGAATCGCATATAACAACATTAGTTATGGGGACATTATCGATTACAATTAACGAGGAGTTAAAAATCCCCGATTTAAGACCAAAAAAGGTGAAGCTTGTTTTCTCACGTTAAATGATCGTTTGTTTGACTTAAATGAAGTAGACAAGTTATTGAGGTCTTCATTTAACACCTTAAAGGTGCAGTTGTTAACTTTTTTTGTTTTATTTGGTAAAAATGCCATAATACCCACCCACCCTTTCAGCTATCAGTAATATAAGTGGTCTGAGAATAAATTGGGATCTCAGTGTTATCCTCTGCCTCTGTATTCAGGAATCTGAAAATGCTACCGCTCCTGTAAGCTTTGACCAATCAGGGCCCCTCTCTGGCCTCTCCGCCCTGATAGGTTGAGGGGCTGTCCCTACTGCTTGTCAGTCATGCTGCTGTCTTGAGTTTCCTGAGCGTTCACGAGAAATCCAGAACATTGGCGGACAACGAAGCTCAAGGCAGCGTTGGAATCGACTCCAAGTAAATTTCCAATTCTTCCGTTGCCATATTCAAGCAAAAGAAAAAAAATACATAAGATATTTTTACATTTTTTTTAAAACCGAAAAAAAAAACCCCATTTATGTGAGCTTACATGAACGAGCCTGAGTTTTGTTTGGGGGGAAAGGCTATCTGAGGAAGGGCGGGGCTGGAGAAGGAGCAGGAGGGGAGGGGTGTCGGCGATTGTGTTCAAAATCTCTCCCCCCCTTTCTTTTCTCCAGAGATACCAACTACAGCTTTAATGACGGTGTCAGGATCTTTACGTGAATAGAAGACACTTGTGTCATCTGCAAATAAAATTTTAGACAGCTTGTCTCAAACATTGGGGAGGTCATTAATATATATAAAAAAACAACAAGGGACCAAGAACTGAGCCTTGTGGTACACCAGAGTATGGGAAGAAAAGGGGAACTGGTTCCATTATAGGACACAAACTGCTGTCTATCTTTAAGGTAACTGGTGAACCGGAGCAGTGCATTGTTTCTAACTCCAAGATGTGAAAGCATCTGAAGAAGAATATGGTGACTAACTGTGTCAAAGGTCTTAGATAAGTCTACAAAATAAAAAAAATACCTAGTGTTTTCCTTTCTATCTCTAGCTTTGTATATTTCATTAATTACATGTGTAAGTGTCATATATGTGAACGTTTCTTTCTAAACCCATACTGAGGTGTATATATAGTACTGTACTTTAAGATGTTCGATTAATCTTTGATAGATGAGCTTTTCCAAGTACTTTTGATATAGCAAGCAAAATGGAGATGGGTCTACAATGGTTAAAAACGTCTGGGTCATCATCTTTATAAATAGGAATAATCTTGGCTATTTTTAGTTTAAGGGGAACAAGTCCCTTTTCCTATGAGAGATTGAAAATAGGAGACAGAGGTTTCACAATGTGCTTATGAATGGATATCAGTAGTTTTATATCAATGCTATCATGACCTGCAGAAGAATCTTTTAGATTGATAAAGGTCTCCTGAACCTCATCTTCTGTAACCGGTATTTTATAAAAAGTTCGATGTTGAGGAGTCCTTCACTATCTGATTGTTGGAAAGTATTAGGAAAGCAGTTTATTAAAGGTCAATTTACATGTTCATATAGGTCAGTGTTTTCATGTAGTAAGCAAGAGACTGATGTAGGAATATTTTGGTAAAAGGTGTCAGATTGCTTGGGTGGAGATGATGTCATGGTATTTTGGTAGGGAGAAAAAAATGTTAAAACGTAGTCACAATATGTACAGGGGTCCTGCTGGCACAGATTCACTCATGAGTTTAAGCTCCACATAAGGAGTCAGGGGTGAAGCAAAAATCAAGTGTGCCTTCTTCAGAAGATGCTTGACTTGCTCCCGGGACCAGCTCAGTTTACTGTACTTGATTTGTGCTAATGCAATAAGGCTATTACATCATACTTGACAGTATAGGACATTGAGTGATTGAAACTGATTGGCGTGCAGAGAAGAAATTCTCCCACAAAACTCTCTCACAGTTTGGTCTGTGAGAGTTTGGTAGTGTAACAGAGAGAGTCTGGCAGTGTAAAAGAGAGTTTGATCTTTGCAGTTTTTGATTGAATGGCAGTATTTCCAGCCAATGTTTCTATTTCTTATTGGCTCACTCAGAGTAAGCAGGCACAGTTCAGATTTTAAAAGTCCTAACCTACATCTGCTAGATAGCATTGGCGAACTTTGATTATTTGTGGAAATATGAATGCTTCATCCATTTTTTTACTTTTTTTTTGTTGGCTAGTTCAGGTGAAGAGGAATGAAGACATATTTACTTTTTTACATTTTTGCCAGCAGCCCAAACAACCTATACCCTGGTTCTGCTGAATGACAGAACCTAAGCAGGTGTGGGCTTGGCTAGTACTTGGATTGGACACCTTCCGAGAAAATTGAGTTGCTGCTGGAAGTGGTGTTGGTGGGCAAGTAGGGGGCAATCTTCAATCTGGTCCAAATAAACAACAAAAACCCCAATGCCCCAGTTCAGTAATGGGGACACTGTGCTATACAAGATGCTGTTCTTCGAATGAGATGTTAAACCAAGGCACTACTCACTGTGGTGGGTCATTAAAGATCCCATGGCACCTAGTGCTAAGAGTAGGGGGCCTCCCGGTGCATTGGCAAAAATTCCCAACCTGGCCACCTAATCATGCCCCCATGTAAGTCGCTGAATGATTCCTCCCTTTCCAGCTCTGATGTGTGGTAAGTGTTCTGACGCAAAATGGCTGCTGTGCATCAACCAGGTGGGTGCTACACATTGGTGGTGATTGAGCTGAGTTTCCCCCCCTTCACTGTGAAGCACTTTGGGTGTCAAGATATAGCGCTGTATACATGTAATCCATGACCAGAATTAGAATCATGTTTATTGGCCATGTAGGTTTGCACATAAATGGAATTTGACTCAGGTTTTGTGGCTCTCTTTGTGTACGTAACAGAATAACAACATTACAAACACAGCAATCTTCAGATAGATACAAAAGGTTTGACTTATACAGGTGAAATTATTAATTATATTATTTTTTCATATACCTTACAATGTCTTCAAAATATTCAGAGGTAGAAGATAGCATGGGATCAGACCACATGGCTCTGGAAAGACTGTACAGGGAACTTGAAGACCAAACAAGGACTATTTTCTTGATTTTTTTCAAACTCCTAGGATCCAGGAAGACTGGACTGTGAAAGAACACTGGAGACAATATAAATGTGTTTTTGTGCCATATTAGCTGAAACTGGACAGACATCTTTTCAGAGACCTCTCCTGGTTTCCTCTGTCCCTCTAACAGTTAACCATGGACATACTGGTTGCCCCTGATACGATGTATGATATGATCATATTGCTCACTGGACTGGGCGCAAGCTGCCTCATTCCACACTGTAAAAAATAAATGTTAAGGAAAGTTGTGTAAATGAAGAAATATATGTTGGCTCAACATAATGGTTGTGTCAAAAAAGAAAAATGAGCTTTATCAATCACTGCATAATTCTGATCATTCTACTTTTAAAGTTGCATCAAGTGAAGAGCATAACTGTACACAGGCAACTGTGATGCCCACTGGAAGTGTTATCACATTTATGATGGTATCTTGGGGTTTGAGAGAATATATTGTTTATAATCATTTTATTTTTTGTGTGGAGTCTGTCTGTATGTTTATTTAACCATAATGGCTTAATCCCAGTTGCCTGTACTGATGACTCCATTACACGGTTGAGTGATGATATTGTGTTGAGCGGAGTTTCTTCATAACATTGAGAGACTTCGAGAAAGCAAGTCACGGTTGACTGACGTCTTTATTCCATGACTTTTCAGGTGGGTACCGTGTCACAAGCACTATATATTGTTTCATACGATCTTTATAGTTTTTTTTTCTTTTTATTAGATTGGCGAATATAGAGTTTATCTTGTTTTTACCATTGGCTAGTAGCTAGCTAATGCAACCCGACTAGTAGCTAGCTAATGCAACCTGGCTAGCCGCGAGCGTTAGCTCTGTTGTCGCGTAGGCAACGTCACGTGATTCTCTCCATGCTGTGTAACTTCATATTTTTGCTCCCTTTAGTCTAAGTCTTGATTGGCTCAACAGTTTCAAGTGTTATAAAATGGTTTCCATGTTTGAAGTGTAGACTATAAATTTATAAGATTATTATTGATTGTATTCATTCATTACTGTGAACAGGTCCTCCTATAATACTGAAAAGTATATGAAAGTGAATTTAAGATGCAGAATGTAAACACGTTTATAGACAAGATGACAGTACAAGGACCCACTAAACCAACTGCCAGGTAATACTTTAAAGTCTCACATAAGGAGATAAAACTGTATGCTCATTGACCTCAAATATACTTTTTGGGAAGATTGTTGTTATGAGTAGGGCGATATCTCTGATGTGATGGAAAAGGCATGAAATGTATGCAGGCATACAATGTATATGTAGTCTATGGGTTAAATAGCATGCTTACATCACTTATTGTGCATGTCTTGCTGAATCTATGTGCACTTACTGTTTGTCTGTCTAGTTTTGAGTTAAAGTGCTGGATTGCCAAGTCAAATTACTGTGCGTCTACCTGATGCATTTGGGGCCCGATTCTCCCACCCGTGTAAGAGTTACACACTGCCAGTTGCCAGAGGAGAGGAGAGGAACAGGAGGGGAAGAGCAGAAGAGAGGAACAGGAGATGAAGAGCAGAGGAAAGGAAGAGCAGAGCAGAGGGAGAGCAGAGAAGAGGAACAGGAGAGGAAGAGCAGAGGAGAGGAGAGGAACAGGAGAGGAAGAGCAGAGGAGAGGAACAGGAGGGGAAGAGGAGAGGAAGATCAGAGGAGAGGAAGAGCAGTGGAACAGGAGAGGAAGAGCAGGGGAGAGGAACAGGAGCGGAAGAGAGGAAGAGCAGAGGAGAGGAACAGGAGGGGAAGAGGAGAGGAAGAGCAGAGGAGAGGAACAGGGGATGAAGAGCAGAGGAGAGGAACAGAAGATGAAGAGGAGAGGAAGAGCAGAGGACAGGAACAGGAGAGGAGAGGAAGAGCAAGGGAAAAGGAAAGAGCCAGGCACGGGGGGGCCATCTAAGATTATGTCGTCCTGCGCCCAGGTAAGACTCTCAGCTGGCCTGAATTTGCCTTATCTCTTTCTGTTCTCTGTCTGGTAGGAGAAAAGCTAAATGTTGGCTTCACCACCAGAGATACCCTCAACAGGCTCCTTGAGGCTGGAGACATCACAGCTCAGGAGGTGCAGCTATTCCAGCAGGCAGCACTGGTGTTTCTGGTCAGGGCTGTGGAGTATGGACTCTACAGACTCCCCCTGAAGGAGGCCCTTCTGAAGCACGCAAAATTTGTTGATGTACAGCAGAGGGCTGAGTGTGGGGTGGAAGATGCCCTATACTTCGTAGACAGGCAAGGGCTTCCACATTTTCCAGAATTTCAACATATTGAATACTTTAAGTGTAATTTTGATCATGGTCACAAAACAAATCCTTAATCAGTTATTTACACATGGTGCTCTTTTTAGATTTCAGGAACTACTTCCTTTCCATGGGCCACAGGAACAGGACAAGGTGAGTGAGGAGTTCCTTGAGTACCAACTCGTGGATATCCCCATGCCCCAAGATCCTACCGCCTTTAATGTTGAGGAGTTTTGGGGAAGTATGTCCTCAACAAAGAGCAAGGTAAGACATATTTGGCACCACATGACATAGACATAATTAATTTAAATAATAAAAGCAAAGCATTTGAGTAATAGAGGCCCTTGGTTCCTTTTTTCAAAGGTGACCGGTTTGACCCAGTTTGGGAGGCTTTCCAAGATAGCTGCATTAGTTTTAGTACTCCACCATTCAAATGCAGACGCTGAGAGGGTTTTCTCCATGGTTGGTCTAAACAAGACCAAAACGAGGAACAGCTTGGCACTTGATGGAACTCTGTCATCCATCATGGCAGTTAAAATGGCTGGCCTGGAACCACAGTGCTTCAAATGGGAGCCACCAACCCCTGTGCTGAGGGCCTCAAAACATGCCAACACCTACAATAAATAACACTAATATTATCTCTCGCACACACACACAGCTGTGTCTTTCTTTGAAGTTAATGGCCTCATTCTCTCATTCCTGCTTGCTGTCGAAATTAGCTTATAAGAACACAATCTGAGATAAGTACATGGTGGGATATATTCATTCTCACTTCATATAATTTACTGTTGTTTTTTTCCTGGTTGTTATGAGCTCTCCATTTCCATGGAAATACATCTGGAATATTCAAAAAAGTGAGATTGATGAGCTTGGTGTTTTACTGTGAGACAGATTGTAACCTGACATCAACCCTGTCGTTTGTATTCATAATGAACATGTATACGGGCTTACTGCGCATATTAAGTGACATTCTCCTGCTCTCGTTCAGGTCACCTGTTCTACCTGCACTAAAAAATTATGAATTAAATGAATATTTTTATTTGTATGAATTTATGTGTCATTTATCAGATAAGACCCCCGTCCCCAACCCAACCAAACCCCCACCACCGCCAAAATCTCACTCTGAACTCAGTTTAAAACTTGAGAGCCCTGAGACTGCAATCAGTCAAGTGAAGTAGCTACCGTGAACACAGTAACGAGACCGACGTACTTTTGGACATTTTTGGTAAGTTCACGTTAATTTATTATTTTGTTGTCCGTATTAGCAACAACGACCAAAGTTACCATAAGGTTACCATTATCTGGTGTCCCAACTTAACCAAGATAACCTGTCTTGGGTAACTTGATGCTAGCTAAGGAGATGAGCACTAACTTAAGCTATGGTGAGGAATGAAGTTATTGATATATAATTAATGTAACGTTATAACATTATGTCAACTGACTGTTAGCTAGCTAGCTAACAGTTAACTTTAGCTATGAAGTTATCGAATACTTTTATTTTATCCTGTAACCTTAACTTTATTGATATGTAGCTAACTAACGTTATGTCATGTTGTCAGTATTACTGTCGATCAAAGTATATGTGTTTCATGTCATTCCTGGCTATTTAAATTAATGTTACACAATCGCTAACGTTAGCTAGTATCCAATATACAGTGGGGAGAACAAGTATGTGATACACTGCCGATTTTGCAGGTTTTCCCACTTACAAAGCATGTAGAGGTCTGTAATTTTTATCATAGGTACACTTCAACTGTGAGAGACGGAATCTAAAACAAAAATCCAGAAAATCACATCGTATGATTTTTAAATAATTAATTTGCATTTTATTGCATAAAATAAGTGTTTGATCACCTACCAACCAGTAAGAATTCCGGCTCTCACAGACCAGTTAGTTTTTCTTTAAGAAGCCCTCCTGTTCTCCACTCATTACCTGTATCTGAAATTTTTCCCTCGGGCCTTTCAGGGGGGGAGAAGACGGGGCTTCATGAAACAGTGGTACAGTACACAAAAATGGCTGGAATACTCTCAGAGTAAAGACTCTTCCTACTGCTACTCTCCCCTCCTCAGGTGATTCAGTTTACATCTGAAGAGGGGTTCAAAAATTGGAAAAAAATGCAACTTACAATGATGGGGGATTTGTAGGCCATGCCAAATCAGAATCACATACTAATTAGGCTTGCAACGGTTCTCGGTTTAAAACCGAACTGTACGGTCCGCCCTGTACGGTTCAATCCATCCTTATGGACCGTGGGTTTTCGGTTTTGCAGTTAAAATGTGCGTGAATAGTTGACAGGCCTTTCTTACTGCCGGAGAATGGATTTTTCACTGTGTGCCTGTGTGCAGGCAGACTGAGACAGCCTGCTGCAGAAAACCCCGCCCCACAAGTAAATATCCAATCACTGTTAGCCCCCCACCCCCCTTGTAACCGGAGCCGACAGTCGAGTTGAAAAGACAGCGGTAGCTCACAGAAGCAGAAAAAAAAAGTCATGGCGGGTGGAGGAGTAGAGAGAGAAAAGTTTGAAGAAGCACTGTCTTCATACAAATCTGCGGTGTGGGGACGTTTCGGGTTTGCTGTTGAATACAACGATGAAGGAGACAAAACAGTGGACAGAAATAACACTGTGTGCAAGCATTGCTTGACCGATGTCCCGTACTACGCAAGTGGAAACACTTCCAATATGAGCCAGCATCTCCGCCGTCACCACCCAGATGTCTCGCTTTCTGGAAGCAGGACAGACGCAGTGGGGGTGTTCATTGCTAAAGACATGCAGCCCTTTTCGGTGGTTGGAGATGTGGGCTTTCGTCAGCTAATGCATATGCTCGATCCGCGCGACGTTATTCCCTCCCGAACTTATTTCACCAACAATGTAATTCCTGCCATCTATGAAACAGCACGCAAAGGCATTGAAGACGATTTGGCTAAAACACCACGCCTTGCACTGACCACCGATAGTTGGACGTCTCGCGCAACGAGTTTCCTCACCGTGACGGTCCACTATATGTTGAATTGGGAAATGAAGAGCACAGTCCTGCAAACTCTTCCCCTGTATGAAAGTCATACAAGCGCTCACTTGGCAGACGAATTGAGAGATGCAGTGACTGAATGGAAGTCAGAGAGGCCAAACGTGAGCAGCATTCCAGTCACCACAGATAACGCATCAAATATTGTCAACGCGATCAAAGAAACTGAGGGACTGGGACCACAGATAGGCTAGTTTGCTCACACTAAACCGAACCGAAACCGTGACCCAAAAACTGAGGTACGAACCGAACCGTGGGCTAACTGGACCGTTGCATCCCTAATACTAATGCTATGTTAGCATGGGCAGAATGTGCAAAGTCGACTGCAGGCAAATGCTCTCTCTTGGCCTCTTTAAATGCAGAATATGACAAATCAGTGAGGGAAAATAGAGAGTACATTAAAACTGTTGGAGAAACCCTGCTCCTCACGGCTACGCAAAACTGCACAGAGAGCACATAATGAAACGGAAGGACAAAATAAAGGAAATGTCCTTTCCATTATGGAACTCTGCAGCACTCCACCAATCAGGCCTTTATGGTAGAGTGGACAGACGGAAGCCTCTGCTCAGTAAAAGGCACATGACAGCTCGTTTGGAGTTTGCCAGAAAGCACCTAAAGGACTCTCACTCTGACCATGAGAAACGAGATTCTCTGGTCTGAAGAAACCAAGATTGAACTCTTTGGCCTGAATGCCAAACGTCACGTCTGAAGGAAACCAGGGACCTCTCATCACCTTGCTAATACCATCCCTACAGTGAAGCATGGTGGTGGCAGCATCATGCTGTGGGGATGTTCTTCAGCGGCAGGAACTGGGAGACTAGTCAGGATCGAGGGAAAGATGAATGGAGCAAAGTACAGAGAGATCCTTGATGAAAACCTGCTCCGGAGCGCTCAGGACCTAAGACTGGGGAAAAGGTTTACCTTTCAACACGACAACAACCCTAAGCACACAGCCAAGACAATGAAGGAGTGGCTTCAGGAAAAGTCTGTGAATGTCCTTGAGTGGCCCAGCCAGAGCCCAGACTTGAACCCCATTGAACATCTCTGGAAAGACCTGAAAATAGCTGTGCAGCGACGCTCCCCATCTAACCTTACAGAGCTCGAGAGGATCTGCAGAGAAGAATGGGAGAAATACCCCAAATATAGGTGTGCCAAGCTTGTAGCTTCATACCCAAGAAGACTTGAGGCTGAAATCGTTGCCAAGGGTGCCTCAAACAAGTACTGAGTAAAGGGTGTGATCACTTATGTACATGCAATATTTCAGTTTTTTTATTTTTAATAAATTTGCAAAAATTTCTACAAAACCTTTTTTCGCATTGTCATTATGGGGTATTGTATATAGATTGATGAAAAAAAAGAGGAATTGAATCCATTATGGAATAAGGCAGTAACATGACAAAATGTGAGGAAAGTGGAGGGGTGTGAATACTTTCCGGATGAACTGTATGTGCACCAAAGGTGGCTAGAGGTACAGAGGGAGATGTTTCAGGGGGGCCCCCCCGAGTGTTACAAAGGCTGATAAAGGGTGGGCATGGAGGTACAACGCTTGCAAGACAGTGAGGGACAGGCTGCCAGCCATCATACATCTACTGAAAGAAATATCTCAAGAGAGAAATGGTGACAGAGCTGTAGAGACAAGAGGTCTACTAGCCCAAATAGATCTAGTTTGTTGGCCTCCTTTTAACATTCACCAATGTTTTCGGTGAGATAAAACATGTCAGATATTTTACTGTCCCCACAACTCAATTTGGGCACAGCTGTTACCATTGTTGATTCTCTTGTTTACACATTGAACAGTTATATATCAGTGAACTCTAGGTAGCATCATCTTAAGAGCATACGATGCAGTATACTTACAGGATTCGACATTAACCATGGCCCGATGGCCCGCGGCCATAAAAAGTTACTCTGTGGCCACTATATATCCCCAGTAGGTGGCCCCCTGTGGCCACCAAGTCAAGGTTAAATTAAAATTTAAAAAAATACCCATCGCCCTTCGCAAACGCAATGTCACAGTTCCAAACATCCCAATTCATTCGTGCCTTTTAATTCAACATTATATGAAAACAGCTAACAAAAACTTAATTTTACTCGTTGCCGGCTAGCTGCCGATATGTCGGGGCTGCTGAAATATGGGTTTACTAAACCTAACGTTACTCAAGCTGTGAACACGATCCCTACAGAAGAACCAGAAACACAAAAGGTGGACTATGAAAAAACGGAACGTAACGAAAATTTAGGAGTGAATGGAAGCAAGAGTTTAAGTGGCTAGAAAATGACACATCTGGGGATGTAACGTACTGCGGTGTGCCGCCAATTTCCTCAAAAAGCCAAGAGGTCTAGATAATTTTTCCATCAGAAACAATGCCTTCAGGAAACGCCACATCAGAACTCATGGAAGAAGTGGACAACACTTAAGGTGCACAGTTGCACATGCAGTTACATCGCCTGAAAATACACCCATGGGGAGACAAATACGTCAAATGGAGAGTGGATAACGGGAGGAAATGATTTAAAAAATTCAACATCGCATACTATTCTGTACGCAAGGCTCAGCGTTTTTTTGTGTGGTTTTTACAGATTTTCACCGAAAAATACCCAATTTTTTAAAAAGGAGCAGATCGGGTTAAACTGATTTTCACACCGATTTTGTTTCCACAGATGCAAAAGTTGTTCCTTTTCATGTGAGGTTACATAACAGCGTCCTCTTGTGGCGAAATTCGGCATGCTGGATGGCTTTGAAAAATAAAAACCGAAAACGTTGAGCCTTGTCTGTACACAACGAAATCGCATTCAGTGCTTTGCCTGGGCTTACCGAACTCCATATCAACAACGGCATGGACATGGTGCATGGACATGCAAACGACAAAGCCATAGCAAGGTGGGTTGGTTACACTCTAATCCAGTTAGTTAGCTAGCTGGTTAAGTTTATATGCTGCAAATTAACATAGTGCTAATGCTACTAAGTAGAGCACCTACCTAAATTTATTGGATAAATAATGTAATGTTAGCTACTCTTCATCAGCAGCTAGTTGCTCATAGTTAATGGCATTAACGTTGTCGGCAACTTTACTGCTGTAGATTCATTCCCCACATCTACAATGCCATCTGGGAACCAACACTGGAGAAACTATGCCAAGCCCGCTATATTTCAGCTCTTGCGGACTATAATTCTACTGCTTTTTGTAATGTTTTTTATTGTACTCATGACTGACGCTGGGACAATGCTGGGAGGGAGGGAGCAAGCAAGCGAGAGCGTATGAGGCAGATGGATGCGAAAAAGACAACTGAGACTAGGGCTGCAAAATTAATCGAATATTAATCGCGATCACGATTTTGGCTTCTACGATTAAATGAACATGATCGACGGCAATATTAACGTTTAAAATGCGTGCTCTGCTCATAGAAAACTCCGCTGCATATCAAATCCATCGCTTCCTAAACTAACAGTCAGCCAGCCACCAGGGGGCGATCGAGATGTTCTGGCTGTGCGGGGACCCTAATGGCAAAATTTCCTGGATATAGCAGCTGCAGTCCAGAGCATGGTCCATAAGAGTAGCATACAAGTGAGAGCAGACGGACGAAACAAACATCGAAAATGTCAGACGCAGAAGAGCTAGTCCCCAAAAACGGATCATCATCCGTTGTTTGGAAGTATTTCGGATTTAGGGCAAGTGGTGGTAAGCAAGAACAAATCATATGCAAAGAGTGCATGAGACTTGTATCTGCGCCGAAAAGCAACACAACTAACCTGTTCAACCACCTGAAAAAACACCACAAACCTCAGTACAATGAATGCATGAAGGCCAAGAAGAATAGCGTCGCTAACTTTACCTCACTGAATCCTAGTCCTTCTCAAACATCCATAACAGCTACGCTGTACAGTGCGTCGCCGTATCCATCCAGCTCCCAAAGACAGACTGAAATTACCAATGCAATCGCATTCCATTTGGCTAAAGACATGTGTCCAATAAACACTGTGAGCAACGAAGGCTTCAGGAAAATGGTCAACACGCTGGATAAAAGATATGTGATCCCATTACGCAATTATTCCTCCAAAGTGGCATTACCTGCGCTGTATGCAAAATGCCGAGGGGAAATAGAGAGCTATGTCACAGCTGTCGAGTACTTTTCGACTACCACTGACCTATGGTCAAGCAGAACAATGGAGCCGTACTTGAGCCTGACAATCCATTACATGAACTCTGATTTTACAATGAAGAGTCGATGCTTGCAAACGTCATTTTTCCCACAAGACCACACAGGAGAGTCAACTGCCTCTTTGGCCTCTTTCAGCTTTAGAGTAACACAAGGCAATTTAACCAGGAGGCTGCATACTGAGTTTAACAGAAACCTTTCTCCTGTTTCATTGCCAGGAAATGAACTTGCTGATACTGATTTAGAGAAGCACTATAGACCTGAGGATGTCTGGAATTGACATGGATACTGAGCAACAGATTGAAGAGGGAGTGGAGGGAGTGGAAGAACGGACACTCTGAGGAGGGAGAGCGAGAGGGGGACTTAGGAGAGAGTGAGAGAGAGACACGGAGGAGGAGAGAGAGAGAGGGGGAGGAACTTGGAAGAAGGGGAGAGGGTAGAGCCAGAGCAAGTTATGATTCATGGTCAGAAAGTGAAGATGATGACTGTCGTAGATCCAGACTACAAAAGAAGTAAAGATGACTGCACAGATAGTAGTAATGATAGTGATCATCACATTAATAGTTCTGAAGAGGAGGGGGGAGAGGAAACAGAAGCTGCACTTGAAGGTCCCACTGTTAAACGTCATAAGCGTCAAAGCTCGCACCTGTGGAAGGAACAGGTGATCAAAGAGAAACGCCTTAAGGGGGAAGGTTACAAAAACAGAAGGGGACAGGAGAAACAGCCAAAAACCATGAGCCAACCCTGCACATCACAGCACTGCTTAAAGTCAACGAAGCGAAGTTGTGAGCTGCTGAGTGGTGAAGAGAGAACAGATATCTTCAACCAGTTCTGGTCCATGTCGTCCTGGGACACACGCAAGGTGTTTGTCCGCACTTTAGTGGATAATGTAAGTGGTTAGTCATATTTCAATCAAATTTCTCATCTCTACTGCCTTCTTAGCTCATCAGCCTGTACTTCATTGGTTTAATGTATCTTGGTTGGCTATTTTACTTTCCCTTGTCTCCAGGTCCCTATAAAGCAGAAGAGAGGTGGTGATGCTTCAAGGAAAACAACGTCCATGTTATACCACTTGCAACTGGCAGATGGACGTAAACTACCTGTGTGTAAGAGTCTGTTCTGTTCAACCCTTGGCATCGCCCCCAGAACCATCGGATTGTGGTTAGCTCCGGACACCAATAAAGATCTACCCAAACCCAAGACCAGTAAGACTGGTAAGTAAAAATAGAATGCTTGTCAATTTGATTTAAACTTATCCAGGAATGATGGGACTGAAGGGCCAAGATGTTAGTTAAATTCCTTTGCAAGTCTATAGTATCCATTCAAATTTCTGTTTTTCTTTGCGCTTGCACTAGTGCCTGGGTATAGCTCAGTTGGTAGAGCTCTCGCCTATAGCTTGCAAGGTCGTAGGTTCGAATCCGGGCACCGCCAACTCAGCGATATGAGGAGCATTCGTGCAAGACGTGCTGGGAGCTGAAGATAGGTGTGGTGCTCCATCTCAGCAAGATGACCATGCACCGCCCAGATGTCTAGCGCATTGATCCAGGGATAGACTCCTGCGTAAGCTGGCTGATACCGACAATAGGCCAATTCCGACCACTTCTTCTTCTTCTCTCTGTAAGGTCCTCATGCACCCATATCTGATGCTGACCAGACCTTCCTGAATGAATGGGCTCTCTGGGCTGCCTACCATTCCATCCCACTACTGCCGCCATGTTCCCTCCTATAAGGACAAGAGGTTTCTGGAGCCAGGAACTGTTCTAAGTGACCTGTACAAGGAATACAAGAAAACTGCTGGTGAAAGTGGAGCACGGGTCGTGAGTGAGACATATTCCCGAAAAGCATTCAGTGAGCAGAAATACTCTGTGTTCGTACCACGAAATGACCAGTGTGATGTATGTGTCGTTGCCAGAGTAGGGAATATAGATCAGGATGACCTTGCCAATCACAGAAAATTAAAGGCTCAAGCTCAGGAGGAAAAAGCAAAGGATAAAGAGGCATCCAGCGATGAATTGTCAGTGTGGACAACGGACCTGCAGTGTGTCCTTCTGTGCCCTAAGTCAAAGGCGAGTACAATGTACTATAAAACAAAACTCCAGATGCACATGTAACCCTGTGGTTAAATTATAGGCCTTAGATATATTATATTGCACTATTAGATAAGAGTTTGGCCTATGTTTGTTATTTGTTTACCTTTTGAATATGAATAGATTATATTGTTGATATTCTTCTGCAAAACAGTTGTTTACCAATGTGAAATGCATTTACTTTTATTATTGAAAAGTTACCATTGTTGTGATTGGTTGGCTGTGGAGAGAATAACTTACCATGAATGTGATTGGTTGAGAGGGCAGCGGGGAACGTCAGCGCGAGCAGACTAGACTGGGAGAGAAAGTAGGTCACTCGTCCCTTGTGTGAGCAAAACGGAGCAGTTTGATGTCGAGTTGTTATATGCTATTTTGCGGGGAGAGAAATGTAATTGAAGTTTAGTGAACAGTTATGTGTGCGGGTGTCTGACCGAGACCCATCCCGGGAACTGTTTGTGTGGACTGGGGAGACAAACTGACTACTCGTCAGTCCCATATGTGGACCCAGCGACGTTACGGAGCGAGCTAGCCAGTCGGTGTTCGTTGCTAGCACAGCAAGACGCGCAAATGGACTGGATGCGGTAAGGGGCTCTCCCCACAGTGAGTCGGGCCGTCTTCTAGTTTAGCGAAGTAACATTATCAGTTACAGTGTAGTGGTGTGTTCATACGACCATCGAGGAACGAAGAAGGAGTCGTCTGTTGCCATGTTGTGCTGCCGAGGCGAGCGCACGGTTCGACCGTGAGATGGTGCTAACGGCTAACTAGCCAGTTAGCTAGGATGGCTGCCTGCCTGACGTTCGCTGCGGCGGGAAGCGCGAGACGAAGAGGAGCATTCATTCTTTGTGAGTACAAACTGGATGTGCAGGCTTCCAAGGGGAGCGAAGAGGGCTGTTTAGGGTCCCAACGTACCCGATAAAGAAACAGGCCTGCAACTGGGGGTTGACTTTCTTTTATTTTATTGCCGGCTTAGTTATAGGGTTGTTGAGCTGTATGCTAATGTGTTGATCTGATTCATTTGTGTGTATATGAATGCAGATGTTTGTTAGCCATTGAGGCTTATTACTTTCATTCATTCTAATAATTATTACTCATAATACATTTGTATATATAATTCTATGTACCTGTGTGAGTGTGGATTATTCATGTGTGTTTATCCCTGTGGTATCTAGGCTATGGTAAGTGACATGTTGAGACAACCTTAAAGGGCTAGTCCACCTTTTTACTGGAAGTAACCTAGTGACACCCAGAGATGTCTAGACCATGTTAGATTGCCTTAAAGGGGTCATATGCCATATTTAAGCACCTTAAAGAGGTAGGCAACTTTTTAGTTGGCGTTACCTGATGACACTGTAAGGCATTTAGAGCCTTTAGAACATACTTTAAACACATAAGAAGCGAAGTTAACATACTTCAATAGTTTATTGGATACCGAGTTGTATAGAGAACTCAGGAGCGTTGTCCTTGACAGTTAAAAGGGATAGATAGCGCTACACACAACTTTACTTGCTTTAACCTGGGTACCAAAGATGGGTATTGTTACCCCTGGGAGGAGCATGAGGGCTCTCTCAGCAGTGAGGTGTTTGCCAGCCTGCAGTTCAAACACTTTGAGTCTTTCCTAGAAGCCAACCCAAACCTCAAAAAAGTCATAGTCTGGTCTGATGGCTGCGGCTACCAAAATCGGTGTTGTACTGTTGCAAACGCATACCTAGATCTGGCCATCAAGCATGGTGTGACTATAGAACAAAAGTATTTGGTTGCAGGGCACACACGGATGGAGTGTGACTCCATGCATGCATGCATCGAACAGCGTACCACGAAAGATATTCAGACTCCACGTGATTACATTGTCATCTTTGAAACTGCACGTTTGCGGCCATCCCCGTACAAGGTCACCCAGTTATACCACGACGATTTCATGAAGTTATCTGGGGCCTATGTCACCAACATCCGTCCAGGTAGAAAAGTGGGCAATCCCACAGTCCATGACCTTCGGGCTCTCCAGTACTCAGGAGATGGTAAAATTAGGTACAAGTTAGATTTTGAGTCTGACTGGGAGGAACTGCCTCAGCGAGTCAGCATCCCTCAAGAACCGTTCCCCTGGGTACGACTCTTTTCTGCCCAGTTGCCTATTACTCTCAGAAATTCAATGACTTGCAGGCAATGAAGCCGGTGCTACCAAGAGCGGCCCGCCACTACTTTGACAACCTCCCTCATCAATAGTCAGTGTAAACACAGCACCCGAGTCAGGGGTGTAGCCAGCCCTCTGAAGAGGGGGGTTCTTTTTCTCAAAAATGGGACCTTATGCAAGCGAGCGAGCTCAAATTTTTAATGTAAAATAGTGTTTTAAGCTTACGATAGATCAAATGTAAAATAGTGTTTTAAGCTTACGATCAAATTTGGGGGTTTTGGTTAAGTTCATTTTATTGTATTGTATGGCTATTGACTTTTGAGTGTACTGCAATCAATAGGCCTACTTTTAATTACTTAGTGAGCAGTAAAGAGCATATTTTAAGGCATGAAATTGTGTTTTGAACTATAAAATCAGATCAGATTATGATGTCTGGCCATGTATATTTGAAGGGTTTCGTTACAAAATTAGATAGACCTTTATCTATATCCTATGTGTAACATTAATTGTTCCCTATTATCAATATTATTTGAATGGCATGATGGAAAAATGGACCTTTAGTGGAAAAAGTGGACCTTTTGGAAGCAAGGGGGGGGGGTTTCTTAAGAACCATCAGAACCCCCCCTGGCTACGCCCGTGCGAGTGGTTGAGGTTTGGTTAAAGTTAGGTTAGGCCAGCAAAAAAAAAAAAGAATAGAGACAGCACTTGAAAGGGACTTTAGGTTAGGCATAATAAAAAAGTTTCGGAATTAACAGTGTGCCAACATGACAGTTTTGTTGTTACTTGGGTAGCGAAACTGCTCCAATGAAGTGGACCATTACTATACTGATTCCTGCCCCACTTGTAAGTTCCTATAACATGGCTGAGCTGACCACATATCTAATCCAAGATGTTCAGGATGTTAACTTGATATTGTGTTCTTGTTCTCTCCACAATTGTTCTATTTTTGTCATGTTTAGGCAAGTGAAACAATGCCTAGAGTGTTTGTATGACATGTATTAAAAATGCCTAAGTCACGACATTATTTTCTTGAAAATTGCCTAAGTCACTTTTCTTTGTTAGGTAATCATTGTCGTGTTTATCTTTTTGTAAAATCTTGTTGATACTCCTTCAGGAACCTATTTTTAAAATATGCATTAAAAACTCTGACAAACTTGCTATAAAAAGCGTTTTTTCTTATTATCCGAAAATCGTAAAAAATGACTTAGGCATTTATCCTATGAGGCTAACGAAATGTGAGAATACTCGTATCGCAAATAACATCTATAACAACTGCAGCGCAAACTGGGGAAATTGCTGTGGTTGTTTCACGATGGCCACATCAGCTGATTAGCTGGCCTTTTTGTTTAGATGTAGTTAGCTAGCTAGATTTTCCAGTATGGATGTCATTTTTGGTGTCTCAGTTTACTAGCTAATACAGCATGCTACCAATTTAACTGTGTAATATAACAATAATATGATGGGGATTATTTATCAAATGTGTATAGAAGCAGATAAGGTTTTATTCCGTGCTTTAATTTAACATATGAATTCTCTCATCTTCTCTTTTAGAGAATGCAATGAGAGATCCTCGGATTGAACGTGCAGTGGGCCTGTGTAAAAAGCTAGTGAGCGGTTTCTCCTACAGCTGGAGGCGTAAAAAGGAGATTACAGAGGCACAAAGGGAGCTGAAGCTTCCAGAGCATGCACTGAAGATGGAGTGCTCCACAAGGTGAGGATTGAGGCAGGCCATGATAGAAAGAGTCCTGGAGCAGCAGAGGGCCATTGCTCATGTCTTGTCCACTGACAGAAAGGCCTGACACCTCATCCCCACATGGCAGGACACTGACGTCCTGGAGGCCATCAACAAATCCCTCCGCCCTCTGACTGAGTTTACTGATGCGCTTTCCAGTGAGAAGTATGTCAGTGTTTCCTTTGTAAAGCCAGTCCTCCACCTTTTCAGCTCCTCTATCCTGAAAGTGAAGGACGACGATCCAAACCTAACATGCACCATCAAGTCCAAAATCCTGAGTTACCTGGATGAAAAATACAAGGACCCTCAGACACAAGAACTGCTTGACATGGCCTCTGTTCTTGAGCCACGGTTCAAACTGAGATACGTCAGTGAGGACAATGTTGCAGCAATCCAAGCCAGACTTACTTCTGAGATGGCGAGGACCATGCCTGCGGGCATGGTAGCAAGTCATTATTGTGATTACATACAGATACAGAATTTATTATAAATGAGTGAAATAAAGTGGATTAAAATGTGCTATGAAATAAAGTGCTGTAATCTACTTTCTGGATGTGGATGTTAAATATGTTTCATTAGATTTTGGTATCCATATTTTATTTACCATACTCTTTTCAAGGAGACTGATCCCCATGTTGAGACTGCTGAGGATGCTCCAACTTCAAAGAAAAAGAAGACCTTGGGGAGCTTCTTTAAGGCCACTGAGGGAACCACACCAAGACCCTCTTCCCCCCAGGAACAACAAGCTATAGCCTCTGAGCTACATTCAGGCACGGCGCTACACCGGGGCTAGGGGGTGCTATAGCCACATCACAAATCTGTGTAGCCCCAGTTAAGCCCCATCAAGCATTTTAGTATTTTTTATTTTTAAATATAGAAATATGTAAAAGTTAATAACCAGCCATTCTGTTCCCAATCCGATCCCTGGCTGCCTGTTCGTGCTGCGCGTGTACCCTATGACGTGTGTGTGTGTGTGTGGGGGTCTGGTGTGTGTGCTCGCACAGACGCGCACGTTACGTTATGTGACTGAGCTAACTTCTAGCTAGCTAGTCGCTCATCTCGCCCCGTTGCGATGGACAGTTATTTGATAAAGAGAATAGTTCGGGTAGAAAATAAAAATCCAGACGCAGACCCTGTCTCTGAGGGGGGCAAAGAAGAACAAGGCGATAAAGATGAGTCGGAGAGAGAAACTCTTGAGCCACGACGTGACAGAGCACCAGAGCAGTTCCTTGCTGCTATTGCTAGCTGCTCCACACTCACAGCCACCGGCACCGTTAGCTCCACTGTTAGGCCTACGTCTGTTAGCAGTAGCACAGCCACCGCTCCTCCTGACGTAAGCCAGTCACCTATTGAACCAAGGCGCCCACTTCTTCGGCGTTATCCAGCCACAAAAGTTGGGGCAGCAGGATCGCTACTTCAATCGTAGATGGTACGAGGATTACAAATGGCTGGAATATTCTATTTCAAAGGACGTGCTTTCTACTTTGCATGTCGCCACTTTCAACGTCCAGGAAACCATGGAGAGAAGGCGGCATTTACCCACTATGGCTACCAGAACTGGAAGAAAGCGACAGGTTCGTTCAAGACACACAATGCTAGTGTGGAGCATAAATATGCAACGACAGCGTGGAATGAGTGGACTATTCAGAAAGAGTCTGGCTCAACAATATGCAATGCTCTGAGTGATGGACATTCGAAAATAGTCCGAGCGAACAGAGAATATATGAGAGCAGTTGTGGAGTCATTGCGTTACACTGCATACCAGGGACTTTCACAGAGAGGAGACATAGAAAACGACATGGCTGTCAACCAGGGAAACTTCCTTGAACTTTTACAGGTAATAGGCAAATTCGACAAAACAGTTGCACAGAAAATCTCAGATAATCCTAGAAATGCTAAATACACGCATCATGATATACAGAATGAAATACTAGACATTATGGCAAATAAGATTAGGGATCAGATAAGTTGTGAAATACAAGATGCTGAACTATTTGCATTGATGGTATGAAAGTAGGGATCTGAGTAAAACGGAACAAGTGTCTGTGGTGGTGCGCTATGTAAAAAATGAAGTTGTGGAGGAATTTCTTCATTTCACTCCAGCTGACGGATTAGATGCCGAGTCGCTTTTCGCTACGATCAAAGAAACGCTTAGTAAATGTAACATTGATCACACTGCGTGTATTGCTCAGTGTTATGACCGCGCTGTCATGTCTGGCGTTCACAACGGGGTCCAGGAGAAATTCAGAGAAGAGGTCCCTCAGGCAATCTACCTTCATCGCCACGCACACCGTCTCAATCTTGTTTTGGTGGACTGTGTCAGAAACGTGAAGCCAGCAGGGGATTTTTTTGTTATTGTGCAAGACCTGTACAATTTTTTCTCAGGCTCATTTGTTCATTCCCATTGCATTAAGAAGCAAAGGGAACTTGATCCTTCACAGCAGCCCATTGAACTCAAGAAACTGTCTGATACGCGATGGTCCTGCCAGTACTACTCGCTGTGGGCAGTGCAAAAAACCCTCCCAGCCATCATTGCAACTTTAAATGACATTAAGTGGCAACCAAATTCACGCAGATCGACTGACGCGCGGTCACTACTCTCACTCATTGATGCTGAATTCATCCTCCACCTTATCCTGTTTGAGGATCTGTTCCGCACAGCAAAGTACATGTCTGACACTCTACAGTCCCCTGATCTTTTGCTCGAGACTACCACTGACCTCGCACACTCGGTCATCACGAGCATAAAAGAAAAGCGCACAGAGGACTCTTGGAGAGCCATATGGAGCAAGGCAGAGGCCCTGTGCGCAATGGTCGGTGTCTCCGTACAACCCCCACAAGAGAAGAGACAATCCCAACAGCCTCGCCATCTACAGGACTTTATAGTTGAACCTCCAGTTCAAACAGAACATCCATCCATGTCCTCTCCGGATGAAATCCGAACGTTCTCATTCTACCCTGTCATTGACCGACTTGTGAATGAAATGACCCGACGCTTTTCCACAGAAGCAGGTCTAGTTATCATGGGAACGTCAGCCCTCAACCCCAAGCATGTCACATTCCTTCAAAAGAAGAGCCTTGTGCCCATGGCACATCACTATGGAATCAGAGAGGACAATCTGCTGTCCGAGGTACACCAAATGTGCCGGCTCTTGGAAAGAAAAAAAGAACAGGGCGAGACAGTTGGCAGCACACCTGAATTACTGTCCATGCTTAAACCTTACAAAGACTCCTTCGTGGACATCTATAAACTTTTACGCATATCTGTCACACTGCCAGTAACCTCCACGTCATGTGAGCGCCGTTTTTCCTGCATGCGGCGTGTAAAAACCTACCTGAACAGAATGGCAAACCCTCCACTCAGCAACCTTGCCTGCCTGTCCATACATGCAGAAAGAACCAAGGCCCTGGATGTCCAGAAGATAATAAGACTCATTTGCACTGAACCACAACAACAGACCCATCGTCCTTCTATAAAACAACACTTTGACTTGGTGAGTACTAACTGATTAATTTATTATAAATATGCCATAGGATATTGTATTGTTATGTGGTATTAAGTTGGCTAATTTAGTTTATTGTGCGGCTGTCGTAGGCTCATCTATTATTATGAATTTGCAAGTGAAAGGCCTTTTATTTATTGACAGAGCTGCCGTGCCTATCTGGTGGTGGGAATTTGATTCAATGGCGCTGATCTGGATCTGGAAGGAACAACCAGACGCATGCATAGGCCTATTGTCGGCCAACAAACATTTTTGCAAATATAATCGCTAAATTCGTTTTACAAGTGTGTGCACAGTTAACATGCATAGGCTAAATGCATTGCACTTCTTGTTGTGACAACACTTTGGATATTATTGATTTAATTTTACTTACGTTGTGATTGCCATTTCATCCAAACATTATTAGATTTACACTGCTCAAAAAAATAAAGGGAACACTTAAGCAATGCAATGTAGCTCCAAGTCAATCACACTTTTGAGATATCAACCTGTCCAGTTAGGAAGCAACACTGATTTGTGAATCAATTTCACCTGTTGGTAAATTGTCTAATTTCCACCTGGTGGAAATTAGACAATTTGCAAGACAACCCCTATAAAAGGAATGGATTTGCAGGTGGTGGCCACAGACCATTTGCCTGTCCTCATCTTTTCTGGCCGATCTTTGGTTAGTTTTTCATTTTGCTAGTGCCCTCACCACTAGAGGTGGCATGAGGCGGTATCTGCAACCTACAGAAGTTGCTCAGGTAGTGCAGCTCATCCAGGATGGCACATCAATGCGTGCTGTGGCAAGAAGATTTGATGTGTCTCCCAGCACAGTGTCCAGAGCATGGAGGAGGTACCAGGAGACAGGCCAGTACACCAGGAGACGTGGAGGGGGCCGCAGGAGGACAACAACCCCGCAGCAGGACCGCTATCTGGTCCTTTGTGCAAGGAGGAACAGGAGGAGCACTGCCGGAGCCCTACAAAACGACCTTCAACAGGCCACTAATGTGCAGGTTTCTGCTCAAACAGTGAGAAACAGAATGCATGAGGATGGTATGAGGGCCCGACGTCCACAATTGGGGCCTGTGCTCACAGCCCAACACCGTGCAGCCCGATTGACCTTTGCCAGAGAACATCTTGGTTGGCAGATTCGCCATTAGCGCCCTGTGCTCTTCACAGATGAGAGCAGGTTCACACTGAACACATGTGACAGACGTGAGAGAGTCTGGAGACGCTGTGGAGAACGTTCTGCTGCCTGCAACATCCTCCAGCATGACCGGTTTGGCGGTGGGTCAGTGATGGTCTGGGGAGGCATATCCTTGGAGGGCCGCACAGACCTCTACGTGCTAGCCAGAGGTACCATGACTGCCATTAGGTACCGGGATGAGATCCTCAGACCCGTTGTCAGACCATATGCTGGTGCAGTGGGCCCTGGGTTCCTGCTCATGCATGACAATGCTCGTCCTCAAGTGGCCAGAGTGTGTCAGCAGTTCCTGTGTGTCGAGGGCATTGATGCTATGGACTGGCCTGCACGTTCCCCAGACCTGAATCCAATCGAGCACCTCTGGGACATCATGTCTCGTACCATCCGCCAACGCGATGTCGCACCACAGACTGTCCAGGAGTTGACCGATGCCCTGATCCAGGTCTGGGAGGAGATCCCTCAGGAGACCATCCGTCGTCTCATCAGGAGCATGCCCAGACGTTGTAGGGAGTGCCTACAGGCACGTGGAGGCCACACACACTACTGAGTCTCATTTTGAATCGTCTTGAAGAATTTCCACAGAAGTTGGATCAGCCTATGTTCTCATTTTCCACTTTGATTTTGAGTATGATTCTGAATTCAGACCTTAATGGGCTAATGATTTTGATTTCCATTGATCATTCTTAGGTTATTTTGCTCTGAACACATTCCTCTGTCTAATAAATAAAGATTTTCAGCTGAAATATTTCATTCATCGAGGTCTATATTGTGTGTTTAGGTGTTCCCTTTATTTTTTTGAGCAGTGTATAATTAGATGTTAGCTGTACATTTGTCTTGCTTATAATTAATTATATAATGACGTTGCTAAGGACAGGTAGAGAAGGTAGAGAAGCCTTCTGGGAATTGGAGAATTCCGGGTTCAATCCTGCTCCTCACGGTATTGTGCCAAAACGTGCTTGCACACTGGCCCAACCAACACCAAACAACATTCTAAATTTGGCAATATTATTGTTGGTAGAATGTTGGGAGTTTAAAATGCAGTGGCACACTGATCCAACAAACTTGGTAGTCCAGCAACAAATACATAAAAAATGTAGGATAGATAACATTTCGCCTATTGGCTACCTTTATTTTGACACAGCGAACTGACAGCAACCATGCCCTAATGCACCAGTCAAGGAATTAATGCAATTTGGCTCGTAAGCACGACGTCACGACGCGACGTCACGTGTGGGCGGAGTTATACTTCCGGTGCCTTGGGGAATCTCACTGCATTATTTTCCACTCAAAACAATATGTCTGAACCCGTAAATATATTTACATTAACGTCTTTTTTTTAAAGACGAACCTCTCAGGGTGAAAAAGGGTCTTTCAATGCTTTCAATTCAGATAGAGTTGTGAACGTAAATGTTTCAGGGGGCATTATAAAAGGCAAGGTACAGGCTTCCATGAAACAGAAAGTTTATCAGGTTGAGGTGAGTGAGCTAACAGGGTTAGCTAGCGTTAGCTTGGTAATGTTGGGTATTCTGGCTTCTGATGTTATATCCCACGTTTACTGGCGATTCATAAGCCTTGGATAAAGACTGCCAGTGCTTTATTTTGTTGGTAGATAATTGTTTTCCGACGTTTGACTTGTTAAAATAACTCTGACGTTCTTGGATCCAAGGCTAGCTTTTCATGTGTCTAGCTCCAGAATGGCTATGATCGTACATACTGTAACACTGTAAAGGTTTAATGAATTTAAAATACATATTAGGAATTAATGAAATATAGACTTACATGTAAGATCACAGCCATTTTAGGGCTACCATGTGTGCTACGATCTGTTTCTTATTAACGTTATAGGCCATGTTGGATACAGGTCAGCTGGGCACCAGGAAATCTCTGGGCACCTTGATGTAAAATGTTCTATTTTGTCCAAAATGTTTGGAAACATGTAATATTAGAAGAATGGTCTTAACCACATGAACCCCAGCATTCATTTAGTCATCCTCAGACGAGTTTGCCAAGGGTTTTAATTAAATTTAATTAATCAAATTAATCAAATTTAAACCTTTGAGCGTATTTAAGGACTGTGGGGCACAACTCCTCACAGCTCTTGAACCATTCTTAGTCTGTTCCCTCCTAGACCAGTTTGCCATGTGTGACCCTACAGTAGCGCAAGGCTACAGACAACATAGCTCTCGGGATTCATGGGGTCACTCAAACCTCTCCACCACGTTAAGGTGATGGTTCGAGGAGAGCATAACATAACATAAAACACAAGACACTTAGTTAGAGCCCTGAAGGACTCTGTCCAACCATATGGGTTGGATAAGTGGTTAAGTAATGTAAAGTATACATGATGTGAACATGCACGGTACATCATTATCAGGCTTAATTTTACCCACGTGACCCAGTACTGGTCAGCTCCCAGTACAACAGCAGTAAACTGAAGTTGTACTGGTCAGGTCCCAGTACAACAATATTGCACTTTGGTTGTGGGTTGGTCAGCTCCAGTATCAGAATTATGTTAATACTGTTTTGCATGAAATACCCAATTTTACATTGAGGATTCGGATTTCCCTAGTGCCCATCTGAACTGCAACTCGATGTTCAGGTTTATAACATTATAAGCCATGTTACCTGGCTTTGCGAATAAAAAGCCACCCCCCTGGGCTAGTTGCTTATGTCTGGTAGGCACTGTGATGTCTAGGGTTGTTGTGAGGGTTAAGTTGTGTTTAATACAGGTACATGTAGAAAGTCAGAAAGTGAGCTACAGCACGTGCGAGTGCCCTATCGGCAAGGACAAGTGCCATCACATGGCAGCATTGCTGATTTGGGTGGAGAAAAATGTGTCCCGGACGCGATATTATGAACCCTACATAGGCCTCGGCAAAATCCCGTACCCTGTCCCAAATCTCGCGAACGGACGCCGGATTTCCGCTGCGTTGCTGAGGAAACTATCAACTATCAACTCGGTGAGAAGCAAAGCTAACGTTAGCTACCTTCAATTTTGTAATTTTGTATTTTTCGCAATTTTGGACAGCTGGCTGCTTTTGTAATTTTGGACTGCTGGCTGTCAACAACAGAACGGAGGTAAGTAACGTTAGTTGTCTGAAAATGAACATATATCTAATAAATAGACTTTCTCACATTTAAGAAAGCTGATCAGTAAGTTGTTACCTGTGTATAAAGAGCAATCTCACTATTTACCAGCTAGCTAACTTACTGCACAAGTAGAGTTGACTTTGTGAAGGAAAGTGAGGTTTAACATGCCAAAACGCGCACTCCAGATGAACTTCCCCTCGCTGCACACCCATAAGTCCCTTCCTATCTCTCTCGCCCCGCACGCACGCACACACACACTTTCTGTCTGCTCATCCCCTACTTCCTTTTGCTTTACAGAAATGGCAGATATTCTTTGCTGTCAGATTTGCAAGCCCACTCAGATTGCAGAGGAGAAAGCAAAAGAGCTCGAGGTTAGGTGCAAGTATTTTTTTAAGAGTAGTGTAGTGTAATAAGCTGACACTTATTTAAAGATGAACCAACAAAACATTTGAAAATATTCGTTTTGATTGTTTTGCTCACCATGTTACCCCATATTGTGGCAGTCATAATTCACTGTTGTTACCGTATTGATTTGCCACAGTCCAAATCTCATCTTTACACTGCTATCTCGAACCCACTCGCCATTTCATGCAGTCATATCTGTCGATTGGCAAAGCCTTTTACAAATTGATTCGGACTCACCCCAGGATTAGGATGTCTTCTTCATTTCTGTCACGGTTTCAAGGTGACTTCAAAGTGACTGTTTATCAGCATTCCCCCTCCCAAAAATCTGAATTGTGTTCAGAAGTCAACTCATTTCACCCAGGAGGCACTTAGAATTAAAACTCCCACCTTGCAAGAGGCAGAATCACAATTCGGATTTTTGGGAGGGGAAATGCTGATAAACAGTCGCTGGAGTCAATAATAAACTGCGGATTACCTTGAATCCGTGATGGAAATGAAGAAGACATTTGTCCTGTGGCTAGTCAATACAGTAAAGACAGTGAATTATGACTGCCACAATATGGGGTTATTCACCATGTATTGACTTTATCATATGGGTGACAGAAAGTGTTGCCACCTGGATATTCCCACATCATTTGTGAGGTAGGAGAGGAGGAGAGAGTGAGGCTGAAGGTCAGGATTTGTAAATTAGAGGATGTGGAGGACTGGTTTTCTGCCTTTGAGAGTTCGTCAACCATCACGTGGAGGAAGGCCAGAACTTACCCTGAGTCAGGGAAATATAACACATACAAAGTAAGTGTAGAATGGAAGGGTAGCAATCTTGAGTTTCTGCATTGTTTGACAGTTTGAGGGCAGTTTGAGGGCACAGTTTGAGGGCAAAGTTTGAGGGCATCCAAAGACAGTCTTCCTTTTCCAATACTGACTTGCTAGTATAGTATTGGACTTGTGGACTTGGGCGTAGGTTTGATATGGTCACAAAGGAGGAGGAGGAGGAGGGGAGAGGGGGATCAAGGGAGAGGATGGGTGTTGTTTCCCTTGCCTCCCCCCATTCCCTCCCCTCCATAGCAAAACGTATGGAACCAAACCTAGGCCCAAGTCCACAAGTCTATACTAAGTCAGTATTGGAAAAGGCCAAGTGTGTCTCAAACAATAGAGAATTACTAGCAGAATGATAATTGATTATTTTACAGGTTGATTACAGATGTCAACACAAGACACACTGCTCCGGGCCCAAGGACACACGCTGTCCTGCCACCATGACTGTGGTCCTGAAAAGGAGTACAGAGGACAGGAGGTCAAGGTAAATTTTGTTTGTGTTTGTGTGTGTGTGTGTTCTGTATGTGGGTGCATGTGGGTGTCATGTGTCTCTGTGTCTCTCTCTACGTGCCTGTGTCTGTGCATTTATGTCTGACTGTCTGTGTTTCTGTCCCTCTCTCTCTGTATGTGTGTGTGTGAGTGTCTATAATGTTCTCACTCACTAGTAGATATTAAACGGCAATATGTAGGTTATCCCTTGAAAAAAAGTTATTTGATTGTTTATGGACCACTATAATGTAATGTCTAGTCAAAAAGTCCAAATATAATCAGGATAGTAGTAAGTAAAAACTGCAGACCAAAACATTTGGATACAGTATGCATACGTCTTACACTGTACTTCTCTCCTGCCTACTCAAGATCAACAGATCGTCATTTGGGGGAAGGGTACCTGCTTCAGGTGAAATGGAACAACAACCACAACCACCTTCTTATTAGTGCGGATGCTCTAAGGAAGAGAGATGTTTCCAAAGAGACAGTGGAGCGTTTGAGTGACCTTTTCCAACAAGGCCACTCCCCCTCATCTGCCCTTGACACAATAAAATATGACCTGCAGGAGGAGAAAGGTGACGACTATTTTCTGGTGGCTGCAGATCGGTCAATTGTTCCTGACCCTGGGTTTTGCTACAGGTAAGAGACCATGTTTAGAGACCATGTGAAGTTGCTTTCAGGACGATGCAATTTGCAGGTCACTGTCCACTGTCACCAAAACCCGGCCGGAGCTTCCAGCTGGCAGATTTGTACTATGGGAGCAGTCACCTGCATGTGGGCACCAATCAAAGGGTCGCCCCACAAAAATATTTTTTGGAGGTTTTAGCGCAGGATGCTGGGGTGGAGAGCCCTCCAGAGCTGGCCAAGTGTATGGAGGAAAGAGAAGATTGAAAAAAACGTTAGCAAACTTGTCTGAGGACGACCTAATGAATGAATTCAATCGGAAGAAAATATCAAAACGATCAAAAGCAAACAAACTGATTGACCATTTTCAACGGATGTCTTTGTTTTTCGTCACAGGCTGTACTACAAAATCTTCGCAAAGGCCTATGGAGTTCCCTCAGGCGAAGGGATGGCTGTGGATCTTCAAAAAAGATTAGACGCCATCAACCAGGAGCACGGTGGCAGATGTGCTCAGATGGAGGTAAAGGATGGACAGCTCATAGTGGCCATTTGTACACCCGTTATGCAGCGTGTCCATGCAGCAGTCCAGCAGAGCGGAGAGCTAGTCTTTGTCGATTCCTCAGGGAATTGTGACCGGGAGAACCATCGCATTTTCTTGCTGATGACACACTGTGCCGCAGGGGGGGTCCCTTTAGGTGTTCTCATCACAACATCTGAAAATACACCAACGCTGCAGGCTGGATTCACTCTACTCAAAGGTCTTCTGCCACCAGACGGCTTCTTTGGACGTGGCATGGAGGGCCCCCAGACCATCATGACGGACGACTGTGCTGCCCTCCGCCAGTCCCTCCATGCCACCTTCCCGACATCCAGGCTGCTGCTCTGTACATTCCACCTGCTGCAGGCAATGTGGCGTTGGCTTTGGGACAGCCACAATAAGATTGTCAAAGAGGACCGACCCCAGCTGTTGACCGAGTTCAGGCGCCTGGTGTATGTGAGCACGGAGGGGGAGCTGTCTGCTGCATATGCTGAGTTGAACAATGGGATTCTCGCTAAAAAATACCCAAACTTCCTCAAGCATGTGGCAAAGGTATGTGATTTTAGAAAATAACAATACAATTAGGGATCCCACCGATATATTAATTTGGCCAGTATCGATATCAGCCGACATTTACTAAAAATACTGGTATCGTTTTTTTAGCTACTTCTCTTTAGTTGCCGATGCTGTCAACCGATACCAGCAATTGATTCATGATGGAAAAAGAAATCCATGATGAAGCACATTATTGGTTACCAAGGCTTGACCATTCACTTTTTTTAGTGTCTCTGTTAATTGGAAGCAGATTTCCAAGAGAATAGATATCGGCGTTGGTCTTGTCAGATATTTATCTTCAGGCATCGCTATTGGCAGGGAAAAAGTGGTATCGTGGCATCCCTAAATACAATATTTATTCAATTGGTTGCACTTTAAAGTATTTTTTATCAGTGTCACAAATTATGTATGCTACTCATGTTTATAAGTGTGGTCTGTAAGCTTATTGTTACTTTCTAGGTGTATGGGAGACGCGAGGAGTGGGCCCTGTGCTTGCGCACACATCTAGTTACTCGTGGGAACAACACGAATAATTATGTCGAGAGTGCCATGAAGGTTATCAAAGACAATGTGCTGCACAGGCTTAAGGCCTACAATCTTTCCCAACTGGTTGACTTTATGGTGACCCGGTTCGAGGACTATTACATCAGGCGCCTCACTGATTTTGCCAACAACAGGGTGGTCAGACGGCAACCAAGGCCATCTACCTCAGATGTGGACTGCCAGAGAATCACACGGGTAAGGCACATTGCATACTTGCAGGACAGTTTGTAGCATTCTTACCCTTATTCTGTCTGCAGGTCACAGTTAACTATAGCTTGCCGAACGGGGTCTGTCTCGGAAGTACTGTCGGCAGCCCATATATGGGCAGCGCACAGCACAGGTGCACTGTCACACTAAAATGTGAACGCTGGAGCTGCGACACTCGTCTAACCAATGCAATCACAAGCAACAAACCCGTTGGGAAAATAAACAATTTCTTACTCACCAAAAATAAACACATCCATAGAGATAGGAAGGTCTACTTTATAAGATTCAATCAAAAATGAAGGGGGGAGATAGAGGGGATTACACGCGGGACATGCACTGAGCTGGAATCAAATCTGGGCCGCCGCAACGCTCTTGTTTTGTGGAGCTATGTGTGTTCCCATGTAATTTGGTGCACCCTTATTAATTGTTTCTTTTACTTTACAAAAATAGGAGGACGACACCAACTTCACTGTCCCCAGTGGATCAGGTACCACCTGGTACCATGTGAACACATCACTGAGTGTGTGTACGTGTGCTGTTGGGGTGACCGGTGCAAACTGCAAACACCAAAATGCAGTTGTTTGTACATTCAATGTCAACGAGGCAATACCGGCAACCAGTACACCTCAACTGCGGAGAGTGTTCCACGAGATTGCCTCTGGTGAGATTCCATGTTTTTGATGTCTGGTTTGCATACGTCATGGTACAAGATATGAAAGTATGTTCACATCAGGGTCAATGAAAATCGAATTGCATGTCTAAAGTGGCTTCAATGAATCAAATTAACCATTCACTATTGACTTATTTCAGATTTCAGTTGGATTTAACATCAACTTCTTTCTTATGAACCGATACGTCAACAATTGTCATTCCTGCTTGCCAAACTTTCAATTTCGTGATACTGAATGTCGTTTTGAGATTGAAGTGAACATTTTGGTAATGACAACCCTAACCCTTATTCCCAAAGTGTTAATGTGTTTTTTGTGGCAGTAGATGTATTGTACTCTGAAGCAAATTTATTTGCCACACAGGCAGACCCACTCCAGAGCACTGGTTTGAAAGTCTGGCCTTTCAAACGCCTGTGATGGGTGAGTACAAACATTGTAAAAGGGGAACACAAGCCAATCCAATGGACCGCTCTCAAAAGAGCCTAATCGCTGACTCCAGATGAGGGGAGACAACCTGTCAGTCTACCTAAACAACACACTGACAGCTTGCCTCATGATCTGGGGTCAGACCTAGTGGGTCATCCATTAATTGATAAAACATGGTTTGATTGTTACCACTAGAGGCCACCAGAGGGGAGAAGGGAACTGGGGAGGATAACGTGATCTTCTACAAAATCGCGGGGGAAAACATATAAAAATGTTTGATAACTTGATTGATAAAGTTTTGTTTAGAACTTTAGAAAAAAGTTCATTTAATAATTTAATCTAATTCCCCCACTAGAAGAACACCTTGGAGATGGAGATTCTGCTGGGACTGCTCCGACCCTCTCAGGTGAGATCAGGAGGTAACATAGTGATTGGGAGAGTGGGAGACATTATATAGATAGGCCAGGCATGGGCACTTGCACGAGTGCCATAGCCTGAAGCATTGATTCTCAAGTGGGGGTACGCGTACCCCTTGGGGTAGTAGAGTCTTAGTCTAATGTCACGCACCTGCAAGCAGTGCGCAGCGCAGCAGCAGTAACGGGAGGTGCTTGTGTCTTACAGCCAAGACAAAGGCGCAGCTGGGCTAAAAGAAAAACAGCCCATAAGGCTGTCACTCAGGACAAGCTACCTACATGAAAGACAGACACGTGTGTCTCCAGGCTGTTTCAATAAAGGCTGTCCAGTGAATGTTGCAGATGAAAAAGTTTGCATTTGCATCAAAGGGCAGTAACCGTGTCTTTTACACTTTAGGGACATATATTTGAGATTGGTCCCATTCAAAAAAGCGTAAAATTATTCGCAATTCTTAACTGTGCTGGATGACAATTCACTCCGGGCATTATCCCTTACATAATATCTACATTTTGCCACTTCCTGACAGGCGAACCACCCTCACATCAAGATGAGGCATCTGATGCTACCTATGAAGCTACTAGCAGCTCAGTAGCTGGAACAAGTAAGGTCACAACTAATCCTCAGATCCTATCGCTACCCTTGACTGATACTCAGCATCAAATTAATTACCATTTAATCTATCTAGGCACATCAGACACAGAGGACCTGAAGAGGCAGCTGGATGACTTTGTTGGAGACCTGAAAAGGAAGTTGGAGGAGGATGAGAGCTACAGCGCACCTGTTAAGGCTTTTCTGTCCACTTTCTCAAAGCTCCACACAGACTCAGCCATCCAGTCTGCTTTGTTCTCCATAGGGAAAGCACCACAAGCCCAACCGATGGGACGGAAGAGACCAAGGGGTTTCCTCCAAACAACCACCACAATAGGTGTCCAACCTACAGCGGTGAGACGAAGAAAGACCCCTTTGGGTGGGAGGAGAAGCCTTGGAGCCGGCCGGCCCCCAAAAAGCTCTAAGAAGGAGCACGGCTACCACAAGAAGGGAAGAGCAAAGCCCGCACCTCACAATCTTTCCTTCTGTGTCCAAGAAAACAGTGCCTTAGGGAAGACACACTGAGGGCCATATGCATGCACATGATAGAGTGATATACTGTACATCCAGTCTCCTTTATAAATGCACTAGCAACCTAATGATTTTTTTCTCTCTTTTTAGAGAAATATTGTAATTGAGCACAATTTGCTGGTAGATTGTTCACTTATGTTCATGTTTTAGCTTAATATCCCATTAGAAGTATCCAACTATTTTAGTACTATTTCCCATAAGGAATACCCAACTACTGTAGATGCCTCATAGAGGTTAGAGCCTATGACAGACTCACACCCATAACACGAGCATGTTGTCAATAGATTTTTTTTATAGCCGTTATAAAGGACAAGTGATACTTGGTAAAGTGCTTGCTTTTGTTTCTAATATGAATAATAGTAATAACTACCGTATTTTCAGGTGTATAAGTCGCACCGGTGTATAAGGCCAAAATATTTTCATATATAAGTCGCACCTGTGTATAAGTCGCAGGGCCTGGCAAACTATGTAAAAAGGTGCGACTTATACACCGAAAAATATGGTAACTATATTGATTCAGCAATAGCACTTTCCAGTGACCAATGACGTACAAATGGACCTCCATGAACTGATTTGTGTCAGGTACCTGGGTGTTGAAGGTTAAAAAAAAGCTATAGCTTTCCACATATTGGCTCAGCTCAGCTCAGCCCTGTTCTTAGCTTTGTGCAGAAGCTCCTCTACTCCCTAAAAGGAAATGGGCTCCATTGCTTGGGCGCAGGTCCTATAGCTCAAAACTATGGTTTCTTGAGGAACCCCAGGGACTCCTTGCCATTAGAATGGCAATCTAGGTTGGTGACGGTGTTATTTGAATTCATCTATTTGAAAAAGAGCTTGAGAACAAAAACGGTTGTTGGGCCCTGAGCCCCTATTGGCGGAGGTCCAGTCCCATCGTAAGGAGTCATGTTAAGACATAAGGGGCTGGCTTATCTGTCTGGCCAGACAGATTCCCTGTTCCATCAGGGAACAAAGTGTTAAGTTGCGAGATCCCAGCAGACTAGTCGCACATGATAGTGTGATATACTGTACATCCAATCTCCTTTATAAATGCAGTAGCAACCTAATGATTTTTTTCTCTCTCCTTTTAGAATTGTAATAATACAGTCAAAATTGTAATAAATTTCATGAAATCCATGGCGTGTCTTCTTTAAAGGGGAATTTCAATTTTTAAGACCCTGGACCCTATTTTTAGATCTGCTTTTATCTAAATGAATGGTGGTATTTTCAATTATTGCAGTCGCTCCTGTCGAGAGTGAGGGGTCGCCAAAGTTAGTAAATTTCTCCCCCTAGTGGCAAAATAATAATTAAAATGGCAGTCTTATGTGCTCTCCTCTGTTCATGATCCTCATTGCTCATTGAAACTTGAGTAGTTTCGATGTCTGATACTTCATTACTTTTACCCAAGTAGCCTATAGCTTTTCAGCAGGCCTTCTTTATACAACACTGTGCACTATACACTATAGGCCTAGGCTAATAGTAGAAAATGTAAACTTTCTGGTAAATGAAATGAAAGACATGACTAGGATGTTTGTCTTATGATTTAAGTGTTTGCCCTGAAAACGAAATTAAGCAGGAAGTCTAGATTATTTTTGGTTTTGATTAAAAATAATCAAAATATTAAGTTACATAACTTATGAATCGTCTAAAAAGTGAACCATGGGGTTGAAATTATGATTGTGAGGAAAAGAATAGCCTTAAGTTGACTAACCTAACAATTTTAGGTTACAAGGTCTGCCTCTGCTCCTTGGATACGTTATTGGTATTATAATTGTGATGCATTTGAGGCTTGATGAGACAAAGAATCAGAATGAACCCCAGCTAAAAGGTTACATTGAGTATTACATCACGACAGAGTCAAATATGTCATCTTCCTGAGGGTGGCGCTAATGTGCAAGAGCTGAAGGTGGCGCTAATGTGTAAGACTTGTAAAAGTCATATTACTACAATATAGGAGCTCGTTTTGTTTGTAGTCATGATAAGGGGTGAAGTATCCTATGCTCAAACGTGGAGCAAGCAAAGATTGAGTTAAAAACGTTAATGTTGATTGTGGATAACTTAGACAGGTTAAGTTGTGGGTGTACAGCGTTTCCTTGATGAGCGCTAACCCCATAACAACATATTTTCGCGTTGCTACGGTGGCGCACACGTGACAAAGCCAGAAACGGGATTTTGGCGAGGCCTATGTAGGGTTCATAATATCGCGGCCCGGAAGAAAAAGTGAATGGGATTTTGGTAAAATGCCTCAAATAATGTCTGTGGTTAACACAAGTTTAAGCGAGTTTCGGGTTTTGTTCTATGACATAAAACACGTCAGTAAATACCCTACTTGTGAATTTTTTAGCTTTAAAAAAATGTATTTTTACTGGTGATAGCATTTAAGCTTCAAATACGGTATAAAAGGTGTTCATATGTGAAGATTATCTCTCTGAACAAGTATCATAAACTTTTGTTAACCACAGACCTTATTTGAGGCATTTTACCAAAATCCCATTCACTTTCTCTTCCGGGAACCAGCGCGATGCTAAACGTCCGGGTGTTGACGTCAGCCCTGGCACACTCTATAGCTGGTGGTTAAAGAGGTTTCTGTATACTATGCACTTTTTCATAGTTGTGATAACACTATGTTTTGAGATTTTTGGTGCAACAAAGTATTATACAAATTTGCCTATTTTGCACTTCGCTGACAAAATAACTTTGTCGTCCTACTAACAGTTACTTATGCATTTTGTGCATATGTGTTTTAAAAAGAACTAATGTGTAATGTGTTGGCCCAAAAGCTGTGTTGGTGGCCATAAAGTAAGTGGTTCTTTATACGATAAAGTATATTAAAAAAAAACATCAGATTTTGAGTTGTTATTTTCATATTTTCAGCCAACTTAAAATTGTAATTTTAGTTATATTAAACTACAATTTCAATTTAAGGTTGCTACAAAAAGTAATTTGAATGAAACCATAGTATTAGGTTAGAAATGAGCAGTATTTTACTTTTGGCTTTTGCAAATTATTGAGTTGGAAAAACTGAAAACTTTAAAGTTGACATTTTATTTAATTTTAAGTTGGATTAATGCAAAATGTTGATTTGAGACAAATTAAATTATTAAGTAAATGCGACTTAATCAATTGTGTTAATCTAACTTATTAACTTAATTTCAAAGAACTTAATTCATTTAGGTGTTACCAAATGAAACAATTCAATTAAGTTGGTCCAACTATTTTCTTTTTTCAGTGTAATCAGTCTGCTGTTTTCTTAAAGGACCCAGCCCGCTGAATAGCACGTTTAGCTCTAATGTCGCTTTGTCCTCAATGAAACCGATCCGTACACACCAACATTTAACCGATCCGTGCAGTAGTAAGCTAGCTCCTCTGTTCTATGTGCACACAACCCCTTTATAATGGAAGTATATGGGGACTCTGCTAAAAACTATGATAAACAGGTATTTTCATTTTAAATAGATTTTGCTTCGTAATGCGGCCGGTATACAGCTGGGATTTAACAATGTAGGGCATGGCTTTCCTCGCATCTCAATTAAAATATTGATTTGCGTTGGGTACCAAAAATCAGCCATCTCTGGCTTCTACTAGTCAACTAGTGCTTGTACTATGCTGCTATAGGGTTTTGTGCCGGGATGTGGCTTGCATGCGCTGTCTTGAGATTATTCAAGGAAACACTGCTGTTGCTGCAGTAACATGTCTCTTTTTGTGGTTGGAACTTGGTTGGAAAACAGTTCATCGGTTCAAATTACCACAACTCCAACGGATTCAGATTCAACAAGTTCACCACCAAAAAATGCAAACTGTCACCAACAACCATGGGACACCACACAACATCGGTGTTGGCACTGGTTGGGGCAGTGTGTGGTCAGCTATTGTCCCTGAGCAAGACACTGAACCCCTAACTGCTTCCACGGGCACTGGAATGGGACAGCCCAGCAATGGGGTCAAATGCAGAGGCAGATATCCCAAAGGAGACTAATATTTATTAATTATGGTTCCAGGTCCAGCCTCATGTCCAGAATGCCAAGAACGCACAGCCACTGGGTCATTTCCAATCGAACGAATACTTAAAAAAAAAAAACTAAGTTCACCAAAGCATTTTTTTCTGTTTTGTTAGAGATTGTTTCTTATTTTAATTGATTGAGTTTAAGATGTACAGACAAAACCACTGCAGATATTTGTGGCTGTAATGTTGAAGGATATGGGCACTAAATTTCATGTTTAGCACTATTCCTGGCTTCTCTGGCATGTATCTGACTAGTACAGGTTGAAATATTTCTATTTTGTGCAGTACAGTTCTGTGTCAATACTGTCGGCGCGCGCACCCTGGCTTGTTGCTAGCGATGGTCACACTCAGAGCTCAGAAGCACTCAGGGCTTGGTAAGGATAAACCATGTAATTCCTGAACTGAAATCCACGTATATCACACCTTTTAAGAGTTTTTGGGAGTGTGACCATCGCTAGCAATGAGCCAGGGTGCACACACCAACGGTATGGACACAGAACTCTGTACTGCACAAAACAGAAATATTTTAACCTGTACTAGTCAGATACATGCCAGGGAAGCCAGGAATAGGGCTAAACATGAAATTCAGTGCCCATATCGTTTAATTTGATTTCTCAGCAATAATGATTCTTCTTTTTCATGTTATCTTAAAGGACCAAGAACTGGTGTTGGTGCGCTGGCGCCCTTGCAAGACCTGGTACACTACCGTTCAAAAGTTTGGGATCACCCAAACAATTTTGTGTTTTCCATGAAAAGTCACACTTATTCACCACCATATGTTGTGAAATGAATAGAAAATAGAGTCAAGACATTGACAAGGTTAGAAATAATGATTTGTATTTGAAGTAAGATTTTTTTTACATCAAACTTTGCTTTCGTCAAAGAATCCTCCATTTGCAGCAATTACAGCATTGCAGACCTTTGGCATTCTAGCTGTTAATTTGTTGAGGTAATCTGGAGAAATTGCACCCCACGCTTCCAGAAGCAGCTCCCACAAGTTGGATTGGTTGGATGGGCACTTCTTGCGTACCATACGGTCAAGCTGCTCCCACAACAGCTCAATGGGGTTCAGATCTGGTGACTGCGCTGGCCACTCCATTACCGATAGAATACCAGCTGCCTGCTTCTGCTCTAAATAGTTCTTGCACAATTTGGAGGTGTGTTTAGGGTCATTGTCCTGTTGTAGGATGAAATTGGCTCCAATCAAGCGCTGTCCACTGGGTATGGCATGGCGTTGCAAAATGGAGTGATAGCCTTCCTTATTCAGAATCCCTTTTACCCTGTACAAATCTCCCACCTTACCAGCACCAAAGCAACCCCAGACCATCACATTACCTCCACCATGCTTAACAGATGGCGTCAGGCATTCTTCCAGCATCTTTTCATTTGTTCTGCGTCTCACAAACGTTCTTCTTTGTGAGCCAAACACCTCAAACTTGGATTCATCCGTCCACAACACTTTTTTCCAGTCTTCCTCTGTCCAATGTCTGTGTTCTTTTGCCCATCTTAATCTTTTTCTTTTATTGGTCAGTCTCAGATATGGCTTTTTCTTTGCCACTCTGCCCTGAAGCCCAGAATCCCGCAGCCGCCTCTTCACTGTAGATGTTGACACTGGTGTTTTGCGGGTACTATTTAATGAAGATGCCAGTTGGGGACCTGTGAGGCGTCTGTTTCTCAAACTAGAGACTCTAATGTACTTATCTTCTTGCTCAGTTGTGCAACGCGGCCTCCCACTTCTTTTTCTACTCTGGTTAGAGCCTGTTTGTGCTGTCCTCTGAAGGGAGTAGTACACACCGGTGTAGGAAATCTTCAATTTCTTAGCAATTTCTCGCATGGAATAGCCTTCATTTCTAAGAACAAGAATAGACTGTCGAGTTTCAGATGAAAGTTCTCTTTTTCTGGCCATTTTGAGCGTTTAATTGACCCCACAAATGTGATGCTCCAGAAACTCAATCTGCTCAAAGGAAGGTCAGTTTTGTAGCTTCTGTACCGAGCTAAACTGTTTTCAGATGTGTGAACATGATTGCACAAGGGTTTTCTAATCATCAATTAGCCTTCTGAGCCAATGAGCAAACACATTGTACCATTAGAACACTGGAGTGATAGTTGCTTGAAATGGGCCTCTATACACCTATGTAGATATTGCACCAAAAACCAGACATTTGCAGCTAGAATAGTCATTTACCACATTAGCAATGTATAGAGTGTATTTCTTTAAAGTTAAGACTAGTTTAAAGTTATCTTCATTGAAAAGTACAGTGCTTTTCCTTTAAAAATATGGACATTTCAATGTGATCCCAAACTTTTGAACGGTAGTGTATATTATTAATTAATAATTAATTATTATTAATGAATGAATGAATGCCATTCACTTATGTTATCACTAATGCTCCATGCCCTAGGTGTGGTTGAAATAGGCCAACCCACTGCTTGTCATGATTTAATGCTTCATTTTCACACCAGGATCCGACAGTGGGATACACTTCTTGGGTTTTATATGCAGTCGTTCAGCGCAAGGGCAAGTGAGCTATACAGCATTTTGTTTGCCAGTCTGTTAAAGTGTTCACTGACTTCATTCAGCCTACAATATCAATTGTACATGCCAAATTAAATCAATCAACACAATAAAACACCAAATTCACTCATTAAATTCCGACATAGTTGCCACAACTCCAAATGGCTGGATGTGGCTTAGCAGTCAGGCATGTGCTTGATGGGTGGTTCCTATCCCCTGCTTAAGTTTGCTATGAGCAAAGCCTAGCGACAGTTCTGCTGCTGAAGCGTGAGCCCAGTCTTGCTGAAATCCATGCCTGTAAAGGGGCCATGATCACACTACGACTGCATTGCTAAAACCATGGCCCATTCAAACCCTCCACACTTCAACCTGTTCAACACCGCTTTTATGCAAGGTGTCTGCTTGATTTCTTGTTAAAATTATTCTTCTTTCTCTTAACAGAGCTTCCAAAGGCTGTGAGGCATCTGAAAAAGATGCTGGAACGGGTTCAAGCTAGCCAGCAAGAGCACCCAAGGTATGGATTGTGAGGCAACATGCTCAATCGTTTGTTGTGAAGTAGCGTTGGAGACTTTTTACCAGTGGCATGTAATGCGTGGGAGGATCAAGTTATTCTCACCAATTCCTTTCTCTCCCATCATGTGCCCAATTGACCAGAGGAGGTGCTATAGTGACCAGGGTACTACATGTTTTTGTGAGGGGTTCCTGTTAGTAGGAAACCCCTGGGGACACGGGGAGAACATGCAAACTCCACACAGAAAGGCCCAAAAACCATCCTATTCCGTGTCCACATATTTGGGAGTTTTGCACATAAGAGATTGGCTGAAACCAGCTTCACCTTACGGCCCGGACAATGGACACCGTAGAGTCACTAGCCATCCCCATTTCTGAACCCCCCCCACACACACTGGAGACACATCGTCCTCTGCGGGACTCAAACCCAGGGACTTCTAGCTGTGGGGCGACAGCACTACGACTGTACCAGAATTTTTAGAAAATAATTTGTTTCAAGACTGGCAGTCTTCCACTTTTCCCACTTCTTTTTGACTGGTTTCCACTTGTTTTAATCTATCTAGCACCACAGCTGCAGCAGTGATGTCATCACCAACATCTGCACGTGCTAATGTCATCTCCAACATCTCCAGCTGCAAAACCAGTGAGGTGTCCATCTGCTGAAGAGTCATCTGATGAGTCTAACAACATGGCAAGTATTGCACTTTTAAAGCACATTCACCTGGATTACCTTTGTGTCCGTCAGTCCGATTATTTGTCCGTTTGTCTGTCACCACGATGTGAGGGCCTAAACGTGCACGGATTTGATTGATGAAATTTTGAACGTGCGTCTGGCCTGGAGATACACCCAGACCTAGAGCTGCGCGATGTTTCGGTTTAACCGAACAGAACCATTTCCTGGTGAAAAAGGTTATTTAAATGTTCACATCGTACATTCGATTTCCACAAACGCGTTATTTTTGGTATATATAAGCCACCGTAGTTTCCGCTGCCTTTCATCTTCCACACACGAGCGCGAGTCTTGAAAACAATAACAATGCCGGCTCGCGACGCTACTGGACTACCGTTACAAACTTCCGTTCTCGGCAGAAAGAACTGGTAGAGTACTTCACTTTACCGGGCAAATGCGACAATGACGAGTCCCGATCCGCGTTTACCAATACCAGGATTCACGTTGTTGCACATAGGCTAAATGCGCGCATCCCATGAACTACAACTCAACTGTATTACCTGTCTTGCTTGCATGATGTCTGTACCGTTGGCCCGAGGCAGGGGAACACTGTGCAGGTAGGCCATTTGTCTGTATGTGGCTTGTGTCTGTATCTGTGTGTACTCCAAGTTGTGAATATCTACGGTAGATAAACAGTAGATATGGACTACCGGTAGATAGTATTTTGCGTTCTAGTAGTGCGTTACGCGCACGCGCTATGCTTTGGGGATGAATGCGATGAGAATGCATCCATAGTGTATGCGCGTGTTGGAGCGCAGAGGTCTGGGCCCGGGGTGTGTGTGGGCCAAACATACTTCACGACACTAGCTGCAATGCAGCTCTTGCAATGGGATTATCAGTTATTTCTGTGAGCCCATGCAGTCGGTGTCCATAAAATCAATACTTGCTGTCTGACTTAGTAATGAAGAGATATCTGGTGTGTGTGTGTGTGTGTGTGTGTGTGTGTGTGTGTGCTTGATCCCTCTATTCTACTTTTCTACTGTAGGCTATATGTGTGAGTGACCCATCATTTACAGTTAGGCTAATATTTCAAGACACATTTAGTTAACTATGGAAATAGTGCGATTAATCACAATTAAATATTTTAATCATTTGCAGCACTAAATATGTGATTATCACTTTGAATTCAAAAAAAAAAGTTTAAAAAAAAATTCAATATATATATATATTTTGTTTTTTTTATTTATTATTATTTACAAAAAAATCGTAATCGAAAAATCGGCTTTGAGAGAAAAAAAAATCGGGATTTTCTTTTTAGGCAAAATCGAACAGCCCTAGCCAGACCATTTTAAAATTTTGTCCATAGCCCAAACAGGCGTGGCTGAGCGGCACGTTCAATGCCGCGCTATGGCTTGGGCAGGTGAAAAGGTTTTTTGTAGGCAAATTAAATTTGGGATGCAGGTTAAGGGCATGAAGACACACCAAAACTGACTAGCAGAATTAGCCCTAGTCCAACAGGAAGTCCGCCATTTTGCTCATAATGTGGCGTTTGTGTCTGTACCACGATATGAGGGCCTAAATGTGCACGGATTTGGACAAAATTTAGCATGGACATCCGGCAGAGATACGCCCAGATCATTTTTGATTTTCGGTCGTAGCCCCTCGTTGCTATACATGGTTTTTGTTCTGGCTCAGTGGCCAAGTGATTAGAATGTCTGCCCTGAGATCGGGAGGATGCTGGTTCGAATCCCACCATCGGCTGTGGCTGCGTCATAGTACTAAAGACTGTAAAAATGGTACCCAGTGCCGCCCTGCTTGGCATTCAGCATGAAGGGTTGGATTGGGGAAATTTCCCTGTGATGTACTGTCGTTATGTCCAGGGGGTGTACTTGTACATCAAGCTTCCAGTTTGATCGAGCCTTTGAGCCGAAAGGCTCGAACGCCCCGCTCCTGTTCTCAAAGCTTCTTCTAAGTAGATTTGTTGTGCAATGTCCTAATTGTTGCTATTATGTTTTACAGGTCTGTCTTGTGCCAGGTTCCGATGTTTATGTCTCAAAAGTCAAGCTGAGCGCACTACGCTCAACGACACATGCGTCTTACATTGGGGACCTGGCCGTTGTAGTCTTTGGCAGGGATGCCCTGTCAAGCTCCAGCTTGACAGGCAGACAGTCTGCGGCGCACAAGGAGCTAGAATGCAAGCCCTCATTGGATAGGGGAAAACTCGAAGCCTTAATTGGTGAGTTTTTTAATATTGTGGTCACTTCTCGCATACCAAGAGTCAATCACCCATTTCGGCATGTGCAACACACTACCACCAGTTGGTTGAAACTCACTTATGGGGGGTTATTGGCTCCACGCAAATGATTGGTCTGCTATAGTTTGTCTGTGATTGGCTATTCATGTATAGAAGCAATCTTTAAAGGGTATAACATGCATTCCTATTTATTATTATAATATCTTTCATAAGGCTACCTTTACAACTTGTGGTAATTGTGTCCATTGCAGGGCATGCCCGGATCAAGTTTCCGTCTGTTTCCGTGTCTGAGGTGAGGCGTATCATCCATCAGAAGTGTAACAACTTGGCCTATACGTCCAAAAAGTAGACGATCATCGTCCCTCTCTAGGGATGTCCCGATCCAGCTTTTTGCATTTTTGATCTGATACCGATATTGCAGCTTTTAATATTTACTACTTATTTTCTTGTCAGACTGTTGTATGGTTTTACTGTTAAGAATTACTAAGGTTCATGGTATAAGGTGATTCATTGATCATCCTTTTTTTTTTTAAGATTTATTTTTGGGCACCAGAGCGTGCTGCGCTAACCACTGCGCTACGTAGCCGCACATTTATCCATTTTGATTAAGAAAAAAAAAAACTTAGTGTGCAGCTGTCTATTTGTGAGCATTCTGTTACCTTGCTGCAAGAAATGTTTACTTGTTTATTCAACTTGTTTACCCAATAAAACAGTTAAAAACAAAGAATAATTAGCCAATTTTATAAGATTTGGTTGAATAATCCATAATAACCCAGCCACTGAGGATGCACAAGCCAGTGCATCCTTAGTGCCGGTCCCAAGCCCGGACAAATGGGGAGGGTTGCGTCAGGAAGGGCATTCGGCGTAAAATCTTTGCCAAATCAAATATGCGGATCATAAATAAGACTTACATACCGGATCGGTCGAGGCCCGGGTTACCAACGACCGCCACCGCTACTGTTAACCAGCAGGGTGTCGGTGGAAACTATGCTACTGTTGGGCGAAGGAGAAGGAGAGGGGGAAAGCATGTCCAGAGGCAGCTAGAGAGGAGGAAGGATAAGCATGTGGAGGTGAGAGTTGGAACTTTGAATGTTGGCACTATGACTGGTAAAGGGAGAGAGCTGGCTGACATGATGGAAAGAAGAAAGGTAGGCATACTGTGTGTGCAAGAGACCAGGTGGAAGGGGAGTAAGGCCAGGAGTATCGGAGGTGGGTTCAAACTCTTCTACCATGGTGTGAATGGGAGGAGTAATGGGGTAGGGGTAATTCTGAAGGAAGAGTATGTCAAGAGCGTGCTGGAGGTGGAGAGTGTCAGACAGAGTGATGAGTATGAAGCTGGAAATTGAAGGTTTATTGCTGAATGTTATCAGCGCATATGCCCCACAAGTTGGGTGTGAGATGGATGAAAAAGAAGAATTCTGGAATGAGTTGGACGATATGGTGGAGAGGGTACCCAAGGAGAGAGTGGTGATTGGAGCCGACTTCAATGGACATGTTGGTGAAGGGAACAGAGGTGATGGGAAGGTATGGAGTCAAGAAGAGAAATGTGGAAGGACAGATGGTGGTGGATTTTGCGAAAAGGATGGAAATGGCTGTGGTGAATACGTATTTCAAGAAGAGGAGGAACACAGGGTGACGTACAAGAGTGGAGGAAAGTGCACACAGGTGGACTATATCTTATGTAGAAGGCGCCATCTAAAAGGGATTGGAGACTGCAAGGTGGTGACAGGGGAGAACGTAGCTAGGCAGCATCGGATGGTGGTCTGTAGGATGACTTTGGAGACCAAGAAGAGGAAGCGAGTGAAGACACAGCCGAAGATCAAATGGTGGAAGTTGAAGAAGGAAGACTGTTGTGTGGAGTTCAGGGAGGAGTTAAGACAGGCACTGGGTGGTAGTGAAGAGTTGCCAGATGGCTGGACAACCACTGCAGAAATAGTGAGGGAGACAGCTAGGAAGGTACTTGGTGTGTCATCAGGACAGAGGAAGGAAGACAAGGAGACTTGGTGGTGGAATGAGGAAGTACAGCAAATTATACAGAGGAAAAGGTTGGCAAAGAAGAAGTGGGATAGTAAGAGAGATGAAGAAAGTAGGCAGGAGTACAAGGAGATGCAGCGTAAAGCAAAGAGAGAGGTGGCAAAGGCAAAGCAAAAGGCGTATGGTGAGTTGTATGACAGATTAGACACTAAGGAAGGAGAAAAGGACTTGTACCGATTGGCTAGACAGAGGGACCAAGCTGCAAAGGATGTGCAGCAAGTTAGGGCGATCAAGGATAGAGATGGAAATGTGCTGACAAGCGAGGAGAGTGTGCTAAGAAGGTGGAAGGAATACTTTGAGGGGCTGATGAATGAAGAAAATGAGAGAGAGAGAAGGTTGGATGATGTAGGGATAGTGAATCAGGAAGTTCAGCGGATTAGCAAGGAGGAAGTGAGGGCAGCTATGAAGAGGATGAAGAATGGAAAGGCAGTTGGTCCTGATGACATACCTGTGGAGGCATGGAGATGTTTAGGAGAGATGGCAGTGGAGTTTTTAACTAGATTGTTTAACACAATCCTGGAAAGTGAGAGGATGCCTGAGGAGTGGAGAAGAAGCATACTGGTACCGATTTTCAAGAACAAGGGCGATGTGCAGAACTGTAACAACTACAGAGATATAAAGTTGATCAGCCACAGCATGAAGATTTGGGAAAGAGTAATAGAAGGTAGCTTAAGAGGAGAGATGACGATCAGCGAGCAGCAGTATGGTTTCATGCCAGGAAAGAGCACCATAGATGCGATGTTTGCTTTGAGAATGTTGATTGAGAAGTATAGAGAAGGCCAGAAAGAGTTGCATTGTGTCTTTGTAGATTTAGAGAAAGCTTATGACAGAGTGCCGAGAGAGGAGGTTTGGTATTGTATGAGGAAGTCAGGAGATGCAGAGATGTAGGAGTGGTGCAGGATACGTATGACGGAAGTGTGACAATGGTGAGGTGTGCGGTTGGAATGACAGATGGGTTCAAGGTGGAGGTGGAATTACATACATCAAGGATCGGCTCTGAGCCCTTTCTTGTTTGCAATGGTGATGGACAGGTTGACGGACAAGATCAGGCAGGAGTCTCCATGGACGATGATGTTCGCGGATGACATTGTGATCTGTAGCGAGAGTAGGGTGCAGGTTGAGGAGAGCCTGGAGAGGTGGAGGTATGCACTGGAGAGAAGAGGAATGAAAGTCAGTAGGAGCAAGACGGAATACTTATGCGTGAATGAGAGAGAGGACAGTGGAATGGTCAGGATGCAAGGAGTGGAGGTGACAAAGGCATTTGAGTTTAAATACTTGGGGTCAACTGTCCAAAGTAACGGGGAGTGCAGTGTTGCTTCCGGTTATGGCGAGGGACTAGGGGGTCGCACATCTCAAGCTCTGCAGCTACCGTGTAAATTAATCCTACAATACTAATCCGAATCTTGTCTAAAGTCACGCAATACGTGTATAAGAGTACCCAGAACTAAAATGTCAGGGAAAAACCCGAAAGAAAAGGCAAAGAGAGAAAAAGAGAAGGAGAAAAGGAAATCGCGACACGAGGAGGCCGAGAAGGTTAGCGACGCCATGCAGGTTGAAAATATGGCTAACGAAGGAGACGACCACGAGGAAGATGACGAAATGTTAGACACAGATAAGAATAGCAACCTAGATATCATGAAAGCCATACAGTCTTTGAAAGGGGACTTTACAAGAAAATTGATGGAGTGCAAGCGACAATTGCGGATATAAAGAAACAAATACAGGAATGCACGGGCCGCATGGAACAGGCCGAGCAACGGATTTCTGACGTGGAGGACGACGTTGAGAAGCTAACACCCCGAGTTAGCACGCTGGAAAACACCGTCAAAAGCCTTACTGACAAAGTGGAGGACTTGGAATGCAGGAGTCGGCGAAATAACGTAAGGTTGGTGGGCCTACCGGAGAAAGAAGAGGGCCAGGATGCACCTGCATTTTTGGAGAAGTGGTTGCCGGAGGCTCTGAACATGGATACGCGGGAGGGCTTGGTAGTGGAGCGGGCTCATAGAATCGGCGCTCCGGTAGACTCTCGCATGGGTCGTCCAAGGACATTGATCATGAGGTTCATGAACTTTAAGGACAGGGAGCGAGTACTAAAGGCAGCCAAAACCAAGGGACAGGTCCTTTACAAGAACACGCCGGTCCGTTTTCACATCGACCTCTCTGCTGGGGTGCACAAGATGCAGCGCGACTATGACCAGGTCCGGAAGAAGCTGAGAGACCAGGGGATCCACAAGCACAGAATCATCTTTCCAGCCCGGCTCCTGGTAACACACGACGAGAGACCCCACACTTTTCAAACCCCAGCAGAAGTGGAGCGGTTTATTCAATCCCTCGGATAAGGACTGATGCAGTAGGCTATTAAGCTCACTTTATTTTATTTTATTTCCATTTACACGAAAGATGTAGCTACGTGTTCGGGCTGTCGCCATTTTGTTTTTGTTTAGGCTTTATTTTTCTACCTGGACAGGACGGAGTCTGGTTTATAGCTAGACTATTCAGCTTTTGTGGAATGCACTTAACCCTGAATGAGAGACAATGTCCAAGCACCAGCCGAAATGACATGGGCACATCCAAGTAGGCCTAGGCCTAAGGGACAGAGTCATCATCGGTTTATGCGCCTGTCGGAGGAAGGAAGGCCCAATGCATCGCGGACTCTTGTGACCAGGCTACAGACTTTTCCCTCTCCTTGTCTTCCAGTCTGCATGCACGGGTTCCAGGTTTGTGTATGTGCTCGGATGGTTAATTTTATATATGCCTACATGTTGTTGGCGTTGAACAGTTCATTAATGATGTTATGTGTGATTAGTATTTAGAAAAAGTAAGATAGCGAGCTAGAGCGAGAAGTTAGAGAAACTCGTTTTAGCGGTAGTTAAACGTGGGATGGGAGAAGATGTCCAGAGTTCATGGACTTTAGGTTCGTATGAGGTTGAGGGTGGGTTTTTGTGGTTTCATTTTATTATTTATTCTTTCATCAGTGGGTGTGGTTTGTCAAAGTACTTCTTCACTACGGTTCCTAATATAACATACCGGAATCAATGTCAGAGAGTTGCAAGGTAAAATTTACTTCGTGGAATTGTAGGGGTTTGATCAAACTCACAAAAGTGAAGCAGGTAATGAGCAGGATAAAATCCTTGAAATCAAAAATCTTTTTTTACAAGAAACACACATGGTGGATGAGGACGTTCCCAAAATAGCAAGACGATGGCAGGGTCAAGTGTTGTCTGCTCCTTACACCACTCATGCTAGAGGGGTTATGATACTAATTCATAAATCGGTTCCATTACGGGTACAGCATGTAGTTAAGGACCCTGCAGGGAGGTATATTATAGTCCAGGGTAGGTTATTATCTGAAACCTTAACTTTGATAAATGTTTACGGCTCCAATGAAGATGACTCTAAATTCTATAATAGTCTGTTTTTGACTGCTTCAAATCATCCTGGGAAATACATAATAGCTGGCGACTTTAACTGTACGTTAGATCCTTCAAAAGACAGGTCAACTGGTTTAGATGATACCCACAGTAAGTCCAGAAAGACGATACACCATTTTATGAAGGAACTGAATTTGTTTGATGTTTGGAGGCATGGTAAACCGAACGCAGTAGAATATTCCTGCTATTCCGGTACTCATAGAACTCACTCACGCATAGACTACTTTTTGGTTTCAGCGCTACTTGTCTCCAAAATAGATGAATGTCATTATAGTAGTATAGTTCTGTCTGACCACGCTGCAGTATCCTTGACCTATGAAGATAATAACTTAGTGTGCGACCCCCTGAGATGGCGTTTTCAACCCGGGTGGCTTGCGGATCCTACATTCATAGATTTCTTAGATAAGCAGATTGACCTGTATTTTGAATGTAACAAGTCCCAGACTTCTGCTAGCACAAGGTGGGAGGCTTTCAAAGCCTTTATCAGGGGCCAAATCATTTCCTTCACTAGTTCCAAGAAAAAGGCTACACGACTTGAAATGAAGACATTAGATGAGGAAATTAAAAAACTGGAAACAGAAATATATAATAATAGAAATATACCTACAGATGTTCATACAAGACTGCTACTGCTTAGAGCACAGTACAATGAACTGGCAGCTAATAAAGCGGCTGCTGATTTAATGAGACTCAAACAGTCCTACTATGATCAGGACGAAAAGCCCGGAAAACTTCTAGCACGGCGCATTAAACAACAACAAACAGAAAGGTCTATTAATTGTATTGAAGTCCCAAGTGGTAGAACTATAGTGGACCCGACAGAGATTAATGAAGCCTTTAGAGACTTCTACAGGAAATTATACAGCTCTGAGTGCTCTCCTAATCTGGACACGCAAACACAATTCCTAGACAATCTTAATATTCCTAAAATTTCGGAAGAGGAAAGTAGAGTATTAGATCAAGATGTAACTGCATTGGAAATTGCAGAAGCAATTGGGTGTATGCAGGCTGGAAAATCAGCGGGTCCAGATGGCATCCCTATAGACCAGCGGTCGGGAACCTATGGCTCGCGAGCCATATATGGCTCTTCCGGTGACGGCATATGGCTCCCAGACAATTTTGAGTTGAAAATTATTTTTTTTTCAAAAAAAATCAGTTTGGAACTGATTTTAAAATACTTGTGATATTTCTTAATAATACTGTGTCATTTTAAAGTAAACAGAAATTAGTTTTGAAGATAAATTTCACGGGTCACCCGTGGGTCGGGTCGGGAACCAATGGCTCGCGAGCATGTCCGGGTCATTGTAAAGGTGAAGAAATCAATTTTATCAGATAGCCAACTAGTTTATCCGCTTCAACCCTTGTAACGGAAAAGATGGCGAAAAGAAAAAAAGACGATGATTACCGTGCATTCCAGGCTGCGTGGACAGAGGAATTTGCATTTGTGGAGAGAGCAGGATCTGCGGTATGTCTAATATGCAATGATAAAATTGCATCGATGAAACGGTCAAATATAAAGCGGCACTTCGATACGCACCATGCTTCATTTGCATCGAAATATCCAGCGGGGGACAGCAGGAAAAGGGCATGCGAGGAGCTACAGCGGAGAGTGCAGACGAGTCAGCAGCAACTACGTGTGTGGACCAAGCAAGGTGACGGGAATTCCGCTAGCTTTGCGGGGGCTTTGGCAATAGTAAGGAATGGAAAGTCATTCACAGATGGCGAGTATGCCAAAACATTCATGCTTGATGTGGCCAATGAACTGTTTGATGACTTCCCAAATAAAGACAAGATAATCAAACGAATAAAAGACATGCCCCTGTCAGCAAGAACTGTGCACGATCGTAGCATCATGATGGCAAATCAAGTCGAGGAAACACAAATTAAGGACATAAACGCCGGGACATACTTTTCTCTCACGTTAGATGAGTCAACAGACGTTAGCCATCTATCTCAGTGCAGTATCATTGCCAGGTATGCTGCAGGTGACACACTGCGTGAGGAAAGCTTGGCTGTTTTGCCAATGAAAGGGACAACAAGAGGAGAGGATTTATTCATGTCTTTCATGGAGTTTGCTAAAGAAAAAAAACTACCGATGGATAAACTTATTTCTGTCTGTACTGATGGTGCACCCTGTATGTTGGGGAAGAACAAAGGATTTGTAGCGCTTCTCCGTGAACATGAAAAGAGAGCCATCCTAAGTTTTCATTGCATCCTGCACCAGGAGGCGCTTTGCGCTCAGACGTGTGGCCAGGAGCTTGGCGAGGTGATGTCTCTGGTCATTCGAGTGGTCAACTTTATTGTTGCCCGAGCTTTAAATGATCGCCAGTTTAAAGCTCTGTTAGAAGAAGTTGGGAATCATTATCCCGGTCTGCTTTTACACAGCAACGTGCGTTGGTTGTCAAGGGGGAAGGTGCTCAGCCGTTTTGCAGCTTGCCTGAGTGAAATCCGGACTTTTCTTGAAATGAAAGGCGTCAAGCATCCTGAGCTAGACAACACTGACTGGCTCCTGCAGTTTCACTATCTCGTGGACATAACTGGCCATCTGAACCAGCTCAGTGTGAAAATGCAAGGTATTGGAAATACAATCTCATCCCTTCAACAAGCAGTGTTTGCATTTGAAAGCAAGCTGGAAGTCTTTCTCAGGGACATTGAAACAGGTCGTCTTCTGCACTTTGAAAGACTGCAACAATTTAGAGATGCATGCTTAGCAAGTGACTCCACTCAACATCTGGATCTCCAGCAGCTAGCTGGCTTTACGTTCAATCTCCTGCAGTCATTCAAAGCACGTTTTGGAGAATTTCGTGCGCGCACTGGTCTTTTCAAGTTCATCACTCATCCACATGAGTGTGCAGTGGACAAAATCGACCTGACATGCATCCCCGGGGTCTCTATCGGAGACTTTGAGCTGGAAGTTGCTGACCTGAAGGCATCAGACATGTGGATGAGTAAGTTCAAGTCACTTAATGGAGAGTTGGAAAGTCTTGCGCGACAGCGAGCAGAGCTGGCGAGGGAACACAAGTGGACAGAAATGAAAAATCTTCAACCTGAAGACCAGCTGATTCTTAAAACTTGGAACGAGCTTCCTGTGACATACCACACAATGCAGCGTGTGAGTATTGCCGTATTGACCATGTTTGGCTCTACATATGCATGTGAACAGTCTTTCTCGCATATGAGGAACATTAAGACCAACCTACGCTCACGTTTAACTGATGGAAGCCTCAACGCCTGCATGAAGCTCAACCTCACCACGTATGAACCAGACTACAAGGCCATCAGCAAAACCATGCAGCACCAGAAGTCGCATTAAAAGTAAGACATATTTAATTTATTATACGTTAAAAATACTATATGGCTCTCAATGAAATATATTTAGAAATATTTGGCTTTTATGGCTCTCCCAGTCAAAAAGGTTCCCGACCCCTGCTATAGACATTTATAAAAAATTTCAAACCAAATTAATACCACCCCTCTTGGAGATGTTTCAGGAATCCTTTGAGAAGGGTCTTCTCCCTACATCTATGAGGGGCGCCCTAATCACTTTACTCCCAAAACCGGGGAAACCAAATACAAAATGTGAAAATATGGGTCCAATTAGTCTCCTAAATTCTGATACAAAAATACTCTGTAAAATTCTTGCAAGAAGATTGGAGGATCTTCTACCTAGAGTAGTGGGAGAAGACCAGAGCGGATTCATTCAAGGGAGACAGGGTTTTCATAACGTTAGACGAGTGCTCAATATTTTATACAGTCAGAGGGAGGCGCCGGACACGGCCTTACTTTCACTTGATGCAGAGAAGGCCTTCGACCGTGTTGAATGGCCTTATCTGTTTGAAGTGTTAACACGATTTGGCCTTGGGGATACATTTATCAAATGGGTAAGATTGCTTTGTACAGGGCTTACTGCAGAAGTTTTGACGAATAGTAAGGTTTCTAAACCTTTTAACATTTGTAGAAGTTGCCCTCAAGGGAGCCCTTTATCGCCTTTACTTTTTATCCTAGCGATAGAACCATTTGCTATAGCGGTGAGAACACACAACGATATTTATGGAATTCGAGAGGGACATCTGGAGCACAGGGTAGCACTCTTCGCCGATGATGTGATATTAATGCTTAAAAATCTGCATAAATCTATCCCAGCGCTCCTAAGCCTTATTGAATCATATGGGAAAATATCTGGTTATAAAGTTAATTACTCCAAATCATCTATAATGTTACTGAATGAAACAGAGAGGAAGAATGGTCTTGTTTATGCTTCTACCTTCAACCCAACAGACACATTTACATATTTGGGAATAAAAATTGTCCCTGAGGTGAATAAGATTGCTCAGTCAAATTATGAGCCCATCCTGGACGCTAGTATTGCTTCGATAGAGCGTTGGACATCCTTACCTATTTCAATGATCGGCAGGATTAATATCCTAAAGATGAATATACTTCCCAAATTTCTTTATTTGTTCCAGAATATCCCCCTACCCCCTCCTTCATCTTTGTTCACGAAAATCAAGAAACTGTTTACCAACTTTATTTGGCAAAATAAACGTCCTAGATTACGTCTATCTTTACTTTATCTACCATATGATCGAGGAGGCCTGAAATGTCCAAATATCCAATGGTATTACTGGGCAGCACAATTAAGGTTGATAATGTTTTACTTCTCATCTGGAAGTCCCCCAGCTTGGATTGATCTGGAAGCCTGCTCTGTTAAACCAGGCTTACCATTGCACCTGTATTTGTATTCAGCAGACCGTAAATATCTGAAAAAAAATACAGACAACCCTATAATATTGAATATGATTGATGTTTGGTTCGATGCTTGTAAGTATTTGAATATAAATATGTCCCGGTCACGCTTCAGTCCTATTTGGGGTAATGCCAATTTCAAACCAGGGCAAAATGATAGGGGATTTAAATTATGGGCTGAAAAGGGGTTAAGGAAAGTGCAAGACATGTACAGGGAGGAGGATGAAGTATTCATGTCCTTTGAGGAAATATCTACCAAGTATGACATTCCAAGGAATCATTTTTTCAAATATCTTCAGCTAAGGAGTTTTATATCATCCTGTCAAAGCCATTCATTAGACATTCCTACCATTTCTATATTAGAAGTTGCAGTCACAAAACACTGTTATGATAAAGGTTTAATTTCATCTATGTATGACTTATTTGTATCTGGATCTGATGAATCATCAGAGACAAAACTGAGATTATGGGAGGGAGATATAGAGGAGGAAATATCTTTAGAAGAATGGAGTGAGGCATGTAAAGAGGCCCAGAGACAGATAGTTAGCAGCAACCTAAAACTTCTACAGTATAAATGGCTGATGCGTACATATATAACTCCTTTTAAATTGCACAAGTTTAATGACAATATTCCTGATACCTGTATTAAGTGTAGTGAGGCAAGGGGGACGCTGTTTCACTGTATATGGGAATGTGTGGAAGTGAAAACCTTCTGGCAAGATGTTGTTGATATGATTGATCAAATTTTGTCAAAGAAATTACCATTGAGTCCAAAGCTTTTTATTCTTGGTTTATATCCTACCACTCCACATTTACATAGCAATGAGTTCAGATTTATAGATATGTGTATATTACAAGCAAAACGTGTAATTGCTCTTAATTGGAAAAGTGTTGATGGACCAAGAATTGGTATGTGGGTTAAAGAAATGGCTTCAAACATGTCAATGGAAAAGATAATGTATATTGTTAGACGTAAACAAAGTGTTTTTGATAAAATCTGGGGATTGTTTCTGTACTTCCTAAGACGTAATACTAATGTTGGTAACTTGCTTAATCAAGAACAAGCTCTGGGGGAGTAGAACAACTCTATCTGACTGTTTATATGCGTAAAAGCAACTGGAAAAAAACCACACCCTCTAATCAGTCTGTGAAAGAAATTATTGCTATTATTATTTTATTTTATTATTTTTATTAATTGAATTTTTATCTTTATTATCTTCTTTAACCCTGCTTTGAATTGTATTACTTGTTATAGGGACAGGGTTATGGGGGGGGGTGAAAATGTTTGCTGCACTGTGCTATTACTTGTTTTGATGTAATTTGCAAACAAAATTCAATAAAGATATTGCTTAAAAAAAACGGGGAGTGCAGTAGAGAGGTGAAAAAGAGAGTGCAGGCAGGTTGGAGTGGGTGGAGAAGTGTGTCAGGAGTGATTTGCGACAGAAGGGTATCAGCAAGAGTTAAAGGGAAAGTTTACAAGATGGTTGTGAGACCAGCTATGTTATATGGTTTGGAGACAGTGGCACTGACGAAAAGACAGGAGGCGGAGCTGGAGGTGGCAGAGTTGAAGATGCTAAGATTTTCACTGGGAGTAACAAAGGAGGACAGGATTAGGAACGATTATATTAAAGGGACCGCTCAGGTTGGACGGTTTGGAGACAAAGCAAGAGAGGCAAGATTGAGATGGCTTGGACATGTGTGGAGGAGATGCTGAGTATATTGGGAGAAGGATGCTGAATATGGAGCTGCCAGGGAAGAGGAAGGCCAAAGAGGAGGTTTATGGATGTGGTGAGGGAGGACATGCAGGTGGCTGGTGTGACAGAGGAAGACGCAGAAGACAGGAAGAAATGGAAACGGATGATCCGCTGTGGCGACCCCTAACGGGAGCAGCCGAAAGTAGTAGTAGTAGTAAGTTGAATAATCCATAATGGTTGGTATATGAAAAACTGTGTGTGTGTGTGTGTGTGTGTGTGAGGGAAGGGGTTGAATGTTGCCATCTAGTGGATCATTAATTCAATTCTATTGTCTAGTGTTCAACTGATGAAAGGTTACAGCACTTGTTTTGTTTGTCACACTTTGTGCTTCGGTTTAGGGATGCTGATTTCGGTTATTTTTTTAGTCGACTCACCTATAACATTAGCCGGTTAGTAACAGTTGAAACTGTGACATTTTTTTCCCTGTTTTTGGGGCAAAACCAAATGCCACTGTTATAAGGCTAAAGACGAATGGGCCTCGTAGCCTTAAAGGGGAATTTCGGTTTTTAAGACCCTGGACCCTATTTTTTCATCTGCTTTTATCTAACTGAATGGTGGTATTTTCAATTTTTGCAATCGCTCCTGTCGAGAGTGAGGGATCGCCAAAGTTACTGAATTTCAGCCCCTAGTGGCCTGTTTTCAATGCATTTCAATGGGGCCAACTCGCAAACATCAAAATACTTCCACAAAAATTATTTTTCCCACATTGTAACCCTATTGGATATTGAGAAAAAAATAGTTTTGTGGAAGTATTTTGATGTTTGCGAGTTGGCCCCATTGAAATGCATTGAAAACAGGCCACTAGGGGCTGAAATTCAGTAACTTTGGCGATCCCTCACTCTCGACAGGAGCGATTGCAAAAATTGAAAATACCACCATTCAGTTAGATAAAAGCAGATGAAAAAATAGGGTCCAGGGTCTTAAAAACCGAAATTCCCCTTTTAAGTGTGTAGGCTAGGCTATGTGCGCTCATGATGTTTGATGAATGAATATTTACTTTTGTAATTTCTTAAAAGGTCTCGGATTTCTTTTCAGATTTTAGATTCCTTCCAGATTTTGACATGCCTAAAGGTAAATGATTAGACTCGTAGAGCAGTATAAACAATATGCTTATTTGCTACGCTAGGTAACATGCTGGACAGGAACTAGAAGATATGATGTGCTCCTTGTTGCTGTACCAACGGGTATCAAATGGGTTAAAAACCTGTTGATTCCCTAAGCAAGTTTTCATATCTATGAATCTGTTCAGCTGTGAACAAAAGCTATTCTTGCCCCATTTGTGATATATTTAGTATGTAGTTTGCAGGTATAGTGATCTGACATGATTGAGTTCACTGCAATGTTATTGTCTTATTGTCTTAAAACGGCTCTTCTGCTCCACCATCAATGGGCTATTCAGCGGTCACTCGATAGAACTTCAGACTTCTGACACAAGTTGTTACCTATGAGCAATCCATCTAGCGTACCGTTGAGAGGCAAAGGAAAGGGAGGATGGAGCTCATGGTCGGAGGCGAGGACTGCAGCAGCCAATCGTGAGAAGTGGAGGAGCTCTGTGAAGGCCTTATGTGCCACAAGGCACAAAGTATATGAATAGTTTGATACAACTGAATTGTACATAAGTTTACACATAGTATAATTTTAGTATATGAGTGATATACTTTAAGCATAAATATAGTGTAATTCAAGAACAACTAGAGTAAATGCGTAGTATACTTTAAGTATAAGAATAGTGCATTTCAAGTAAATTGTAAGTAAAGGAGTAGTGTATTTTAAGTTGATACATAGTATAATTTGAGTATAAAAAAAGTGCAATTCAAGTACAACTAGAGTATATGCGTAGCATACTTTTAAGTATAATAATAGTGCAATTCAAGTAAATTGTAAGTAAAGCAATAGTGTACTTTACTCAGAGTATAATTCAAGTGGTCCGAATTTAGTATTTTAGCAAGTATACTACAAGTATACTATAAATATAAGTCTACAGGTGTACTTGGACTTCACTTAAAGTATACTTAAAAATATACTTTAAGTATACTCATTTTTGGTAAGGGTAAGACTGCTGCAGCGCTCACATGAACCGGAACAGAAAAGAATTGGTGTGGAGAGAAAAAAATGGAGAAAGGTAACGAACTATTACATGGACATTTTCATTTTAAATCAATTCCAGATGGCGGAGTTGATAGAACGGAAGTTATTTGTAACTACTGTAATGTTGAATTTTCCTATCACCGGAGTACTTCGAGTCTGAATTATCACCTAAATGCAAAACACACCGTTGATGCCAGCAAATCACCCACCAGAGGGAGGCTTCGGCAGACTACGTTAGATACGTTTGGGAGTATAGATAAAAAGACGCGAGACAAGCTAACCGATGCCACAGCGAAGTGGACAGTAGCTACAAGCTGCAGGCCGGTTAGTATTGTGGAAGATGTCGGTCTGAGGAATATTCTTACGATCACAACGAATGATGGCACGTATGAGCCTCCCTCAAGACGCACCATCACGAGAAGAATACACGAGTTGTACGAAAAGGAGAGGACTACAAAAGCAACGGCATTACAGCGTGCACCAACTGTTGCTCTCACTGGAGACTATTGGACATCGCTGGATAACCATAATTACCTCGGAGTTACAGTGCATTATATTGATGAACAGTGGGAGCTGCATTCACATGCTCTGATTGTAATGAAAACAGAAGACATTTTGCTGAAACGTGCGCGGGACATTTTATTCGTGTTGCACAGCAGTGGAACATTTAAAATAAATTCAGCACACTTGGCACAGATAGTGCAAGAAATATGATCGCTGCTGCGAGACATCTGCCTTTTGAACAAGTTCCCCGCGTCGCGCAGTCTCCAGCGTTCTGTCACAGTATCTCTGAAGAACAGTGCATTTGACAATGTCCAAATGTAGAAAAGCTGTGGGCCACTTTAAACACAGTCCAGCAAGTGCTGCAGAATTAGAACAACAAATTGAACATGGACAAAAGAAGGAGTCGCTTATACAAGACATTCCAACCAGATGGAATTCGACTCTGGACATGATAAAAAGCGTCCGCAGAAACGAACAGCCACTGAGGGATGTCCTCACCACACACAACATCAAGATTGCCATGCCAACTACAGCTGAAATGGACGAACTACAGAGGTTGGAAACGCTACTGGAACCCTGCAGGTATATTTCACGTCATATATTTCTCACTGTCCTGTCTGAGTGCGTGTGAGAGAGAAATAGTGTCTGTATGTGTGTGTGTAAATATAGCATGAATATGTAGAGGACATTTTAGTAAGTGAATGCAATACATTTTGACTGAAATGGGTTTGATTTTTTGGGGTCCTCCCTATAGTCCCCGGGTCCTATGTTCCCCATTTTGTATGAGACCGGGGAATATCGGAACTTTCTGTATACGGAGGGCCCTATATTCCCCACTTTTCCCCAAAAGGGTCCTATGTTCCCCGTTTTGTATGTGCAGGGAAACATGGGACCTTTCTTTATAAAAAGGGTGCTATGTTCCCCTAGGGCACCCGGGGAACATAGGACCCTATTTATATAGAAAGGTCCTATGTTCCCCGGTCAGCAGGTTTGACGCTGTTTGGCGCAAAAAGTGCATTTTCAATAATGCATTATTTAGGGCAGATTATTAAGAAGACAATGAATCATACGATTTCTATTTTTTATATCACAAAAACGAATTCACAAAGTCCAGGTTGGCTAAAGTATGTGGAAACTTTCAACACTAAACCAATTTCAACTTATTAGGCTATAGCCTATATTTGGGCGCATAACCCACCCCGGTAGTTCTCTGATATTTATGCGTGAAATGTGTCACTTATCAAGGAAAATGCACCTCGCCGAGTAGGTGAGCTGGCTCGTCTGTGTCTGAATGTAATATAGTAAGCCTATGTTCCTTGGGCAATTGTACCCGGGCATAGCTCTGTCAGTAGAGCTCTCGCCTATGGATCGCAAGGTCGCGAGTTCGATCCCGGGTGCTGCCAACTCAGCATATGAGTAGCACATTGTGCGAGAAGTGCTGGGAGCTGAGGATAGGTGTTGTGTTCCGTCCTCAGCGGTCCATCTCTGAGGTCTAGCGAATTGTACCAGGGATAGACTCCTGCATAAGCTGGCTGATACCGACATTAGGCCAATTCCGACCCACTTCTTCTATGTTCCCTAGAAAGCCGTCGTTCCCATCATAACCACACCAGCTTATTGGGAAAAGCATCTGACAGATATTAGATAGAAACCATCTGCTCAGTAAGGCCCTTTAAGCATCATAATTGTAATGATAATAATAATAATAATAGCCTAATAATAATAATGATGATAATAATAACAATATAGCCTTATATTAGAAATGCTAAAAATTGGATAATTGAAATATTTATAATTATACAGTAGGCTAATATAGCACGGTAATAATAAAATATCTGCCTGGTCTCTTAAGATTCTAAGATGCTGTATGCTACAGAAATAACGGGACATAGGCCTAGGCTAATGAATACGCCTTTTCGACAAAATATGAATGAAAGGCTAATCAACAACGCTAAAGCTGAATCACAAAATACATACTGCTCGAAAAATAATTTATAAATAGCCAAATGCACACATGATTTCGAGTTTGGATATATTTAAAACTTGTCGTGGATGTGTGGTCATCTGCACGCAAGTTTCCTGGCGTTCTAAACCACATGATCAAAATTCACCAATGTCTAAACCGCCCGCCAACTTGCAACAATTTGCAACAATCGGTTATCGGTGATAACTCGTGGACTCACGGTCATGTGCTTACTAGCCTACAAGACAAACAATGGCGATAGTTATGGATGGTGATGGAGGGGGCAAAGTGTTGGTACATGAGAACTTCAGATATCAGAAGCACCGCACCAATCAAGACACCATTAGATGGAGGTGCTGGAGGTGGGACTGTAGAGTGCCACTGATCACAAATAGATTTGAAGTGGAGGAGGTGGATGCTAACATTATTGTGCACGATGTTGGGGAACACGTGCATCCCCGATGGAGAAATGGTGCACCGTGCAGAATTCCGACGGGGTGATTGCAGAAGTTGCGAGGGAGCCAACAGTCCCAATCAGAAGGATCTATAATGCGCAACGGGTCCTGCAGCGTCGGCAACATCAAATCCAGGGTGGCGGCGGCAGACCACCACCACAAGGATTCCAGTCTGTAAGGACTGTTATGGCCAGAGCACGCGCAGCAGTCATGCCCCCGATTCCAGCTACACTTGAGGATGTCGTCATCGAAGGTGCATGGGCTGAAACATGGGACAGGGAACAGTTCCTCCTGCACCAAGACAACGAGTGGGCTAACATCGTTTCCATCAATTAGCTGTGGAATTCACCATAGGCTATGTATTTAACTTTCATTTTAAAAATCAGTTTTAACACAATCCAGCATAATTTTTGGAGGTCTACATCACACAAAGGCCTACACTCCTAAAGCTGTATTATGCATTCATGTTTATCAAGCCACTGTCAACATGTTCAGCATATTCACATTTCTTTTAACAGTTTACATGATTAACCTCTTGTTTTTGTAGCTTATCATCGCACTCTAATGATGCGGTCCAAGTGCGCCACCCATCCCTTTGGATGTTTCTGCGCCACATTAAGGACCAGCAAACCCTGGCAGAGGAAAGGCTGGAGATGGCGGAGCGAGGAGATGCTCCCCCAAGGCGGAAGCCCAAGTGGAGGAGGTTGGAGGCCCGTCTCCTGCGGCTCAAGGGTCAACTGGATGCTGGTCACAGAGATTTGGAATCATATTGGAGGGCTGTAAGCCACCACATTTTCAGATAGGCTGAGTAGAGGTTTTAGCCCCTCTTTGTTGAGTAGCCTAATGGACTAGGACTATTCATTTTGCTTTTTTGAAGAAGAAAAAAGCCTTAACGTTAGGCTAGTTAGGCATGGGAGATTTTTGTTTTAGACCATGCCTTTTCTGGGGGGCTTCTGCCATGGACCAACCCTTTTTCAGCCAAGCTTTTACTAGAAGCATTTTGTTATTAATAGCCTATTATCAGTGTTACTATTGATAGTATTATGCCTGTAATTGTTATTAGGCCTCTTTTATAATTAGGCTATTATTATTATTATTATCATCATCATTATTAGGTTATTATTATTATTATTATTATTACTATTACTATTATTGATATTATTACTATTACTATTAAAGAAGAACATCAGAGGATGTAAGGTAGCAATCATCAAATGAAAAAAAAGAGACAATTCTCTATTTTACCATTTCATTGTTTGGCATCAGTCATTAACTTGGCCGGGTGGTCTTCTTCAGAAACCTTAATGACTGATGCCAAACAATAAAATGGTGAAATAGAGGACTGCCTGTTATTTTTTTACCATTTGGTGTTACCTTACATCCTTTGATGTTCGTCTTTGATTCATGTTTTTGGTTTAGCACCTCCACAAGCCTTTAGTTTTTTGAGAAGCACATATTATTATTATTAGGCAATTAGCCTATTGTGTAAGGTAGGCGGCCCCCGTTGATGGATACTTTGTGCTGGTCCTAAATTCCAAGTCCTGGTCTAAGTTCTCTGCCTAAAAAGTTCATCATTAAAGTCTTTTTGAAAGAAAGTCTGCCAAGTGATTTAATATGGAAAACGAACTGCAAAGTAACAAGAAAGTGGCTGAAGTGTCCAGTGCTGTGCAAATTGAACTTTGAGCGAAGGTGGAAATGGCTAGGTTATACTGGTAGGCGGGCCTACTGCAAGACAAACTTGCATTGATTGCCGACTGTCCATGCTGAGCCGGAGAGCCAACTAACCAGGCCAGCGGTCGGGAACCTATGGCTCGCGAGCCATATATGGCTCTTCCGGTGACGGCATATGGCTCCCAGACAATTTTGAGTTGAAAATTATTTTTTTTTCAAAAAAATCAGTTTGGAACTGATTTTAAAATACTTGTGATATTTCTTAATAATACTGTGTCATTTTAAAGTAAACAGAAATTAGTTTTGAAGATAAATTTCACGGGTCACCCGTGGGTCGGGTCGGGAACCAATGGCTCGCGAGCATGTCCGGGTCATTGTAAAGGTGAAGAAATCAATTTTATCAGATAGCCAACTAGTTTATCCGCTTCAACCCTTGTAACGGAAAAGATGGCGAAAAGAAAAAAAGACGATGATTACCGTGTATTCCAGGCTGCGTGGACAGAGGAATTTGCATTTGTGGAGAGAGCAGGATCTGCGGTATGTCTAATATGCAATGATAAAATTGCATCGATGAAACGGTCAAATATAAAGCGGCACTTCGATACGCACCATGCTTCATTTGCATCGAAATATCCAGCGGGGGACAGACAGCAGGAAAAGGGCATGCGAGGAGCTACAGCGGAGAGTGCAGACGAGTCAGCAGCAACTACGTGTGTGGACCAAGCAAGGTGACGGGAATTCCGCTAGCTTTGCGGGGGCTTTGGCAATAGTAAGGAATGGAAAGTCATTCACAGATGGCGAGTATGCCAAAACATTCATGCTTGATGTGGCCAATGAACTGCTTGATGACTTCCCAAATAAAGACAAGATAATCAAACGAATAAAAGACATGCCCCTGTCAGCAAGAACTGTGCATGATCGTAGCATCATGATGGCAAATCAAGTCGAGGAAACACAAATTAAGGACATAACCGCCGGGACATACTTTTCTCTCGCGTTAGATGAGTCAACAGACGTTAGCCATCTATCTCAGTGCAGTATCATTGCCAGGTATGCTGCAAGTGACACACTGCGTGAGGAAAGCTTGGCTGTTTTGCCAATGAAAGGGACAACAAGAGGAGAGGATTTATTCACGTCTTTCATGGAGTTTGCTAAAGAAAAAAAACTACCGATGGATAAACTTATTTCTGTCTGTACTGATGGCGCACCCTGTATGTTGGGGAAGAACAAAGGATTTGTAGCGCTTCTCCGTGAACATGAAAAGAGAGCCATCCTAAGTTTTCATTGCATCCTGCACCAGGAGGCGCTTTGCGCTCAGACGTGTGGCCAGGAGCTTGGCGAGGTGATGTCTCTGGTCATTCGAGTGGTCAACTTTATTGTTGCCCGAGCTTTAAATGATCGCCAGTTTAAAGCTCTGTTAGAAGAAGTTGGGAATCATTATCCCGGTCTGCTTTTACACAGCAACGTGCGTTGGTTGTCAAGGGGGAAGGTGCTCAGCCGTTTTGCAGCTTGCCTGAGTGAAATCCGGACTTTTCTTGAAATGAAAGGCGTCAAGCATCCTGAGCTAGACAACACTGACTGGCTCCTGCAGTTTCACTATCTCGTGGACATAACTGGCCATCTGAACCAGCTCAATGTGAAAATGCAAGGTATTGGAAATACAATCACATCCCTTCAACAAGCAGTGTTTGCATTTGAAAGCAAGCTGGAAGTCTTTCTCAGGGACATTGAAACAGGTCGTCTTCTGCACTTTGAAAGACTGCAACAATTTAGAGATGCATGCTTAGCAAGTGACTCCACTCAACATCTGGATCTCCAGCAGCTAGCTGGCTTTACGTCCAATCTCCTGCTGTCATTCAAAGCACGTTTTGGAGAATTTCGTGCGCGCACTGGTCTTTTCAAGTTCATCACTCATCCACATGAGTGTGCAGCGGACAAAATCGACCTGACATGCATCCCCGGGGTCTCTATCGGAGACTTTGAGCTGGAAGTTGCTGACCTGAAGGCATCGGACATGTGGATGAGTAAGTTCAAGTCACTTAATGGAGAGTTGGAAAGTCTTGCGCGACAGCGAGCAGAGCTGACGAGGGAACACAAGTGGACAGAAATGAAAAATCTTCAACCTGAAGACCAGCTGATTCTTAAAACTTGGAACGAGCTTCCTGTGACATACCACACAATGCAGCGTGTGAGTATTGCCGTATTGACCATGTTTGGCTCTACATATGCATGTGAACAGTCTTTCTCGCATATGAGGAACATTAAGACCAACCTACGCTCACGTTTAACTGATGGAAGCCTCAACGCCTGCATGAAGCTCAACCTCACCACGTATGAACCAGACTACAAGGCCATCAGCAAAACCATGCAGCACCAGAAGTCGCATTAAAAGTAAGACATATTTAATTTATTATACGTTAAAAATACTATATGGCTCTCAATGAAATATTTTTAGAAATATTTGGCTTTTATGGCTCTCCCAGTCAAAAAGGTTCCCGGCCCCTGAACTAGGCCTACTGCAGTAAATATTGGTAAGAAATAAAAATAAAGCAAATTACAGCCTCCTCTAGGCCGAATTTGGATACGCACTCAAGGTGGCCTGCGATATACAACAGCCAACAATGGTAATACGGCCTAATTTAATCAGCGGAGGAATAGATTGTCGTAGCCTACAACTTAGCCATGACCCCAAGTTTTTATTATTTTGGACCCGTTAAGGAAATAATTTGCAAAAAGGGTTCTAAGTTCCCCGGTTTGTTCCTCGATTGGCAATAGCTGGGAATATAGGACCCTTTATTTGGAAAAAGGCCCTATGTTCCCCTGGAAACAGCGGGGAATATAGGACCCTTTTTCCAAAAGAGGGTTCTATGTTCCCGGTGTCTATTGCAACTGGGATTATAGGACCTTTTTAGGGGAAAACGGGCAATATGGGACCCTTTTTTTTTTTTCAAAAGGGTCCTATAGGCACGGCCCCGATTTTTTTGTTGTTGCAGGTACGTGACTGAACTTCTGGGAGGAGAAAAGTATGTTTCATGCTCTGTGGTTCTGCCTGCTTTTTGCCATCTCTCTCGGGTGATGGAGAGCTCAGATGATGACCCTGCCTACGTGGTCAAATTCAAGTCTACATTCAGAACAGACATGGAGACACGCCAAGGAAAATGCCAACATTGCATATCTGAAGATTGCTACTGCATTGGACCCGAGATTCAAGGACCTCAAGTGTATACCCAGAGCTGAGAGGGGTGAGGTGTGGGCCTCAGTCACCAACTTACTCAAGGAACAGAGGGTTGTTGCAGAGAAACCTGTGGAAGCAACAACATCTGAGCCACCAAAGAAAAAGTTAGCCCTATTGGCTGCTTCATCAGAGTCTGATTCTGAACAGGAGGAAGACTCAGTTGAGAACTGTGTGCATCGATACAGAGCGGAGCCCACCATCAGTACAGAGGCCTGTCCGTTAGAGTGGTGGTCCTAACATTAAGGCTCACACAGCAGGCTGGCCTCCATTGCACAGAAGTACTTGGCCACACCTGCAACATCTGTACCCTCTGAAAGGTTTTCTCTTGCTGGTCATATTGTACAGAAGTTTCTTTATCATCTGAAAACGTAAATGACCTTGTGTGTCTTAGCAACTGGCTTGGTGAAGAGGAGTAAGAAAATGTAAAGTCGGATGAATGGATAAATGCAGTTGTGGCAGACTGGGGGGAGGGAGTGGGTGAGGTGTGGGTTGGGTCCAGGTGAGTCGAGTCAGCAGACTGATTCTCCCCTGGGCCCAGGTTCATATAGCACCTTATTTGTTAGTGTTTGCAAATCAAATGTTATTGCACTTTTGGTCATATAGCAGCCCAGCACTAATTTTAATATTTTGTTTTTACTTTTTTTCACAGATGGGTCAAGTGAATGAAGAGCAAGGCAGACCTATAAAACGATGATGCAAGATCGCCATGAAGACTTCGAGGTAGGCCTATGTCAACCATTAAGATATGAACAAATAATATTTACAGCATGTATATATACATATACAATAATAATAGATTTTATTTGAAGACGCCTTTCAAGGACGTCATACATAAACCGATAAAATATACATTTGTTTGTGACTTTTTGTGGTCACAACCCACAGCACAACAGATCGAAGGCATCTTGGCATCCGTTGGTCCTCAAGATGGCGCTGTGACGCACCACTCAATGACGTGAAACCCATGAATTAAAGACCAGCAGTGCCACTTCCACCCTGCCAGATCGTAGCTTCTGATCCGTCAGTTCATCCTGCTCTGCCTCCGGTCCATTCTCCAGATTTTCATCTGCTCCAGATCTCTGCTCTGCCTGACTCTCTCCGCCACCCACAGCCTCTGCCCCTGGTCCTAATACTGCTCTGCATCCAGTCCGTTCTTTGGACTTTCACCTGCTCTGGATCCCTGCTCTGCCTGTCCCTCTCCACCACCCACAGTCTCTGCCCCGGTCCCGTTTCCCCAGCCCAATTCCCTCCACTGTGTGTTGTCGCCTTAGCCGGCCCCTTGTAATAAACTCTGAAGTCAGTTGGAAGCAAGTTTTGTGTCTGTGCCTGAGTCCTTCCTGAGTGTCCCGTAACACCTCAGCCTCATGTCTACCCACAATACCCTTTGCTGACCCTCGCCCACTGTCTTAAAGGGACCGTCTCTGGCCCGCATGGTGAATATGTAACCTGCAAGTAGGTCACTACAACGTAATCTATTTATGCAAAAATAACCAACTAACCAAGCTAGCAAACTACTTTGCCATTATCGTGGTTTGACGGATTAGGCCACATGAAGATTAGCTTGCTAGCAAACCTAATGGAAAATTATTTCCTCTATTTTAACTTGGCAGAAAATGTCACAGTAAAAGTCTCATACTTGTCCCATTTAATGTTAGACTGTTACATGTTTTGGCTAACTGTCAGGCATCAATGTAAAATAACGATGTTGGCCAAGATAAAGGCCTTTGCACACCAAGTCTGTAATTTTCGTCTGAAATGGTCGCTCCACATTTAAAAATAAATATGATGTCCCGTTGTGTCAACCATATTTACACACCGACTCCGAAAGTTTCATCTGTCATTAAAGTTTTCAGAACAGGTTCGATTTTCTGCATTTTTTTTCTCTTCCCCAGCATCCGTCAAAAGCCTTTAGAGCAGCCATTCTCAACCAGTGGACCACAGAGCACCACCCAGTGAACTGCAAAGGTACTGCCCAAATAAAAAATATTTGTCTGCCAGGTAGTGATTGCACGTCTAATTACACAATACCTAAATGGCCCAGGGATTTGTGTTAATATACATTTTTAATTAAAATACACAACCTCTTAAATTAATAATGAAAATAACTGCACATGACCCGAGTGTCATCAGTTAAAGACTAACGTTTTATCGCTGTTAGTTCCAGTGTCTGAAGGAAAGCGCAAACAAGCATTTATGTTTTTGCCCCCCCCCCTTCGACTACAGTAAAACGATGGATTGGTTTAAAGAGAAAAGTTGATGGAGGCAAGACTCCTGCAACAGCTAAGATACCGATGCGTGTGGTCAGAAAATACGACCCTGAATACATTAAGTTTGGGTTCACAATGGCAGGTAGTGAGTGATGCAGAGCCGAAAGCACAATGTGTCGAATGTGGTGAAGTCCTCTAAAATGAATCATTAAAACCATCAAAGCTGCAGAGACAAACACAAAACAACCTGGATGTGTTCGAAAACCAAAGGAATATTTCCAAAGGAAGCGAGGAGGGCTTCAAGCACAACAGAAAGCCAAAGTACGCTAACAACGCAATCGAAAGCGAGTTACCTGGTGGCTGCTCGTGTAGCTTGTAGCAAGAAAGCATTTACAATCGCAAAGGATCTCATCTTGCCTAGCGCCGTGGATATGTGCCGAGAGTTACTGCGGAGGCAGTGGCAACGAAAATCCAGACCGTGCCGCTATCAAACACCACAGTGAGTAGGAGAATTGTTGATATGAGCGATGACATCGAAAGCCAACTTCTGGAGAGAATAAAAGCAAGCCCACATTTTGCCATACAGTTGGACGAGTCCACTGACGTTAGCAACGCAGCTTTATTGCTGGTTTTTGTGAGATACAGCCGAGACGGTAATTTTCACGAAGCTCTACTTTTTTGCAAAGAGCTTCCCACTAGAACCGCGGCAGACGAATGCTTCCACTGCCTTGATAATTACTTCACTGAAAAAGGACTAGATTGGGTCCGCGGTGGTGTAGCGGTCTAAGCATCAGCTTTGTGTCGATGCAGTTGCCCACTGGGGACCGGGGTTCGCGCCCCAGTCTCGTCAGATCAGACTATGACCGGACTCGACGAAGCAGCAATCATTGGCAGCGCTGTCTTCGGGAGGGGGGCGGAGTCGGCTTGTGTTCGTCACATGAATGCGTCTCTGGGTGTGTCGGAAAAAACAGTGGTTCGGCCTGGATTCACCTTGTCACGAAAGTGGGGAGGCGTCTCCTTCGAGACTGCCGGCCGGAGATGCAGTTGGCGAACGCATGCAGTACAAGGGTTGGTGTTTGAATTAAAATAGGGATCGATTGGCCTCTAAATTGGGAGAAAATCAGAAATAAATTTATTTTAAAAAAAGGACTAGATTGGAAACTTTGTATCGGTGTCTGCACAGCTGGCGCTGCATCAATGACAGGAATACATCGCGGCGTTGTCAAGCAAATCCAGGAGAGGGCACCAGAGGCGAAATGGACGCATTGTTTCTTACATCGGGAAAATCTGGCTACGAAGATGTCACCAGAGCTGCATGACGTCATGAATGTGGCTGTGAAAACTCAACAATATATACACTACCGTTCAAAAAATTTGGGGTCACATTGAAATGTCCATATTTTTGAAGGAAAAGCACTGTACTTTTCAATGAAGATAACTTTAAACTAGTCTTAACTTTAAAGAAATACACTCTATACATTGCTAATGTGGTAAATGACTATTCTAGCTGCAAATGTCTGGTTTTTGGTGCAATATCTACATAGGTGTATAGAGGCCCATTTCAAGCAACTATCACTCCAGTGTTCTAATGGTACAATGTGTTTGCTCATTGGCTCAGAAGGCTAATTGATGATTAGAAAACCCTTGTGCAATCATGTTCACACATCTGAAAACAGTTTAGCTCGTTACAGAAGCTACAAAACTGACCTTCCTTTGAGCAGATTGAGTTTCTGGAGCATCACATTTGTGGGGTCAATTAAACGCTCAAAATGGCCAGAAAAAGAGAACTTTCATCTGAAACTCGACAGTCTATTCTTGTTCTTAGAAATGAAGGCTATTCCATGCGAGAAATTGCTAAGAAATTGAAGATTTCCTACACCGGTGTGTACTACTCCCTTCAGAGGACAGCACAAACAGGCTCTAACCAGAGTAGAAAAAGAAGTGGGAGGCCGCGTTGCACAACTGGGCAAGAAGATAAGTACATTAGAGTCTCTAGTTTGAGAAACAGACGCCTCACAGGTCCCCAACTGGCATCTTCATTAAATAGTACCCGCAAAACACCAGTGTCAACATCTACAGTGAAGAGGCGGCTGCGGGATTCTGGGCTTCAGGGCAGAGTGGCAAAGAAAAAGCCATATCTGAGACTGACCAATAAAAGAAAAAGATTAAGATGGACAAAAGAACACAGACATTGGACAGAGGAAGACTGGAAAAAAGTGTTGTTGTGGACGGATGAATCCAAGTTTGAGGTGTTTGGATCACAAAGAAGAACGTTTGTGAGACGCAGAACAAATGAAAAGATGCTGGAAGAATGCCTGACGCCATCTGTTAAGCATGGTGGAGGTAATGTGATGGTCTGGGGTTGCTTTGGTGCTGGTAAGGTGGGAGATTTGTACAGGGTAAAAGGGATTCTGAATAAGGAAGGCTATCACTCCATTTTGCAACGCCATGCCATACCCAGTGGACAGCGCTTGATTGGAGCCAATTTCATCCTACAACAGGACAATGACCCTAAACACACCTCCAAATTGTGCAAGAACTATTTAGAGCAGAAGCAGGCAGCTGGTATTCTATCGGTAATGGAGTGGCCAGCGCAGTCACCAGATCTGAACCCCATTGAGCTGTTGTGGGAGCAGCTTGACCGTATGGTACGCAAGAAGTGCCCATCCAACCAATCCAACTTGTGGGAGCTGCTTCTGGAAGCGTGGGGTGCAATTTCTCCAGATTACCTCAACAAATTAACAGCTAGAATGCCAAAGGTCTGCAATGCTGTAATTGCTGCAAATGGAGGATTCTTTGACGAAAGCAAAGTTTGAAGTAAAAAAAAATCTTATTTCAAATACAAATCATTATTTCTAACCTTGTCAATGTCTTGACTCTATTTTCTATTCATTTCACAACATATGGTGGTGAATAAGTGTGACTTTTCATGGAAAACACAAAATTGTTTGGGTGACCCCAAACTTTTGAACGGTAGTGTATATAAAAAAAAAAAACAGTCAACTTGAGATGTTTTGGTGCTGTGTGAGAGAAGGGATGCAGATCATGTGCAAATCTTGTATCACAGTGAAGGTGGCTTTCAAGAGGACGTGCTTAATCACCTGTTTGAACTGAGAAAAGTGCATGCATTTCTTGATGAGAAGCAGTCCCCTCTGACAGAGCATTACATCAATGATGACTTTTGTGCGAAACTCGCATATTTATCAGATATTTGATCAGTTGAATCAGCTGAATATGTCAATGCAAGGAAGAAACAGCACCGTGTTTTTGGTTTCAGACAAAATTGAGGGGTACAAGAAAAAACGCATCCTTTGGAACAGGAGAGTCAAAGGGGGACGAATGGATATGTTCCCACTCCTGAGTTAAACGTTGGAAAGTTCTCCTCCCGTTAACATTTCCAATGTTGTTACCCAGCATTTTCAGATTACTTCCCAGAAGACCCCCGGAATGGAAATCTTTGGGTTTTAGACCCGTTCTCGGTGGATCCTGCATCTGAAGACATGGCCCTGTCCACTGTGTTGGAAAACCAGCTGATGGAACTATCAGCTGACAGCAGCCTGAAGCTTCAACTCACACAAGTTGACCTTGCTTCATTCTGGATATTGGCTGCCAATGAATATCCCTCTGTCACAACGGGCAATCAAAGTTCTATTGCCTTTCACCACCACATATACCTGTGTGAGTCAGGGTTTTCCATTGTGACTGTCACAAAATCAAAGGGTAGGAACAGACTGCAAGTAACTTTGAATGCTAATTTGCGAATCAGCCTCTCACCCATCCCACCCCGGCTTGATCTGATCATTTCTCAGAAGCAACCCCAAGTATCTCACTTAGGGCAAGTAGAATATTTAATTCAATCATTGCAGCTGACAGTGACATAGCAATCGTTTACAGGTCAGAATACCCTTTTATTTAATTTTTTAAATAAGGTTTTACACTTATTTCGGTATGTGAGCCCTGACTGTCTTGACACATACCCAAGTGGGCCTTGAGTTAAAAAAGGTTGAGAACCCCTGCTTTAGATTTTTTTGACCACTCAAAGCCACGGTACATGCAAACACGTCATCTAAAATGGCATCTGAGAAACTTAATTCACGTCGTCTCCGAGCACAAAGCACTTAATGACAAAGAAATCAAAAGAATATAGAGATGCGGAATTTAAAGACAGATTGTGGCAGGTAGGGGCACAGCCGACTATTTTCATTGACGTTTAACCGCTGTTTTTGTAATCAACTAGCCGACTAGTCTAAAATGAGAAAACCGCTAAAATTGAGAACATTTCGATCTATAAGGTCAAACCGCATAGGGAAAAAGATATTGTGAGTATATAAAGGCTATTCAATTAACCAAATCTTATTTTAAATGCTGCAGAGAAGGGTAGCTACTTTTCTGGGCATGCGAAGAAATGATTCGGCAAAACTGTTTCATTTCAGACAAGCATCACGTTAAAACAACTAATCTAATTCAATAATAAACAGGTATTTAGGCTTAGCCCAAAAATGTGGAAAAGACCATTTTTATAGGCTTACGAATTTCGAAGAGACCATTTCCGCTCCTCCAATTGTGGTGCTGAAAAGACAGGCAGCGCAGACACAAGCTATGTCTAAGTAAACAAGTAGCCTACAACACATTTTTATAGATCCGTGAAATATTTCAGAAATGAAAATTGTCATATACGACTCGGTAGTCGTGGATGTCCAGCCATCAGTGGTGATTGCCACATACTCTGCCTTTTCGATGTTCTTTTTCATAACTGCTGTCATCTTATTGTGCGCCAGTTCCAGCCAAGTTGTTATCACTTTCCTCCCCAGCACCATGTATCTCCCAGGTCAATGTAGTTCAGCAATTGTGGGAAGCCTTTGCCGTCAACAAAGCTGAGTCGCAGCATGTCTTTTGCTGTCATCTCAGTGATTAGCTGAGTTACTTTTTCCAATCAGGAGGGATCACACAGAAGAGTCTGCTTTTGGCTGCTAGCACTAGCATTACCTTTAGCAGCACTAGCTATCTCTCCTTGGAGGTTCACGTCGAGGTTTCTATATTTTAAGTGAATCCTCGTGGCTCCAGTTGAATAATTACACAAGTTTCATTCCACACAACCTACATAAAACCTTTCAATCCTTTTCCAAGTCAAAATACTCCCACATGTGGCTGGTTTTTCAACTCGACATTTTCTCTAGCTTGTGTGACCGTTTATCTTGCAACCATGGTAACAATGCAAGTAGGCTACTTTTTTGTAGCAGTTTTTAAAAAGCAACATATTAAGAAGACATGACAGTAATTCGGGTGTCTTATGTCTTTTTTTATTATTATTATAATTATAATAGCTTAACCGACTAGTTATTCCGTTCCGACTAGCAGGGGCAGCTTCGTTTAAACCAGTGTTTCCCAACCCAGTCCTCAAGGAACACCTATCCTGCAGATTTTCTTTGCAACCCTGAATAGGTACCTGTTTTTAGTTATTCAACAAATCAGCAATGAATTATGTCAGCTGTTGCACACCTTGCATAATTAAGTGCTGTGAGATGATTGGTTAAGTACAAGCAGGGCTACCTAGGCAGGGTTACAATGAAAATCTGCATGATAGGTGTTCCTTGAGGACTGGGTTGGGAAACGCTGGTTTAAACGACTAGTCAGCGCACATCCCTAGTGGCAGGTGATTGCAGATCAGCTTGGAATTGGGGATGGTAGGTACTGATCATAAAACAAAGGATGTACGAAAGATGAGACAGTAGCGACTGTGCTATAGGCAGCTAAGCTAATTTACCTTGTTTTGTATTATGTTAGTTGAAGCAGTGAAGAAAATGTGGCATAACCTGCAGGACACATACGAGACAGGAGCAGGGCAGAAGTGGACAGGGGGCCAGCAAGAAAAATGTGGAAGCAATGTCCTTCCTGAAATCTTCCACAACAAAGAGAAGGTAACGTTAGCCTATCCAGAAATGCACAACAGCAATGATGATGCTTACACCAGAGTGCAATTTAATGGCCACACAGTATCATTTCGTAACTCAGATAGACTACTTTCAACAGGTCATAGTAATATTGAGCTAGGAGATGAAGACAAGGAGGAGGATGAAACAGAGGATGAGGACAGTACACTGACAGAGAAGGAGTGACATTGTGGAGAGGGAGGACAGCTCAGCCCCTTCAGGTAGCTGTGGTGCCAAATCTAACATGCAGGCAGACAGAGTGGAGACAGCTTAGCACGGTACCTCCAGTGGAAAGAAAAAAGGGATGAAATGAGAGAGAAGGAGCGAGCTGCAGAGCAACAGCAGCGTCAGGCCTGGCAGGAGCAGCACACAGATGAACTAAGCTTTTCAGCCCTAAGCCTTATTAAAAACCACCTGAGAACAACAATGGGAGGGAGATGACCCGTTTGAGTCATCTTGGTGTCTTGAGCATTGAGTCCAGCTGGGCAAAGTAATTGGGTATGAACAAATTTGTGAGGCGTTTCAGCTCCAGTCACAAAAACCGCAGAATTGTTCTATTTTGATATGTAAAAAATGCCCACTGTGTCTGGATTTTGCTTCAGGTAGAAGACGTGTTTATTAGATCTGCAACGACAGTCGAACTATAAAATTGCAAACTATTATTTTTATGTCTGTATATACTGTTCTGCTATACATTACCTGTTTTTTATGTATTACATATTTGTTGTTTGTTTTCTATGCACCCTAGTTTAAAACTAAATATGAAAATTAAGAATGTTTATTTTCCAAATTTTTTAAGTACACAATGTGCCACATTGGCAAAAAAAAAAATCCAGGATGAGCCTCTTTACTCAAAGCTATAGAGCCAACAGCAAACAAGGAATGACCGATGAAATATATATAGACCTTACTGAATTAGGAATTGTGCAAGGATGTTGGACATATTCTTGGCCCCTCTGTGGGGCTAAGAATATGTGTAAAATGTGGGCCCTTTATGGCCCTGCTTGAGAAAAACCCTAGATCCGCCCCTGCCCAGGCATTGTCTAAAGTGTGTTGGCTGATTCCGAAACATGAAGCAATACATTGCTGATTCATTCTGAGAAACGCGGTGATCAATATGATCATGATAGATCGTATCAGGGGCGACCGGCATGTCCATTGCCAACTGTTGGTGGGACAGAGGAAAACAGCTGAAAAGCTTATCTCCGTCCATTTTCAGCTAACATGGAACAACAAAGATCACCTGTATATAGTCAATCCTTGTGTATATATCTGAAGATTGTTGCGTTGTCATGTTGTAGTATTCCAAGTACAGTGAGAGAGCCACAAAACCAGAGTCAAATTCAATGTATGTGCAAACCTAAATGGTAAAAAAACTTGATTCCAGGGTAACACTTTATATTAAGGTGTACCTATTCACCATTAATTAGTTGCTTATTAGCATGCAAATTAGCAACATATTGGCTCTTAATTGGTCGTTATTAAGTACGTATTAATGCCTTATTCTGCATGGCCTTATTATACAACCAGTAAGCCATTAACTATGAGTTTTCCCTCTATAACCTCAGAATTATTACTTATTTGTAGTAAGGAAGTTACTGCATATGAATTACCATCTCAATATGCTTTGCTTAGTATGGACTTTATAAGGTGGTAATACCACAAGAAGAGTTATTCTCCCTTACTAACACTTAATGAATATGGTCTGTTCTTACATAACAAAACTACAAGTGTTAATAGTGTTAAATTACTCTAAATTAAGTTTTTGTTACTTAGAATATGTCCCCCATACTAAGGTGACATCTTGATCATTACTAATTCACTAGTAGTTGAACATTACTAACCAACATATGTTCCCTAATCTTAAGTTGCCTCCTTTTCACCCAGTTAATATAGTATAGCACATAACTACTGCAATGACCAAGTGATGGGTTACACCTTTGAAATAATTGAAAGGAAAAAAGTTTTTGTGTGGTCCTTACGTTCCCCATACAATCTTTCCAGAGCCATGCGGTCTGATCCCATGCTAGCTGTCTGTCTGATTATCTTGAAGACATTGTAAGGTATTGTGAAAAAATGTTAAGTCTTCATTTCCCTTGACCTGAACTAGCCAACTAACTTGCAAAACGAAAATAACTGGATAAAGCACTTATTTCCACAAATAATCAAAGTTTGCCAATGCTATATCTGTAGCAGATGTAGGTTAGGACATTCAAAACCTGAACTGTGCCTGCATACTCAATGTGTGCCATTGAGAAACAGAAAAAATTACAGTACTTCAAGCCAATCAAACAGTGCAAAGATCAAAATCTCTCTCACACACTACCAAAACGTGAGTTTTATAGTGTGTGTTACATTTCATAGTTAAGAGTTTGATAATGCATGAGTGTGATAATGTGCGAGTTTGCTGGTGTGCGAGTTCGACAGTGTGAGAAATTTGATAGTGCGTGAGGGTTTGATAGTGTGTGTGAGGTCTGATAGTATATGAGAGGGTTTGATAGTGCGTGAGTTTGATGATGGGTGAGAGGGGGTTTAATAGTGTGAGAAGGTTTGATAGTGCATGACAGGGTTTGATGGTGTGTGAGAGAAGATTTGATAGTGTGTGTAAGAGACGGTGTGTAAGAGACTGTAGCTGAATTATGGCCTAGACAGTAGGGATGGGTACTGAAACCTAGTATTAAATGAGCACCGGTGCTAAATTACTGAAAGACTGTAATACTGATAAGCTCTGACGTCAACAGTTCTGCTATCGGTATTACAGAAATTAAGTAAATTCACTTCCTGTTTAATTTAGGTTACATAAATGTTATCTTACACCTTTTTTCTCACCAACTCCACTTCTAATGTGCAATAACATTAAGACATTTATCTATAATGCATTTTCACTAGTCCTCATCCACAAGAAAGAGCTCTCTCGAAGTCTATTGTATGTATGAGCTGAGGGGTGGGGCTAGCGCTCTGCCTCTTTCCTGTGTGCGCACGCATGCACAGGGCCTGTTCTTAAGACAATGGCGGAGAGAGAGCTAAATGGTCAAAAGTCTGGTTATAATTCACCAGTTGATGCTGACAATGCTTGCTGCCACAAGTGCGACAAGTCTTTTGCATCTAAGGGCAAAAACACAAGCAATTTTTCGAAACATCTAGCGAAAGTGCATCAAATACAGGCACAGAAGTGCAGTTTTTTCTCTCTCGTTGCCCCATCTGCCGCAGGTATGTTATGTATGCTAGCAGCCTAGGGCCCACACGGAATTATACAAACATGGGTTATATGATTAAAAGTAATGCTCTGTCCAGACATGAGAAAATAAAGCAATGTTAATTCTGTTGTTAATTTGTTTTGTTCCCTCAAAAAATAACTGAAAGGACCGATAAGAGTACCGGATTGATAAGCAAGATCGTTAAGATCTTAATGATACCCATCCCTACTAGACAGCCTCTCGTGTGTGTGTGTGTGTGTGTGTGTGAGAGAAAGATAAAACAAAAGTCCCACTTGAAGTCCCTGAGCTTCTTGCTGAGTGTGCAGACATGCGGATTCACTGATTTTGCCTCCTTTTTGGCCATCTTCCCGTTCTTCTTGCTTTGCACCGTGTATCATGGCTTGCTTTTGTGTCCCTCTCAGGATTGATGTTAATGCAGGTTCTGAAAAACAATGTAGAAGGAAAAAATATTTTTCTTTCGGGTGACATCAATCTGTGAATGTGACATATCAAGCAAGAGCCTGTTCAATACAAAGTAGTGTTACAAAATATTAAACCATATGATTGCCACATTTCACTAAGTAGGTATACGTCAATTCACACCAATGATCAAGTTAAAAAGAAGAATGTGATGGAAAGGAAATATTATCAGCCATATCAATAATAGCAGAGGCAACAGTAATGTTTGTAGTTGCTGTTCTTGTGTCAGAGGCACTAGTGGTTATCGGTTTATTGGACAATGGCAAAAAAAGCCAATCAAGTCAAGCTGTGTGGTAGGAGTAAAAAAAACTCCTACCGCAACGAATTTCACTGTGCACTCATCATCCTGTTTGTATTAAAGGTTGATATTGTAGAAGGCTACAGCAAGCCCAAGCACAAAGGACGTTCCTTGACACAGCACCTCTTTCTATGCTCATCATCCATCACTGTTTTGTGTGTGTTTGGGCCTGGGGGAAGAAAAAAAAATCACAGCTTAGAAACATACGTTAATAGAAATGGCAAAAAATAATGTAATCGTATTCTTCTGACTGATAGATTATATGACAAAGTAGGGCAAGTCAATTACTTCAAATTTGGGTCTGACAATACGAAAATGAACATGTTTGACCAGTAGTATTCTTCAATAAGACGATACAACAGTTGTGCTGTAAAACAATAGGATATACAACAGTCAAAACCGTAAAAACAGTAAATATTCAATACATATTTTTTGCTGTTTTTATTGTTATGTAATGTTGACAATTATAAATAATTTAGTTCCCATCTTTTTAAACTCGTCAAAATTAAACTGAATGCAAAAACTCAAGGTCGGCTGAAAATGTTGAGTGGAACAATAATGAACTACCAGTGTTTGGGTGGCATTTGCTTTTTTGCCTAGTATGGTAAAAAATAAATCTGATTTGAAGTTCCAGTTAACTAATTTAAATTTGCTTTGTGAGATATTACAAATTAGATCTATTCCCGGCTCAACTTCTTTCAACACCAGAACGATGAAGGCTGTCATTTTGACAGTTTTGGATTTTCAAAGTTTAATAACTTTGTGTGTGTGTGTGGGGGGGGGGGACTAGGCTAGACCTGCCGCTCCATGAGTGCTCCTAAAATTGCATATATTTGCCTTAAAATGAGTTTTAGAGCAATCTGCACAGAAGCAGTAAAGTGCCGCAGTAAAGAAGCAGTTAAGTGCCATGTCATATACATACTGTATGTATGATATATTTTAGAATAAAACAGTAGAGGTAGGTATGAATGTGCTATGGTCAAGGCAAATAGAGGCTTTACCATAAAAGACTTGCTGTTTGAGAGAAAGGTGAAATTGATAATGCTTTCTTTTACAAAAAATGTGGACAGCTCACTGAGGAACAGGTGACAAGCACTAGATGAATGACACATGTGAGAGTTCATGTTGAAAGAGCCATCTGGCGTTTGAAAGTTTACAAAATACTGTCACATGGTTGTCCCTGTACCATGGCTCATAAAATAGACAAGATTCTAAGAGTATGTGCTGCTCTTGTCAATTTAAGGGAGGATCTCATTCGTGATTCAAACTAATTTAGCACGTGAGCAACATGGGTTGACCACATTTACAGGACCATCAAATGAAATGGTGCCGTAATGGCTTAAAAATTGATTGGTACAAAACATGTAGAAAGAGACAAATGGATGTTATGTGAACATTGGTTGTGTTGTACAGAATGTGACTACTTGTACATTTCATTTACATAAACTATATACATTTAGTGACACCAGTAACAACGACATCTTGTCACCTATAATGTAGAGCTGCTCTACTTTAATGTTTACATTGAATTTCTTTAAACTCTAACATCTTGTATTGTTTGGAACATTACCTTGAACGATGGCGAAAAATGTTACCACTTGCATCATTTGCTGTCATCAACTTTTAAAATATGACATGCAGGTATGTGAATGTTTTTACTTTTTATATGCAGTTAAATATACTGTTGGAGTCATGTTGCACATCTTTCCCTTCTTACAACTGTGCCTGCATCCAATCAGAGATGTTATTCTGATCCTCTTAATGTATGGCACATATTTATGGTCATGCCAAATTTGTAGATGTGCACTAAACCTTGCCCATTATCTCAACACATCTTTCATTTAGCTTAAATCCTCCGGCAGCATATTCATCTACAAGCTGGGGTAGCATACATCAGAAGTAAAAACCTCTCAAGCGCTTTACTAGCTCCCTGACAAACACCTAGTCATACTGCACTGTGAAGGAAACAAGCTCACTGGGTGTCCAGATCAGAAGTGTAGCAGACTTTAGACCTGTGCAAAACATTGTAAAAGCTGTGCTTGCATGTAATATCCCCTACTGCCAGTTTTCTGCAGCTGCAGCTCTCCATCTACGATTTGACATCACTGCATTTCTGAGTAAGCTGGTCAGTAAGTGAGGGCTGGGTTGGCACTGGACATTTTATTTCCAGGAGTGTGCGCGCGCACGCGCACACGCACACACGCACACACACACACACACACACACGAGTCAGTGACCCCGTCAGGGATGGCTGAGAGCCATGGTTCTTGGACACTTACAGAGTAATGTTCATGCCCTGTTCTTTCAGCTGATGGCAAGCTCCAACTTAATTTTCTTTACCATACTTAGTTGCATAATTGCCACAAAAGGAGGGGTATATATGTGCTCACATAGAAGTTTGTAACTTCTTGTGGCTGCATGTACGTGTACCTTTCTGGCAGAGCTTGCTGTAAGTCTGATTTTCCTCCAACTGTGCCACAAATCAGATGCACTTTAGTCTCTCGTTTCTAATTCTAGTTGAGCTGCTTATGTAGCACTAACTTCAACATATACCTGGTAGAAATGTCTTGCATGAGTCACAGCTAATATCATAACTGAGTCTGGTGTGGCTGAAAAATCTCGTTATCAACTGCACTGTTGTGTTCTGCTGATGGTGAGGCATTATAACACTTTTCAAGTAAAGTATTCTTCAGGACAAAAGGTGGTTGGATAGGGGCTTTGTCCACACTGTCTCTGAAGTCTTTGTGTGACAGATGATGTGGGGTATTTGCTTGAGTCACTACAGCCCTACAGTTCATGTTGTATTGCTGTTCTGCCTTGTGGTGCCTGAAGTTAATCTGACTCAGGGTTCTCTGATTTCCCTGCATCCACCTGCACTGTTCATCTGTACATGCAAGTCCTGTCTTTCCACTGACCACTGCATTCTGCACCTAAAATAATGACATCAACAGCATCTTCATAATTTTTCCACATACTATTGACATTACTATTAGGCATGAACAATAGGTATATTAGATTACATTCAACTTTATTGTCACTGCACATAATACAAGTACTGAGACAACAAAATGCAGTTCAGCATCTAACCAGACATGCAACAGAAGCAGTAAAGTGCCGTGTAATGTACATATTGTATGTACATATATTTTAGAATAAACAGTAGAGGTAGGTATGAATATGCTAAGATATATACAGTCAGTGGTGGAGAGTAACCAAGTATATTTACTCAAGTACTGTATTTAAATACAATTTTGGTTTCTTATGATGTTATACTTACATTTGAGTCAGAGGGACCAAACCACTGCTTTTACTGCAAATGTTAACTAGATCACGCTCATAATACTTAAGCACTTTTACTGTAGATTTTTCATGCAGGACTTGTACTTGTAATGGATTATTTTTACATTGCTGTATTGGTACTTTACTGCAGTAAAGGATCTGAATACTTCTTCCACCACTGGTTTACAGTATCATAACATATATAACAGAATGGACAGTATGATCAGAGTGATTTGAATTCAACAATAAAGAGGAGATATTTGGGTTTGTGAATACCTTCCACAGAATAGCTGCTGCATGGCTACATGACTTCCCTAACCCCGCAATGCACGAACAGCATGACCCATGCTGCGTGTTTAGCTTGATTTACGCTTTGGCTGGGCTCTACTGCTGCCTTCAGAAATACAAAGTCGCTGTTGTGGTCTTTTTTAACAGGATTTTACCTATTTTGTTACTGTGCAGGTAACTATATGCCTCCATGCTTTTGTAATTGCATAATTCTTTGCCATCAACACCTTCAGAAAACAAAGTAATTAACAGTATCGATGTAGCTAACATCAGGCCACTGTCTCGTGTCAGCTACCCACTCCGTGAGACATGGCAGGTGAGGCACTGTTAAGAGTAGTGTCCTCACGACTTTTTAAAACACCTTCAGTGTATCCATCTCCGTTTTTTGTCCATTGGTACCTCATCCATTGCTAAACCCCGGCTTTTACAGCGGCCCTGGTAGCTACGCCAATGTAAACGCGTGTTCAACCGCAAGAGCAAAAGCGGCTTCTGCTATGAATCATGGGTAAACTCGCGAAGTCAGGAAAAAGGTAGACAGTATTTAAAAGTTGTTAAAATGTTAATTTTGGTGTCAGCTGTTTCTTAAAGTGATACTGAAACCAATATCTGAAAAATCCTATTGATAGGCTATGTTCCGAGTTGGAATGTGACCACGGAGAAATTCAGTGGCCAAAACAGCGCACTCGAGAGAGATCTGATGGACTGTAGATGGTGTCCAATGACAAATTGTGCCAGTGGATATGTACACACCAGTCAATCTGCATATAGCGTGTGTCCGTAGCCCTCTATACTACGTATGAGAGCTGCAGATAATTGGATCCTTGTCAAACGTCACCATGCAACCACTCATGTTTAAAACCCTAAAATAAAAACTTTATATCCAAGTACCTGTGTGTTATTGTTGTTTGTAACAGGTTTTCAGTTATGAAGTCAAAATACTCACTGAATTGTGATATTAACCGACATTTATCGGTCCGTTATCATGTCGCCGGACATGAGCGGTAGCGTGGTGACGTTTGACATGGATCCAGGGAGACAGTAGCCAATAGTTTTGAATTCATAAAACCATGCCTATTTTCGGTTATAATTCAAACTCACAATGTTGAAAAATGTGTTCAGAAAGGGCATGTCAGTCTCTCTTTAACAGACATACGAACACATGTAATGCATTAATATCTCCATTGGGTATTTAGCTTGACAGAATACAGCGCTTAAAAACCGTAGCCATGATCATTCTAGTAGTTCAGTTCCGATCGTTGTTTGGGGCTGTTTCAATATTTATTTTCAGTTCTTTTTTTACATTTCATGGGTTATTCTTATATTACCTCACACATCACATGATGGCAACACATCCGCCATGTTGGACAACAGCTCCAATCCATAGGATACTATGTTACTCTCACTGTGCGATGCTTAACATTTTCTAAACAGAGTCGACAGAATTTGTTTCAAGGTTTGATTCATACAGCATAGCTATCGTGGTTCGATGTTTTACAATGGCTAACTTCTACTTTTTTTGGTTGTTCCAATCGAACTGACACAGAGCGGAACAAGTCCTACTTTCACTTTCCAAAGATAATCAGCCATCAAGGAGAAGAAACTCGAAGGTTGTCAGAGGAAATAAGAAAATAGATCGAGGATAAGTCGGGAAGATCTTACAGATGAAAAATTGGCATCATGCAGAAGCTACCTGCCTTTACAAAGGGAAAAGGCAATTTGGTCCTTTAGAAATTGACACAAGAAAAACTGCATCTGTCCACATCCATGTGGAGCACGTCATTGGCCTAGTACGGAGAAAATTTACAATTTTACAAGGAATTTTACCAACAGACTACCTTAGTAATAAGGATAGTGCTGGTATGACAATAGTGGGTAAAACTGCTTTGGTTTCTTGTGCATTGACAAATGTGTGTGACTCAGTAGTTCCTTCAGACTGATACAACCTTCAAGTTATGTATTCATTGTATAAAACTGTTCTAATATATTTTAACAAAAACATTTAAAATTAGAGACAACATTTCAATGTTATTACACATTTTTCAATTGTGTGTCAATGGTTTGAATATAATTTGGACAAGAGGGAGAAACTTTTGTTTTGCAAATTTGTTAACATATAGGTCTAACATATCAATAAGGGCAAGTTTTTCCATATACACTATATGTACAAAAGTATTGGGACACCTGGCTATTTCACCTACAGGAGCTTCTATGACATCCCATTCCAGGCATTAATATGGAGTTGGTTTGCAGCTATAACTGCTTCCACTCTTCTGGGAAGGCTTTCCACAAGATTTTGGAGTGTGTCTGTGGGGAATTTTTGCCCATTCATCCAGAAGAGCATTTGTGAGGTGTCAGGTGCTGATGTTGGGCGAGAAGACCTGTCTTGCCATTTCTGTTCTAGTTCATCCCAAAGGTGTTCGATTGGGTTGAGGTCAGCGCACTGTGCGGGTCAGTCAAGTTCTTCTACACCAAACTCAACCAACCATGTCTAAATGGACCTTGCTTTGTGCACTGGAGCAAAGTCATGCTGGAACATAAAAGGGCCCTCCCCAAACTGTAGCCACAAACATGGAAGCAACGTTTACAATCAACGTTTACAAAAACTTGAGTTTTCAATTTAAATAATTTTTTTTTTTTAAATCATTCTGCCCATGTATTTTGACAATTTTGGCTACAGTTATGTGTTATAGATTTTCTACTGCTTTTTGTAATGTTTTTATTGCAGACATGACTGACAGGCACAATGCTGGGAGGGAGTGAGGCAGGGAGCGAGAACGAGGCAGAGGCATGGGGGTGCGAAAAACAGACTGAACTAAGACAGAGACTATGTATATATGTTTACAAATGAAGTGAGTTTTCAATTTAAATAGTTATAAACTTTCATTTTGTTGATGTCTTTTCGTTTGATGTGTCACAGTGCTGTGTTAAATTGCCTTTTCTGTGTTTTTACATTTGGGCCACCAAAAATGTACTTTAGCCACCAAATTTAGGGGCTTGGTGGCCCATGGGGCCAGTGCTTAAAAATATTAGCGTCTATCCCTGGTATGTAAGGAATTGACTCCGGTTTAGCTCATTGTACTCGCACACAGAACACACAACCTTCAGAAATATACACTAGGAATGACTATACACAGGTGAAACCGCTTATGTGAAATGTAAACAGGATGTAGTGCAAAGAAGTGAAGGAGTGATGATAAATAATGTAAAAATGAGTTATTTTATAGTAAGTGGACGGTTAATGTACAGTATAACGCAGCTTAGTTTACACGTGAGTGACATTTATTGCACTTTATTACTAACATATTTATTTGCAGGTACAATATTTTACTGTTCCAGGGTTATTGCAGTGCCACAGTGAGTATGATGCCATGGAGGCTGTACACAGATGTGGTTCAGTCAGGGTAAAAAAACCTAGAAGGCCCAATTACAAGGGTTCGCCTTAGAGCCTCCTAGCGGCCCTCGGTGGGGGGGGGGGTGCTCTAAACTAAAGGGAAGGGAACGAGAGGCACACTGTACGAGTTGTTCAGTGTTTACTTGTTTTTTCGTGGTTCTTGTGCTGTAATGACTATTACTGACTACATACCTTATGTTTACATTTATAAATGTAATTTTGGTGCCTACGTTTACAAACAGCACTTTAAAGTTTACATTTTATTTAACTTTTTTTTTCCTCTTAAGCACGACCCCACTTTGTGACATTTAAAATAAAACCGCATTGTTTTTTTCTGTAAGTGGTCTATTACCAAAGCATTTATCAGTAATAAAGTTAAGACGGAAAAAATATCAATGTGTTGCGTTGCGTCAATTTAAGCAGTGCTCCTAAAATTTTCAGTAAGGCACACAGTACTCTAAGCGGAAAAAGATAGTCTGGAGCCCTGCTTTGCAGTGGGCAGGCTTGTCTCTCATTTTGGGCTGCAAATAGGAACACCCTCCCCGCACTTTTTCCAGTTGAAACGAGAGCACTTGCAGTGCCAGGATCAAGTGCCCTAGTTGAGAGGGGTCTTTAGCCATACTGGAATCATTGAGGCTATGTAGTGCTTGGCTTGCAGACAAGACCCTTTCAAATCTCATATTTTGCAAATACAACAACTTGTAAAAAGGAAATTACTTATCGAGATATTCTGCAAACAGACACAGATGAGGAATGTAACAAAGTTTGATGTCTGGCTGTCAGGTAATCTTTGTTTGAGAAAACAATATGCTGAAGTTATTTGCTTGGAGTGTTAAACCATCAGAAAGTCTGTTGTCTAGACCTGTGGTTTCCAACCGAAGGTCAATTTTATGGAGTTCCAATATGATCAAAGATATAACACAAACAAATATATATTTCTGTTGCACAAAATTAGGTTTATTCTTTCTGACTTTTTTTTTTTTTTTGCCTTTTCTTGTGAAATGTTGGGATAAGGTACATTGTTAGATCAATAAATCTTTCAAATTAAACAATCTGAAGAGGATAAATCCCGTTTTGGTCAAACGGCTCGCAATTTAGGCCAAAGGGTAGGGAATGAATGGTCTAGAGTTAGAGTTAACAGTTGTTTAATGACATTGTAGTCTGGCCGTCAGTCAGTACAAGCGGATGTTTAAAGTGATGGGAAGGAGATTTTTTTCTGATTGAGAAGAAAAGTAAGTTTGTTATGTTATTTATTTGATTACATTGTAATCTGGCTGTCAGTGTCAGTACACCCCAATGTATAAGTGATGGGGAGGAGCTCTATTTTTGATTGAGAAGAAATAAATAAGCTTTCATAGTTATTTATTTTTTGTTTGATTACATTTACTTTATTTGATATAAAAAATGATAATGTGGCGGACACTAGGGGCTATGCCTCTCACCCAGCAGGACTGTGAGCTGAGGGCGTGGTTTACATTCCCGGACTCGCCGGTGCAGGGTTGTTCCTGCTGCAGTTGGTTTTTGGAGTTGAGGAATAAACATCAAACTCGCCTTGGTCTCCTGTGTTCTTCCTCATTCCTGCCACATTGGTGACCCCGAATTGAACATGTTTGGAGCAGAAGAGGAGTGTGAATCCACTTCGGCCACGCCGCCCCAACTCTCACAGCCGCCGTTCTCGCCGCGGCTGTGAAACTCCCAGAGTTCTGGCAGAGCAACCCGGCCTCGTGGTTCCAGCATGTCGAGCCGCTAATCCACCTGCGTGGAAACTCCGCGGACGACTCGAGATACTATCTGGTCGTCGCTGCGCTGGACCAGCAGTCCACACGCCGGGCCATGCAGCTGTTGCGCCCCCCCCCCTCCGCAATACGATAAATACGTCGCCCTCAAACATCTTCTGCTCCGGAGGTACAGCCCATCTACCGCAGAGGGCAGATAGGATCCTTTCCTTATCCGGTTTGGGCGACGGGACGGCTGTGGATCTCATGGACAATTGCTGTCGCTGCTAGGGTCAGACGAAGGTGGGTTCCTTTTCCCGCACGTTTTCCTGCGCCAGCTCCTGTCTCCTGTGCGCGCGGCTTTGGCTAACTCCCCGTGTCTGGCCGCTGGTGACTGCCGAGGTTTGGCTGAGGAGGCCGATCGGGTCCTGCTGGCTACCAGACAGTTCTCTGTGCAGAGTGTGGCATCGGAGCCTCTGCAGCCGACGTCAGACGATGCCGACCCGACAGTGGTGGCTGAAGTGACTGCCCGGAGACGGCGCAGGAGAGGCCTCCGTTTCTTCCGCCAGCAGTTCGGCGGCAAAGCGAGGCACTGCGTCCCTCCGTGCACGTTTGAGGCGGCGGGAAACTCCAGGGCAGCGCTCAGTAGCAGCTGTGGGCGCTGGCAGACGTAGTGAGCTGCTCTTCATTAAGGACACGATGTCAGGAAGACGGTTTCTGGTGGACTCAGGCTCGCAAAAGAGCCTACTCCCTCCTGCTAAGACAGACAGGTCGGCCGAAGGCGGCGGCCCACAGTTAAGTGCAGTTAACGGTTCGTCCATTGCGACGTTTGGCACAAGGTTGGTGACGGTTTGCTTCCACAGGCGCCATTTTGAGTGGGACTTTGTAGTGGCCGCCATTACTGTTCCTATTATCGGCGCGGATTTTCTGTGTGCTAATGGCCTGCTTGTTGATGTTGCAAACCGCCGTTTAATTGATGCGAGACAGGGGGAGCCGGGCTGTTAACACACGCTAACTTTTTAGCATTAGGGGATGTTTTTCAGCGTTTGCTGGTGGATTTTCCATCGGTGACTACGCCTGCCTTTTCCACCACGGTTACTAAACATGGGGTAGAACACTTCATTCCCACTCTGGGACAGCCAGTTTTTGCGTGCGCGGCGCCTCGACGCGGTAAAATTGGCTATAGCTAAGGAGGAGTTCGCCATCATGGAGCGTCTGGGTATAGTGAGGTGTTCCAACAGCCCGTGGGTCTCACCGCTTCACACGGTGCCCAAGGTGGATGGGTTGTGGCGGTCTTGCGGCGATTTTCGCCGCCTGAACACCACCACAATAATGCAAATTCAATTCATGGTCATACTTTTTGAACAGGTTAGATGAATTGACCAATAACATTATTTTTTTTTTTTTTTTATAAATTTATTTCTGATTTTTCCCTTTTTTCTCCCAATTTAGTGGCCAATCGATCCCTATTTTAATTCAAACACCCACCCTCGCACTGTATGCGTTCGCCAACTGCATCTCTCCGGCCGGCAGTCTCGAAGGAGACCGCCTCGCCACTTTCGTGACAAGGCGACTCCAAGCCGAACCACTGATTTTCCGACACACACAGAGACGCATTCACGTGACGAACACAAGCCGACTCCGCCCCCCTCCCGAAGACAGCGTTGCCAATGATCGCTGCTTCGTCGAGTCCGGCCATAGTCGGATCTGACGAGACCAGGGCGCGAACCCCAGTCCCCAGTGGGCAGCTGCATCGACATAGAGCCGATGCTTAGACCGCTACACCACCGCGGGCCATAACATCATTATTTGACATGTGCTAATATCTTGTCTTTTCTCTTTATAAAGAGTGGATACTACAAGTAAGACTGCAGCAGTTGGGAGGGCAGGGGAGGAGTGACTTGACTTGCCTTAACTCAGGCTTTGAGACTTGACATAACATGTGACTTGAAAAGAAAAAAAATTACTTGGGACTTGCTTGAGACGAAGGTTAAGACTTGCTTATGACCTGCACGTGTGACTTGATCCCATCTGTGAACAACACGTCATAAGTATTGACATGATGCGCACGATGACGCACAAATTACGTACATTTAAGGGTCCGCGGCGGTGTTGCAGTCTGAGCATCGACTTTGTGTCGATGCAGTTGCCACTAGGGACTGGAGTTCGTGCCACGTTCTCGTCAGACCCGACTATGGCCGGACTCGACGAAGCAGCAATAATCGGCAACGCCGTCTTCGGGAGGGGGTGGAGTCAGCTTGTGTTCGTCACATGAATGCGTCTGTGTTGGAACAAGCAGTGGTTCGGCCTGGATTCGCCTAGTCACGAAAGTGGGGAGGCGTCTCCTTCAAAACTGCCGGCCGGGGAGATGCAGTTGGCGAACGCATGCAGTACGAGGGTGGGTGTTTGAACTAAAATAGGAATCGATTGGCCACCAAATTGGGAGAAAAAGGGAAATATCGTTAGCCTCATAGGATAAATACCTAAGTAATTTTTTGGCCAAATTGAGATTTCTGCCTACATGTGTTCTCAAGCTGCTGCATCACCCTGGATTAGTGCCTATGTCCTAAGCCAATCAGAACACTTTTTACATTCAAAAATGACAATGTGCCTAAGTCACTCATGTGACTTGAGCATTTTTACGGTGAAAAAAATAAAGAAAAAAGTTGCATATAAGAAAGGCTCCTGGTGCTCGGCTTTCTCGCTTTCCTTATCTGGTAAGATAATTAATATTTCTTTGATTTACTGTAGGCCTAGTGTAAATGTACTCAGTGGATATGAAAATGAGTTTTTTCTTATTACCCGAAAATCGTAAAAAATGACAGGCATTTAACCTATGAGGCTAACGACATGAGAAATTTTAAAAAAAATAAAAAAATTACAGGCAGTCATTTTTACTGCTCATGGTCATTTAAAGTAGATCCTTTTTTTTTCTGGTGCATCAATTATCCAAGCCATATCGCTATCCCAATCAGGGTCACGGGATGCAGGAGCCTATCCCAGCAGTCACTAACAGCAGGTGGGGAGACACCCTGGACAGGCCACACAAGGCCATCACAGGGTTTTTTGGTACAACCAATATAGACTCATTTTACTGCAAATATATGCAATTTTATGAGCATTCAGGGAGCGGCAGGTTTCTATCCCCCCCCCCCCCCCCCGCCATGTTATTAGACTTCGAAAATCCATAACGGTCAAAATGACCGCCTTGGTCAATCTCGTAGTTTATAAAGTTTAAAACTTTAAAGTAAAGCAACTGTGTTACACAACAAGATGGCACAAAATTTTGTTAGAACTTTTGCACTTGCATTACGTGCCTTAATAATGCCAAAATGTGACCCAGTTCTTAAAATAAATGGTAAGAGGACTGCAATGGTGTTTTGGCTCTTGCTTACCAAGGCATCCACTGTAATCCCACCATAAAAGGTCATACATATAAGGCTTCAAGACACAATTGCAACTCACGGCATCGCGTTAAAGATGACTAAAACAGGCGGAGTCGCAGGAAGAAGTCTTCTGTCCCACGTCGAGTCTGCGGCAACACCAAGGAGAAGAACGGGTCAGGGCACCACTGCAGCAGCGGTGAACTCTCGCTCCAGAGTTGTGTTCAAGACGAGGGGCACACGGTCACTTCTGACTCCCACCCGCATTTTATTTTCCTGGTGATAAGATAAATACAGCGGTATTAGCTCTTCAGCAACAGCACAGCTCCAGAAAATACATGGGAACCGGACAAAGCAGACTGGTACACAGTTTTTAAACATAAGCAAAATTAATTCATACATGTACATGGGGCTAAACACAGCGGTATTAGGTGTCCAACAACAGAACAGCTCCAGTAAATACTAAAACAAAAACACAATTAACTAGACTCGCTGCCGGTTAGCCAGCAACACCGCGAGATTAGCTATGAGCTAACATTTAGCTGGAAAAGTCATACGTGGCGCATTCCAAAAAAAACAATCAAATACACGGGAACTGGACATTGCAGACCGGTCCAGAGTTTACACACAAGCAAAATAAAATTATACATGTAGCTGGGGATAAACACGGCGGTATTTAGACTCCCAATAGTACAGCGCCAGAAAATACTAAAACAAAATTCATTAGATTCGCTGCTGGTTAGCCAGCTAGCTACACCGCGAGATTAGCTATGAGCTACAATTGGGCTAGCAAAGTCAAGGTGGTGCGTTCAAAAACAATCACTCCGCGCAGTTTACAACCACCCAATATCATTGCGGAACGTTTGCTGTGGTAATTGGGAGCCTATCTCTGCTTTTAAAGTACATACAAACACTTTTACACGTAAAAACAAGGTTAATATACGATATTAACGGAGCTTAGTACAAATCAACCTACCACGCTGTCGGGACACGTCAGAATGGCGGCTGAACACGGGGCGTCCCGATCAAGTCTGCAGGGGCCCGTTAGAGGGACTTTCAACTACACGCAACACGTCACATTATAGTACACGTAACAAACAATTTAACGGTAAATAAAATAATATTAAAACAAGCGAGGGAATAATTAAATTCAGTGCACGTTCCGAGATATAAACGATATTAACGGAGCTTAGTTCAAAACCTACCACGCGGTCGGGACACAGAATGGCGTCTGAACATGGGGCGTCCCGCTCAAGTCTGCAGGGGCCCGTTAGAGGGACGTTCAACTACACGCAACACGTAAATCTGTACGGTACCACACATTATAGTACACGTAGCAACATTTTACGGTAAATAACATATTAAAACAGGCCAGGGAATAATTAAATTCAGTGCATTTACAAGTTATAAACGATATTAACGGAGCTTAGTTCAAAACCTACCGCGCGGTCGGGACACACAATGGCGGCTGAACACGGGGTGTCCCGCTCAAATCTGCAGGGGCCCGTTAGAGGGACGTTCAACTACACGCAACACGTAAATCTCTGCGGTAACACATAGTACACGTAACAAACGATATAACGGTAAATAACATAATATTAAAACAGGCGAGGGAATAATTAATTAAATTCAGTGCACGTTCCAAGTTATAAACGATATTAACGGAGCTTAGTTCAAAACCTACCACGCGGTCGGGACAGAATGGCGGCTGAACACGGGGCGTCCCGATCAAGTCTGCAGGGTCCGTTAGAGGGACCTTCAGGTACACAACACACACATCTCCGTGGTACATTATGGCAGTACTGCATTATGGTATGCGTTACAAACAATGAAACGGTAAATATCATATTAAAACAGGCGAGGGAATGACAAAATTACATTCTGCTCACCTTCGACGACCTCGGCGAAGAAGGCGAAATACTGGACTGTCGTCGAAACGTTAGAACATGTTTTTAAAGTCAGCACATGAGAAAGCACCGTTAAACCTCTTACCAACAACAGAGGGGACCAACTTGGAATGCAGAGGCCGACGGAACGTTACGGTACTCATGTCCCAGTCAGCACGTGGGCTTACCGAAGCAATGGACCCGGCTGGACCCGCGGGAGGTCTTGGTAATGGACGGCGTCGCAGAATCGGCGCCCCGCCAAACGACTCGCACAAGACACGCCCGACAACAATTATCATGGAACTCCCGAATTTAAAGACAGGGAGCGAGTACGGAAGGCCGCCGGGACCAAAAGAACTTCTGCACTTGCATTACGTGCCTTAACACGCCCATTTCACGCCGCGGCCATCTTTGATTTTTTTTTAAACCACGCGGTGGGACCTTGGCCACGCCCCCTTCTTCATTGAAAACTCTGCACGAGACGTTTCTTGGGCTGATATATTGTATAGAAATGTTTACATACTGTTCCCTTTGGCACTTTGGATATATCTATGTATTTCTGGATGCAATGTATATTTGACATGTTTGTTTTGTAATGAACTTTCTTCAAGAATCTGTACATGAATATGAACAATGTTCAATAAAAATATTTTTTTAAAAAAAAGGTTTCTTGGGCTGACAAAACTGAAACCCGGAATTCTACCGACCATTTTCCCATGGTCAAATCAACCTACGCCGAGGAGGTAGCTAAGTTTACTAACTTTACTAGCAGACAGACATCACGGTAGGTCATGCACAGCTATAATAACGTTAGCTGGATGTTGTCATGAAAATGATTTTAGGATGCTGATGAAATCAAACATAATACCTGCCATTAATAGCTTGTATCTTTAGGGTTCCTGTTCGTGGTGGTCAACCTGCTGGGGAGGTGACAGCCGAGTCAGCAGATGAGTGAGTAACGTTTACAGTTGTGCACTCATGCTTACAACTAAATTCCACATTAAGATGCCGTATGGCTAAATGTTTACTCCTCCTGCTATTATTGCAACAGACATTATGTACATGTAGGCCTACTGTATGCATTGAGCTGCAGAGGTTGCATGTACATTTAACGTTACTGTATGCATTGGGCTGCAGAGGTTGCACCATGTCCACAGCCAGTTAAATAATATTGGGGTGACCAGTTTCACTGTGACTAAAACATTAGAAGGGAGACAGAAGTTTGACATTGAAAAATGTTTGCTCCTGTTTGTAGTCGCATTGGTGACTTAATAGCGGAAGATGAAGAGGAACATGAAGACGAACATCAGGGATAGGTGAGTTGTTACTGTCAGCACAATACAATTTTTCAAACATGGAGATTACTGCATTGTATAATATATGTGTGTGTGTGTGTATATATATATATATATATATACACTAATCTTTCAATAGTGGATAGCTCTGTTCTGACACATCATCCTGATAACAGGAAAATGTGTGGATTTATATTGCTTCCCACATGTATGACATATCCTCATGTGTCCAGTGAGGTTTGGGCGACTCTACCTGATCATGACTACGACGTGAAGCCCCTTTCTGTGGAAGACCAGTTTGACGCAGTAAAGAAACGCATCGCTTTCCTGGAGGACGAAAATAAAAAGCTGAAAAGTGAGCGTTTTGGTCTAGAACGCTTCTTCCAGTGTGCGCCCAATCTGATCAGGTTTTACACTAGTTTTAAGCATTACCACACCCTCAAAGCACTCTTCCTAGCTTTACAGCCTACTGCAGAGTTCATGGTGCGATGGACTCAAATGCAAAGGAACAGCCATAACCTAGAACACATTTCTGTGTCTGGCTTCCATGCAGAGCATTTATCGCTGATTGATCAGTTTTTCCTGTTCTTGTGCCGTGTGAGGCAGGGCTTTTTTGCTCTGGATTTATCTGTACGATTCAATGTGTCGCCGGCCACAGTCAGCAGGAACTGTACGACGTGGGCCAACTATTTGCTCTTTATGTTAGGGACCCTCCCAATATGGCCTAGTAGAGCAGCAGTAGACGAGCTAATGCCACCAGTATTCAGGGAATTCTACCCAAACACAAGAGTGATACTAGACTGCAGAGCTCCGCATCGAGACAGCTAGTTCAAAGGTTTTGAACACCATTACATACTCCCATTATAAAAGTAACACTACACTGAAATCCCTAATTGGGATCACTCCCTCAGGGTCAGTTAGCCTGGTAAGTAATCTATACACAGGATGTATTTCTGATAAGGAGATAACTAAGAGGTCAGGTGTTCTGGACCTCTTAGAGTCAGGTGATGAGGTCATGGCCGATAAGGGCTTCCTTATCAAAGACCTGCTCGATGAAATAGATGTAAAACTTGTCATCCCTGCATTTTTAGGCCCAAGTGGACAGTTTAGCTGCGATGAGCTCATAGACACACAGTATTGCTGGCTTGAAAATACACGTCGAACGGTCAATAAGACGCATAAAGGAGTACCACATTTTTGATGGAGTCATACCCCTTTCACTAAGTGGAACAGTCAACCAACTGTGGACTGTGTGTGCTCTCCTAATAAATTTTCAGGGACCACTATTTTAAACCTTTGTTAAAATTCAGCTGACAAGAAAATAGTGCACACAAACCTTAGATAGATTGAAACATATTTAACTTCATTTCAGTACAGTCCCATTTTTTAGCCCACACCTTGAGATGAGCAATCACTATCTTAGTTTAGTAAACAATTGATGACTTGAGTTGGTAGCGAGTTCCAGTTTATTGCTACAACAGAATGACAGTTTACCGAACATATTTTAGTTTAAAATGAACCAAAAGTTTTGTTAAAGTGAAAGGACAAAGAATGAAAATATTGTAGATGGGACAATCTAATGTATAAATATTGAATGTACAGTATAAAAATGAAATGTATCTTATTTTTTATTTTATTGTGATTAAACAGCTTCTTTGAATACAGCCCTGTGTGTGTGTGTCTCTCCTCACTGGCACAGGAGAGGCAGAAAGTACTCGAAAAAGAAAAGATCCAGCTTAAGTTTTCATATTGTGGTAAATGGCGGTAGGCTCGAGGTTGGTAGTCCAAACCATGTTTGCTGCTGGCCCCGGCTCCACTGATTTCCGATTGAGTAAGAAGGGGTGTGGCTAAGTTCCCACCGCTTGATTTTTTAAATCCAAGATGGCCACGGCGTGAAAAGGGCGTATAATGCCAAAATGTGACCCAGTTCTTAAAATAAATGATAAATAGAGCACTGCAATGGTGTTTTGTCTCTTGCTTACCAAGGCATCCACTGTAATCCTACCGAATTGAATTCTTGAGCCCTAAATCGTGAGACGTATCGAACCTTGAGATTTGTGAATCGTCCCACCCCTAATAACTATGATGGCTGACTGTCAGGTTAACCTTACAAAGATCAGCTGTGGTCGACTGAGCCATGCTAACTAACATCACTAGCTGGGATGGATTGAAGGCATGAGAATGTTTCCACCTTAACGGTCCCTATCGGCTTCACTAACTCACTGAGAACAGTAACCAGGACATGCTCAATATCCTGACCATAAGGTGCTGACTGACCATCCGCACCAACGTCTGCAGTGGCACATGCGCTATCACACACAGTCACGATTCGCCTTAGCATGATGAGGGGTAGATGTGACATTTATTCCTCAATAAATCCACCCACAGTTGGGAGATGACTACACCCTTAATCTTGTACCACTGCCAATATCTGACATATAGTCGGAAGAAAATAAATCTAGAACTAGAGCAGGGGTGAGGCAATCTTATCCAGAAAGGGCCAGCGTGGGTGGAAAATTTTGTTTCAACCAAGCAATTACACACCTGTGTCTCCTAATCAAGTTCCTCAGCAAAGACGCTACTGGCTGATTAGTGGGATCAGGTGTGTATCTGCTTGGTTGGAACAAAAACCTTCACCCACACTGGGGTGGATAAGACTGCTCACCCCTGCTCCAGATTTCTTTCCCTTACTACTTTAAGCTCTTTAGCCTTCTCCTTTTGTTAACTGGAGGGGGAAAAAACCAATGCTCAGCCTACACACCAAATCATTTGGTGTGTAGGTTGAGAATTGGTTATTATTGTTATTGTTTGTTATTATTTTTATTTGGAATTAATTCACCTACAGAGGTTACAATTACACACACCAATAGACCAGTTGCATGCAAACAATGACTCCGTTAACATGTCAGCGTTAAGTCCCCTTTTTTCGCGCCACTTAAGGCCACCAAACACACAAGTCCATAAAAGGTCATACATATAAGGCTTCAAGACACAATTGCAACTCACGGCATCGCGTTAAAGATGACTAAAACAGGTGGAGTCGCAGGAAGAGGTCTTCTGTCCCACGTCGAGTCTGCGGCAACACCAAGGAGAAGAACGGGTCAGGGCACCACTGCAGCAGCGGTGAACTCTCGCTCCAGAGTTGTGTTCAAGACGAGGGGCACACGGTCACTTCTGACTCCCACCCGCATTTTATTTTCCTGGTGATAAGATAAATACAGCGGTATTAGCTCTTCAGCAACAGCACAGCTCCAGAAAATACATGGGAACCGGACAAAGCAGACTGGTACAGTTTTTAAACATAAGCAAAATGAATTAATACATGTACATGGGGCTAAACACAGCGGTATTAGGTGTCCAACAATAGAACAGCTCCAGCAAATACTAAAACAAAAACACAATTAACTAGACTCGCTGCCGGTTAGCCAGCTAGCTACACCGCGAGATTAGCTATGAGCTAACATTTAGCTAGAAAAGTCAGACAACGTGGCGCACTCAAAAAAAAAATCAAATACACGGGAACTGGACACTGCAGACCGGTCCAGAGTTTAAACACAAGCAAAATAAAATTATAAATGTAGCTGGGGATAAACACGGCGGTATTTAGACTCCAATAGTACAGCGTCAGAAAATACTAAAAATTCATTAGACTCGCTGCTGGTTAGCCAGCTAGCCACACCGCGAGAGTAGCTATGAGCTACAATTGGGCTAGCAAAGTCAAAGTGGTGCGTTCAAAAACAATCACTCCGCGCAGTTTACAACCACCCAATATCATTGCGGAACGTTTGCTGTGGTAATTGGGAGCCTATCTCCGCTTTTAAAGTACATACAAACACTTTTACACGTAAAAACAAAGTTAATAAACGATATGAACGGAGCATAGTACAACTCAACCTACCACGCCATCGGGACACGTCAGAATGGCGGCTGAACACGGGGCGTCCCGCTCAACTCTGCAGGGGCCCGTTAGAGGGACTTTCAACTACACGCAACACGTCACATTATAGTACACGTAACAAACAAATTAACGGTAAATAAAATATTAAAACAGGCGAGGGAATAATTAAATTCAGTGCACGTTCCAAGTTATAAACGATATTAACGGAGCTTAGTTCAAAACCTACCACGCGGTCGGGACACAGAATGGTGGCTGAACACGGGGCGTTCCGCTAAAGTCTACAGGGGCCCGTTAGAGGGACCTTCAACTACACGCAACACGTAAATCTCTGCGGTAACACATAGTACACGTAACAAACGATATAACGGTAAATAACATCATATTAAAACAGGCGAGGGAATAATTAATTAAATTCAGTGCACGTTCCAAGTTATAAACGATATTAACGGAGCTTGGTTCAAATCAACCTACCACGCCGTCGGGAAACAGAATGGCGGCTGAACACGGGGCGCCCCGATCAGGCCTGCAGGGGCCCGTTAAACGACGTTCAACTACACGCAACACTTAAATCTCTGTGGTAACTCACATTATAGCACACGTAACGAACAATTTAACGGTAAATAACATAATATTAAAACAGGCGATAGAATAACTAATTAAATTCAGTGCACGTTCCAATTAATAAACGATATTAACGGAGCTGAGTTCAAAACCTACCACGTGGTCGGGACACAGAATGGCGTCTGAACACGGGGCGTCCCGCTCAAATCTGCAGGGGCCCGTTAGAGGGACGTTCAACTACACGCAACACGTAAATCTCTGCGGTAACTCACATTATAGTAGACGTAACAAACAATTTAACGGTAAATAACATAATATTAAAACAGGCGAGGGAATAACTAATTAAATTCAGTGCACGTTCCAAGTTATAAACGATATTAACGGAGCTGAGTTCAAATCAACCTACCACTCGGTCGGGACACGTCATAATGACGGCTGAACACGGGGCGCCCCGATCAGGTCTGCAGGGGCCCGTTAGAGGGACGTTCAGGTACACAACACACACATCTCCGTGGTACATTATGGTATGCGTTACAAACAATGAAACGGTAAATAACATCATATTGTATCGAATTCGGGGGGCAGCCCGAGATACCGTCGCCACAGCCGGGACGCGAACCCGTATCTCCTGCACCGCAAGCGACAACGTTAACCAGTCAACTAAAGGGTCCGACCCGTTAGTCAAGGACCAACGTGTCAACTTATCCATGCACGTTACAATATTAAAACAGGCGAGGGAATGACAAAATTAAATTCTGCGCACCTTCAATAATGATATCAATAATGATAGTGTAACCCGCACTTTGCGTTCGGCCGTCGTCTCCCTACACGCCCTGGGACTCTGCGTTGTGTTTGTTGTAGTATGATGTTTGCGTGGAAAAGGAAGGAGGCGGAGGCTTGGGATCGTGGCTGAGACCTGGACACTTTACTGGCACTCGCTTACACTTCACCTCTCATATCAGCTGGCCGCTGGCCTCATCATACTCACAGCTTCCGGCAGACAAACAAAAAACATTTGATCAACGTAGCCTTTTGCCCGGGACAAGAACTAGGGGTACGGTGTTGCAAGAGGGACAAACATCGCCATTTGCGGCATTCCCAGGGGAACATACAGCGTAACAGTGCTACACTGTGGCGGATTTACATTACTACCTTACATCTACCCCTTCTTTAATTGATGGCGTCCCAGCCATCATGCCAAACAAAACAAAACAAATAAAACTTATGAGCATAAACATTAAAACAGATCACACTGAAAGTGACGTATTAATACCATGAGTTGCATATGAAATGTAGATGTGTAAATGCAATCAAAGTAAATAAACCATTAATAAAACTTGTTTGTTTTTTTCCGTGGATTATACGTGCCTTGCTACTCTCTGCTATGGCCCTCTGCCACAATGTCCAGCCCCTCTCTATCTTCTGCTGTTCCTCTTTTGATCTCACCACCTGTGACTCGTAAGACAGTTTCTTTGGGGGATGTCGAGTTCTCTGTGGGTTCCTCCTCAGGCTGGGGCCATCAAGTGCGTTGGTGTCACTGACATTTAAGTCCTCTTCCCCCCCTTGACTCACTTTTTCGGCTTCCTCCCCCATTACCTCCATGCCATCCACCTCCCAGTCCCCCATGTCAGACTCAACTCCTGCACTTGTTGCTGCACCAGCCCGCTCCACCGGAAGAAACATACACTGTGTAGGAAGGTTGCGGTGAACCACTCTCTCTTTTTCACCATCCTCTGTTCGGACCACATACACAGGTATACTGGGTTGTTTCTTCACCACAATGTATGGGCGTGACTCCCATCTGTCTCCCAGTTTCTGCCGTCCCTCCACATGACATATTTTGACCAAGACTCTGTCCCCTGGGCTGAAACCTTGACTCTTTGCCTTTTGATCATAGTACCTTTTCTGCTGCTCTTTTGCATGTCGTGAGGCCTGGTTAGCCTGAGTATAAGCTTCCGACAGACAGTCATGCAGTGTCTGGACATATTCACTATACTCACATGGCTCTTTGGTGGTAGAAAGCCCAAAAATCAGGTCGACTGGGAGTCGTGGATGTCTACCAAACATTAGGTAATACGGTGTGTACCCAGTAGAGTCATGTTTGGTGCAGTTATACGCATGTGTCATTGCATCCACATACTCATGCCAGTGGGGTTTCAGGTGAGGCTCTAGTGTCCCCAGCATGTCCATGAAAGTCCGGTTGAACCTTTCGGTGGTGCCGTTACCCTGGGGGTGATAGGGGGTTGTGTGTGTCTTAGTGACACCAGTACACTTACACAGCTCTTTCACCACAGCACTTTCAAAATTACGCCCCTGGTCTGCATGTAGTTTTGCTGGGAATCCAAACCGACAGAAAAAGTTCTTCCACAGTACCTTCGCCACTGTACAGGCTTTTTGGTCTTTAGTGGGATAGGCCTGGGCGTACCGGGAGAAGTGGTCAGTGACAATAAGCACATTTTCTATGCCTCCCTTTGATTTCTCCAGAGTCAGAAAGTCTACACACACAAGTTCCATAGGAGCGCTGCTGTGAATACTGACCAGGGGAGCCCTGAGGCCTGCAGTCGGAGTCTTTCTGAGGCAGCACCTTTCACACTACTCACACCAAGCCTTGATTTCCTGGAACATCTTAGGCCAGTAAAATCTCTCCCTTATCATCTGCAGCGTTCTCTCAAACCCTAAATGCCCTGAGTCATCATGAAGTGCAGTCTTGACGGATGTGTGAAATCTCTCTGGTAGTACCAGCTGGTCTACTACTCCCTTGACAGTCTTGGGCCTGACGATACATTATTCCATCCCTTACTAATAACCTCCGCCACTCTTTTAAGAGAAGGCAAACCTGCCTGCCACCACCAATCCTCTCGCTGCGGCTCGGTTTTTGGTTCACACTTTTAAAGTGCAAAACGGGACCGATTACAGCATCCTCTTTTTGCCCTGCACGAATCTCCTGTTTTGTCAATGCAGGTAGAGAGTCCATCCCCACATCTTGATAGGATTCACCGAGCGTGTGTGACAGAGGTTCTTGATGCTCAGGTCCCTCTGAAGCGGAGCTTTCCAGTTGTTGGGGAGATTGTTCCTCTACACACCTTTGTACTTTGGCTGATACAAGCTGAGGGCAGGTTTGCAGGACTTGGGTGACCTCCTGGTTAGACAGCCGGGAGAGGGCATCAGCGTTCGCATTATTCTGTCCCCTTCGATACTGCACATCAAAATCAAATGCTGACAGCCGAGACACCCACCGCTGACCTGTAGCATCCAATTTTGCAGACGACATGACATACTTGAGGGGGTTATTGTCTGTCTGGACTGAGAACTTGCGCCCATATAGATGGTCATAGAACTTGTCGGTCACTGCCCATTTCAGAGCGAGGAACTCTAGTTTGTGTGCAGGATACCTCGTCTCTGCTGGGCTCAAGCCTCTGCTGCCATAAGCTATGACTCTCTCGACTCTGTCCTGAACTTGGGCTAATACAGCACCAAGCCCCTCCCCCGAGGCGTCAGTCTGGAGCAGAAAGGGTAGGCTGTAGTCTGGATAGCCTAACACTGGAGCAGTTGTCAATCTTTCTCTCAGTGACTGAAAAGCCTCCTCACACTCATCAGTCCAGACAAAGGGCGGGTCAGGCACTAACCTCTTCTTCCCCCCTCTCCGTTTCTTTCTAGGGTCACCAGCGGTAAGGCGGTACAGGGGCGCGGCCAAGGTAGAGTAACTGCACACAAACCGCCTGTAATATCCGGTGAATCCCAGGAACTGAAGCACCTCTTTACGATTCGTGGGCCTCGCCCAGTCCTTGACTCTGCTGATCTTCTCTGGGTCTGTCCTGATGCCCTCCGCAGACACCAGGTGACCCAAGTAGTGCACCTCCTTTCTCACAAGCTGACATTTGGAAGGCTTCAACTTCAAGCCATGCTCCTTCAGTCGATCGAACACCAGCTGCAGCCTCTCCAGATGCTCATCAAAGGTTTTAGAGAATATGATCAGATCATCAAGGTAGATCAGGAGATGGGTGAAGTTCAGATCGCCAAAACAGCAGGTCATGAGTCTCTGGAAGGTGGATGGAGCGTTTTGAAGGCCGAAAGGCATTCTGTTGGCTTCAAACAGCCCCATGGGAGTACTGAATGCTGTTTTGTGTTTGTCCTGCTCCGCCACCTCTACCTGCCAGTATCCAGATGTGAGATCAAGTGTTGAGAAATACTTTGCTTGACCCAGAGCCTCCAGGGCCGCCTCTATTCTGGGCAGTGGAAATGCATCTCTTGTGCTGCAGGCGTTAAGCCTTCGGTAATCGATGCATAATCTTAGTGATCCGTCTTTCTTGGTAACAATCACTACTGGCGAAGCATATGGACTCTTACTAGGCCTGATAACCCCTGCTGTTTCCATTTCTGTCAGCAACTTCCTCACATCCTGCCACTGTGAAGGGGGAATCTTGCGGTACGGGAGTCGAAAGGGCTTTGAGTCGACCAGGGGGATTTCGTGCTGCACTGTTTTTGTGTGGCCGTAGTCCATTAAGTGCTGTGAGAACACCCCCATATTCCTCTCCACAAGCTCTTTTAGGAGGGCGCGCTGGCGTTCATTCTCCACTGCTGCCTCACTTATGTCCACCCCACCACTGCTCACAACTTGGTGCAGACACCGGTATGTCTCTTTGTTCTCCTCATTTTGATGACAACCCTGTTCCGTGGCTGAAAAATCCACAACACTGTCCACCAGGAAGGCGCTGGCCAGCTGTGTGTGTGGTTTGATTGTGACAGTTTGTTGGGACAGGTTCATCACTCTGACAGGAGCACAGCCTTTCTTCACATCTGCAAGAACTTTGGCGACCATAAGGTCCTGAGGAAGCCGAATGGAGGCGTGGCCTTCAATTAGCGCTGTGTATGTCTTTCTTTGTGGGCCAGTTTTGATTTTGCACATTAAGTCCATCCCTTTCCCTCCCGGGATGCGTATTTTACGGCCAGTGTACACAGCAGGGCCCACCATGTCGTCTGCTCCTGTATATTCAGTGTCGCCAGTTTCCAGTAAAGCTGTGTACCACTCTGGATGGCTTTCCTTCACCCGCTGAAGATATTGCTCCCCATAGGTTGCTTGGAGGTGCCTCCTGGCGGCACGGACGACATTAGTTCCCACAAGCAGTGGGACAGAGGAGCGATACTCGGAGTCAGGGACAACAAAAGCCGGCACTCTCTGGAACTCTTTCCCCAGCACTTTCAACTTAATACGCAGGACACCAGAGTAAGGCACATCCTGACCTGCTGCACCTGCTATGGGTATTTTAGAGGGCCGTAGTTTCTGTCCATGGAGGTCAGGGTGGTTGCACCAGTATCCGTGAGTAATACTGGTTACCTGAGAGCCGGAATCGATAAGAGCCCTGCACTTTAATCCATTGACTTCCACCTCACCCTCATTCCTGGGACCCACAATAGGAATGTCCTCTACTCCATCATCAGTATCGCTCACCTGCAGTGGGGGGTCTTGCTGCTTGCCCATGGTTGCCCCAGTTACCACAGGCTCTAGGCGTTTAAATGCTGCGTTGAGTGGGGCGTGGTGCTCTCTGCGGAGGTCGCAGGCTGGGGTCGGTGAGTCCAGGGCAGACTGGGATCTGGGAGCACCGCTCGACATACTCGGGCTATATGCCCTTGCTTCCCACACCGGTAGCAAACAACACTGGAGCCCTGAGTAACTGTTCTGGGAGATGGTTGGGGCCTTAGTGGGGGTGCAGGGGCTGGTGCAGGGGTAGGTGCAGCAATTCTCAACTCAAGGTGAGCCAACTTGGTCACCTGTTCTTCTTGGCTAAGAGCTAATTTCTTGACCATATCTTTAAGCTCTGTCCACTCTGAAGTGTGTTTTGACCTCTCTGACCTCATATTGGTATCACATTCTGATGTGACCTGCACCTGGGTGAGCGCTTTCTTTGTCTTGTGTTGTGACTGGAACTTCTGAGTCTCTTTTGCAAGGTTTCTAAGCTCTGCTTGCAGCTCCCGGAAACTCCAAAGCCTGGGCTTCATTGGTGCGATCCTTGCATACACCATCTCATCCATAAGCCCTCTTAGAAACTGTCGAGTGAGTTTACTATCACGATCAGGAAATTGCCTGCCCCCTCTCTGACTTTCCTCTACCGCTCTCAGTGTTGCCTCCAGAGCAATAGCATAAGAGCAGGCAGACTCTCCGGACCTCTGGCTGCGCTCATAGAAGTCGGCTAATGGATCAAGTGAGCCTTGTGTGTCGCTGTATTCAGCCCTGAGCTCCTCATACGCCTTCTCTGGAGTCTGGTCGTGGGGGGGTAGGTTCAGGACTAGCTTCCTGGCCTCACCGCTCAGGTGTCGCACAACAGTCGAAAAGCGGAGGTGTGTGGGGAGCTCGATTGCCTCCAGAAGGTACTGCATATCACGAACCCAGTCTTCTACAAGTATTTTGCTGTCTGGATTGCCAGTGAAGATTTGGACATTTTTTACCTGATGAGTTTGCATGAACCCACCATATGCAGCTGGTGGAAGGGTTGTGTTGGCTGCGGCTCTGACGGCAGCATTCATTGGGGGCTCATACGGACGTGGGTGCATGTGCGGGGTGGTGGATGGGTGTTGTGGGAGTGTGTTGTGGTACATGACAGCTCGAGGGTCTGAGGCAGGGGCTGTGTGGTTAGGGGCTACATGTTGCACTGCTAGTGGGGTGGTCACCTCTTGGGGGTAGAGGGCAGCAGGCTGTGACATATGCAGCTGGGGGATTGATCCATGCTGCAAACTTTGAAGGGTCTGGCCAGTAGAAGAGAGGTAGCTCATAATGTTCATCATTGGTGGCATTTGAAAGCTTGGCATGAGGGCCTGGGGCACAGGGGGATTATATGCAGGACCAGTGTAGACCTGGGGTTTAGGCTCGGCAGCAGGGCTTTGGTAAGGAGGGGTGTCTGGGTGAGTCATGGTCGGCCGCTGTACAGTTTGCATTTCCGTGGAGGTGGGGCACGAGAGGCTGTGAATGGGCAAAGGGTGTGTGTGCTGGTTCACACTGGCTTGGGCCGGGGGATTAGGTTCCACTAATATCTGTACAGCTGGAAGGGATGCACTGGGCAGGCTGTAGTCTGGCCTGCTGTTTCGGTGGATTGGTTTGGCAGCTGGGCTGCTGTCAAAACATAGTGAGGGTGCTTGCATTGGAGCTCTAGAGGTGGAGTGGAGTAGTGAATAGGGTAAGGTGACAGTATTGGGGGTGGTGGAGTGAGTGGTGCACTTAGTCCTGGGTATGGGGGCTGCTGACTGCTGTGGTGGTCTTGAGGGAGGATCAGCTGTTGGGTGGTGGTGGGGCTAGTGAAGTAGTTGTTAAGCTTTGGCCTCACTGATTGCTGTTGATTTGCAGCACTGGTGGTTGTTACGCCCTTGCTTGAAAGGTGGGGTTGTGTCTGGGCTGGAGTGTCACAGTTGTGGCTGGCTGTGGGCATCGGGGGCAGTTGGGAACCCGGTGTGGCAGCAGAGGCACCTTCTTGCTTTGACTGATAATCTGCATAGTCACTGAACATTTTGATATATTTTTTTCTAAATCACTATGACTGGTGTAACTGTTGGTGTCAAAACAGATGACTATTAATGATTCACTGTGTTCACAGAATAAGTTTAGCTGTGTATGCAAAATCTCCCCTTTTTTCCAGTAAATATATCAAAAAACAATAATCACTATCAACTCAAAACTCACATTAAACTTGAGTCAAAATCAGATGGTCAATACACAACCCTTAACCAAAACCAAAAAATTATGAATGATATATATCAGCTTAATGTTAAACACAGTGTTCCTATAGCAGGATCTCACATAGCACACTTTTACACAACTCAAATAACAGTTAAGTTTATCGAAATATCATAAAAAGTCTTCAAATGGATATAGCAAGCTTTCAACAGTCTTTAAAGGATATTTGAAGAGGTGAGTATCTTGCCAATGCTGCAACGCCGATGACAGTAGTTCAGTCCACCACACTGTCCAGCCAGTCACTGAAGGTAACGCAGTTCAATGCAGCAGCAAAGGCGAGGACGCGGGTCTCTGTATCTCCTTGGATCTCGAAGCACCACGATCCGGGTCACGGCACCATGATGCAACCCGCACTTTGCGTTCGGCCGTCGTCTCCCTACACGCCCTGGGACTCTGCGTTGTGTTTGTTGTAGTATGATGTTTGCGTGGAAAAGGAAGGAGGCGGAGGCTTGGGATCGTGGCTGAGACCTGGACACTTTACTGGCACTCGCTTACACTTCACCTCTCATCAATCAGCTGGCCGCTGGCCTCATCATACTCACAGCTTCCGGCAGACAAACAAAAAACATTTGATCAACGTAGCCTTTTGCCCGGGACAAGAACTAGGGGTACGGTGTTGCAAGAGGGACAAACATCGCCATTTGCGGCATTCCCAGGGGAACATACAGCGTAACAGTGCCACCCTGTGGCGGATTTACATTACTACCTTACAATAGTGTAACCGGTTATTTTGTTGCCCGTTGCAGGATTCGACACGGGGTGTACTGCGCCACAAGGTGACGTCACTAACCGCTCCGCTAATGGGTAGGCCCCTGACTAACTGGTCTGACCCTTTAGCCGAGCGGTTAGTGACGTTGTCTTGTGGTGCAGTATACTCCATATCGAATCCCGCACCGGACAACAAAATAACCGCTAACACACTCATTAAAACCTTTTTGTGAGTGAATTAGTTGAATTGAGTTTAAAATGGATGCTGTTTGATGTTCGACGGATTTGATTCCAACTGAAACCACCTGCAAGCTCTGTTCAGGCAATCCCAAATTGGAGGAAAGCCAGAATAGTTGGCATGAATGGTGTAAGTAAAATGCATCCTTTAGTTTAGTTTATTTAGTTTATAAAAGGACAGTGTGCATGAACATTAATCGTTTGATTAACCATATACGGCTGATTTAATGTCCTAATTTATATGCTCATGTCCATTACAGACATCTCTACTTCCAATAGAAGCTGTACTGAATGCCACATGATCTACCGTTATCAGGAATGGACAGATGGCAGCTTCATTTCATTCTGACACTGCAGCTTTGCCTTTACCTAAGGCACAAGCTTCAGGTGTGTAAAACGGTGTTAATGACAGACAACACAAGGTGTTATGACCTCCATTTATTCCATATCGACCCAGAAAGATTTCATCAATTGAAAATTGTTCAACTAACTATTGTCTCAAGATTTTCCAAATTCTCTGTAGCCCCTTTTCTGCTAGTGCTGCGGTTTCTGCGGCACTAACCAAAGTTAAATTGGCAGCCTATTCCACATCTGCAATTTATTTGCCCATTTTTTAAAATAAATACATTACACCAGGTACAGTGATTGCAGGGAATGATGTTGCTAGTTACAGTAGTACTGTGTTTTCAGCGTATTCACACCTTCCATTTCAAACCTTTTCCTGTCTTATTTTTTACCATAGAATCGCGTGTCAGTGTCTAGAGTCATCAGCTCTCTGGAGGCTTTGTGTGAAGAACGGTTTCCAGCCACCAACTGAATTGTTCAAGCATACTGCCACTTTGAGGCACTTTGCAACAGAGAATACACATATTCATGTGTAAACTGTGGGTTCTACCCCCCTGTGGTGGTTATGGACCTCCACAGAAAAGCAGTGTTCAACTTTGAGGGTAAGTTTTTCCTAAAAGTGCTATTTGGGTAAATTGCTTTTTAACTACTGTTTTGTAGGTGCCACATAAACTACAATGTACTTACTACTCATCCTCAAAGGATATTTTGTGTCTTATGTTGTGTTTGGTGATTGCAGTTAGTGAGCTGAAACAACCGAGTGATGACTTCCAAGGTGAACACAACATAGAGGCATTTTGGGAATCCGTCCATCTACACATGATAAGCAGAGGATTGTTTGATGGTGAGTGTTGTGAGGCCAGGTCAGGTCGCTCTCCATGGTTGCCAAAAGTGGGTCAGCAGTCCAGTGGAGCGCCGATGGGAGATCGGGGCGCCACAGTGTATATAGTTTGTCAAAAGAGTAAAATACACCAGGTCCCATCGGATGTGACTGCGTCTCCCCTGTATGAACTGTATTACATATTTCAATATTTTTGAAATTGTGGTTTTGATGCAGACTCTTCGCAGAATCCATTTGTTGTCCAACCGGCATATGACAATTGGGCACCATGGATTGGGAGGGAGACGAGGAAAAGCAGCAAAGTACTCAACACGGAGTATGAAAAGGTCCCATTGCAGACATCAAACTAGAATAGGGTCTAATTGGCTTTTCAGATTTCATCTTTTCACCTTTTCAAGGCATGGCAAGGTTTTTGCCCACTGGACAGAGCAGTCCAAAGCTCTACTGAGAGGTGACCTGCCTCCTGTCTTCAGGCTCCTGTAACGGGGGCAGTCCTATGCTGTTCTCTGTTGGTCAGCCTGCTGCATGCCCGTCACTCTCATCATTAGCTCTGCGTTGTGTTCTAGTTGGGTGGGGCCCCAGGTGTTGTGGGGGGCCCTCAGTCTCTCATCATCATCATCATGATCAAGGAAGGAGCGGGGACACACAGGACTCTATTTGGCCCACCTTGCCATTTATTTTGGTTTCAAACCCTTCGACAACCGTCCAGTCCTCCAGCGGGAGCGGTGTTTCTTACGGACGTGGGGGTCGAAGTTCAACCACTGCCCGGACTCCACTCGTGTGCGTTAGAAGGAGAAACCGTCCACGGGACTCCGATGTAAGAAAGGATAAACAAGTATTTTATCCCACAGCTTGCAGTATCTTCTTACAGGGATACTCAAGGTTACGTTCTCCTCAACCAGCAAAACTGTCCCACGGTAATAAACACGTGTGGCTCGGCTCGATTGCTGCTTGAGACTCCTCCCACAAAACAAAAATGGCCTCTCCCGCGTTCCCTCTTCCGTGTACCCACAAGACCTCTCTCTTAAAGCGACAGTACAGGTATATGACGGTCGTTGGAAAACATACATAAAAGTAAATAATGACATAAAATAAAATGTAGTAAACACAAATAACAGCACACAGACAGGATTTGGTGATATTTCATACTCAAACAAAATAAAATAAAAACACTAATTTTAACCTGGTTACACTCCCAATACTCCGGAAACTGACGCTTTCAGAAGTCGTCCAGGTCAGATTGAAATTCAGTTTAACTACCGGTATAATCAGAACCATTAATAACTAATCCATTCAGGTGCTTCAAACACTTTATTAACCAATGTTGAAAAGTGCATTGTTAAATAAATATATTTTTCAGTCATCATCTGTCTTGTTGCTCTCTCACATTACAGGAACATAACGAGGGCTTAGAACCAGAGGGGGGTAAGTGACATTTGACAAACTTTACAGGACACACAACAAAAAATGACCATACATTGTCATTGCGTGTTGTGTTTTTACGATATTTGATGAATTACTCTGGGTTGGTTTAGAATTCACAAGTTGTCCTTTGCCACACATCCCTAGAGGTTCCTCTACACTACTTGATGACCACTACACCCACTACAGCAAAGATGGCAAAACGTGCAAGAGAAGCCCGCAGGTCTGCCCATGAAAGATTGGTGGACTTCATCACGAAGCTGAAGGGGTCGGACAAACGGCTACTGGTATGATACCAATAATACTAACGCTTATACATAAAAACATTTCTAATAGCAAAAAAGATGATCACAGCCTGATCTTCTGCGGAGCATTTATTTGACATGGTCTTTGTTTCTATAGGACATAATCACAGGTGAAGGCAGCTCCAAGTGGCTGGTGAATTTCAGGTCTGCGAAACCAGACAGGGTCTTCACCTACCTGGAAGAAGACGACCACATTGATGAAGTTTTTAAGCACATCAACTTGGTCCTCAAAGGAGCCACAAAATGTGCACCTTACGTCCCAACGACAGAGTTCCGGAGAGTCAGCTTCGTGTTGGATGTGCTGATGCCTGAGGTGAGGTTTAACTCCACCATCTAATCTTAGTTACATTGATTTCAATACTTGTCTGTTTATCCAGTCATCAAAGCCTGTATTATAACTGTTAAAGGGCATTCCGTGATTTAGTGAATGGGTTACGCTCGCCCCACCACTAATTTGTAGCGTGTTGTAAATATGGGACCTCTTTTAACTGGAGGTTATCTATCTCTACCAGGCCATTGTCCACGCTCTTGTGGCAGTGGACAACCTCTCTGTAGCTGAGGCAAAGAGAAGATTTAACGCGGGACCATTGTATGATGAAAGGTACAAATGTCTGAAATCATTCTACCACTTTGTGCCTGACATCCCCTAGCTGTGTTAATATTCATGATACACCATGAGTTCTCATGTCCGATCGATTGTATTTCTTCTCTCTCCTTTTCTCTGTCTCTTTTCTTTTCCCAGTGTATTCTTTAGTGAAGTGCAAGAATTTAATGATATTATCAAGATGCAGAAGAGGCAGTAGATCGAGGCCGAGCATTAATATTTTTATTTTTATTTCTATTTTAACTTTATTTTATTTATTTTGTTTTGATGTTTATGTTTATTATTATTATTATTATGTAAAACCTCAACCACATTCTGGAAAATGCTGGACCGATGATAACACTGAAAAATAATAAAATAAATTACTTTAAAAAAAAGAAAAAGAAATGTAGTCTGCCTTGGGGGCCCTCCACCCCGGGGACCCCCACCAAGCCCCTGGTCACAGATGTTTACCATGTGAAGATGTCAAATGTTGCACACAATGTCACATTAATGAAGATTGTTGTTATATTTAACCATATTATCAAGATGCAGAAGAGGCAGTGGCTCGAGGCCGAGCATAAAGGCAGGGGTGACTTACATGTGTAAATGTATTGTTTAGTGTGTTCATTTTATTCTTTGACATTAACTAGTTTAACAAGCCTGTTCATTGACCGTTATTCGCATCACGTAAGCATACGTGAACGTGCTCGTTCACACAGTAGCCTTGGTTAAGTTTAGTCTCTTTACACAATACTGAGGTGCTTTGATAACAACATGTACAAATATATGTACTGGTTTATTTACATGGATAGACAACATGAATGTAATGGTTAGAAATGTGCGTCTGCCTCGGGGGCCCTCCATCCAGCCCTCCAACCCAGGGACCCCCACCAAGCCCCTGGTCACAGATGTTTACCATGTGAAGATGTCAAATGTTGCGCACAATGTCACATTAATAAAGATTATTGTTATATTTAACCCAATTTATTCTGTTTGTACATGCATATTAACCCTTAATAGAGTGGGATATCCCACTGTTATTATGGCTAAAACAAATAGTCTCATTGTCATATGTATCTTAGACTGTGTGCACAACGGCACTGGCAATTGTAAGATATGACTGCATGAGAGGAAATGCCAAATTTCTCAGTTGAGTACACATCACATTAGGGATCGGCTTGATAGGTTTTGAAGATATTTTACATTTAGACATTGAATACTAAAAGCCTATGTTGACTTAACTACTACTTCACCTGGGCCCTATACTACAAAGTGAGTTTGTGCGTGTTTGTAAGTTTCGGTAGATAGCCCCTTCCGTCTCATTTGTCCCAGCAGTAGATAATGGAAGGTTCTATGGGTGTGTTTAACCTGTGGTTAGATAAGGTACCATCTTATCAGAGCCTGTGTATTGTGCTCACAGTGTTTGCTCAAAGGGGCGTCTGTTTGCCATTGAGTCTAGAGGTTATTTTGCCCTCGATGAGCTTCTGTAAATCTTACCATGATTGTTACACACTCAGGCAGTGACTTTCTGTATCCGATAATAACTGATTAATGAGGGTCGAGTCGTTAGAAAAATAGCCCACATTCTAACCATCCATAGCGAACGTTAGCTGGCATTCGCTAGTGTTGTTAGACATCTAGCTCAGTGTTTCTCAACCGGGGGTCCGCGGACCCCTAGTGGTCCGTGGTGTAATTGCAAGGGGTCCGTGAAAATAAAATATCTTTAAAAAAAAAGATCCTATGACATTTATAGAAATAGGATTATTTTACTCAAATGTGACTGAGACCTTTATCTACCTAAACTATAAAGGGTAACAGGACTTTTTTCTCTAATTACATCTGTTTCACAAGTGTAATTTATTGTATTTTAATAAGAGATCTCGCTCCCGTTTGCATTGTTAAAAGTTACTGCATAAAAATTCTGTTGTTACATATATCTGAAAGTTACTGAATACATATTCTGTTTTGTTACATATATCTGAAAGTTACTGACTACATATTCTGTTTTGTTACATATATCTGACAGTTACTGAATACATATTCTGTTTTGTTACTTTTATCTGAAAGTTACTGCATAAGAATTCTTTTTTGTTACATTTATCTGAAAGTTACTGAATACATATTCTGTTTTGTTACATATATCTGAAAGTTACTGAATACATATTCTGTTTTGTTACATATATCTGAAAGTTACTGCATAAGAATTCTGTTTTGTTACATATATCTGAAAGTTACTGAATACATATTCTGTTTTGTTACATATATCTGAAAGTTACTGAAAACATATTCTGTTTTGTTACATGTATCTGAAAGTTACTGACTACATATTCTGTTTTGTTACATATATCTGAAAGTTACTGAATACATATTCTGTGTTGTTACATGTATCTGAAAGTTACTGAATACATATTCTGTTTTGTTACATATATCTGAAAGTTACTGAATACATATTCTGTGTTGTTACATATATCTGGAAGTTACTGAATACATATTCTGTGTTGTTACATATATCTGGAAGTTACTGAATACATATTCTGTGTTGTTACATATATCTGAAAGTTACTGCATAAGAATTCTGTTTTGTTAACTATATCCAAGTTACAACTGAAAGCTCTTATTTTTGCCCCAAAGAGTGAATAAATGCTATAATGCAATTTAACATGCAGTTTGTACTGTTTCTATCAAATTGCAACCCCCCTCCCCCAAGATCAGGTGGAGGGGTCCTCAGGGTAGATCAGAAATACGCAGGGGGTCCAGGACCCCAAAAAGGTTGAGAACCACTGATCTAGCTAACGTAACGCAATTGCTAACATTGTTAGTTAACGTAGCGCAATTGCTAACATCGTTAGCTAACGTTATCTAGCTAACGTAACGCAATTGCTAACATCGTTAGCTAACGTTATCTAGCTAACGTAGCGCAAGTGCTAACATCGTTAGCTAACGTTATCTAGCTAACATGACGCAATTGCTAACATTGTTAGCTAACGTTATCTAGCTAACGTAGCGCAATTGTTAGCTTGCGTTACGTTAGCTAGATAGCTAACAACGCTGTCAACTGCTGAGGTCACGTGATTTCCTGTCAACTGCGGAGGTGCCTCTCGCGGAGGTCCGCCATTTTGTCTGCAGCCAGCTGCTCTTGGTTGTGTTTGGGCGGGGTTGTTGCTGGTCCTCTGGTCTTTGGTCAGCGACAGTGCTGCTAATGCTAACGTTACTGCTATTGCTAGCCTCGTCGTCGGTCGTCAGATCCACCAGATCTTCGCGGTTGTCCTGAGAGGTCGCGGCTGACTGAGATGAAACATAATTTGTAAGAGGACGACACGACGCAATCAGCTTCTTCTTACTTTCTTGCGTTTGAATAAGCCTGATTCATGATTTTTCTTCTCCATTTTGAAGTTCCCTCAAATTCATTCATAAAACTGTCCAGTTCTGTCAAGCGTGACAATGCTTACTCACGCCCCCTTCTGGCAGTGTGACGCAGTTACACCTCACAACCAATCACAGCTGGATCACAGCTCCGATGCATCATGAATAGTCGTACAAAAGGCTATAGCCTTTATAGGGGCCGTTGATATCTATGTATTGGGGCCCCGTACTGCACTGTACTTTTTATCATTAGCCGACTGAATGCGTCGGAGTCCCGAGACCCGATGCGTTCACGGACGCTCGTAAACTCGGCAACAGAGCTCCAAACGGGGCCCCCCGACCTTGTGGGCCCTGGGGCGACCGCCCCCATGCCCCCGCTCTGGCTCCGCCACAGCATGTGTCTATTACAAGTTAACATATATCCATCCCATCCATCCATTATCCAAACCGCTTAGTATCCTGCTCTCAGGGTGGCGGGGGGATGCTGGAGCCTCTCCCAGCAGTCACTGGGCGGCAGGCGGGGAGACACCCTGGACAGGCCGCCAGGCCACCACAGGGCTAAATAGTGTGTGAGCTGAGAACTATGGCCCACACATCCTCTCTTAAGGCCGTGTAGGCCTTAATTCGTAATACGGGGCCTTTCATCAGGCAGCGTAGGCCGCGATGAGGATTATGGCCTACATGACCTCTCAGCAGGCCGTGTAGACCGTACATACATGTTCACACAGAAAGGCAGCATGCGCTTGTGTGTGTGAGGGGGTTTGGTGGTGTGCGTGAGTGTGGCTGAGAATTATGAGATCTTCACCTTTGTGGATTTTTTGAGGACTTTGAAATGCATATCGGGTTGTAATGGGAAAGATCTTTTTTTTGGGGGGGGGGAACCTCTTTTTTTTCTTCTCCCAATTGTACTTGGCCATAATTCTCATAATTCTCAGCTAAACTTATAATCGCTCTTAATTGGAAAAGTGTTAATGGGCCAAGAATTGGAATATGGGTTAAAGAAATGGCTTCTTACATGTCAGAGGGAAAGATGACGTATGTTGTTAGACATAAACAAAATATGTTTGCTATCTGGAGACCTTTTATGTAGTTCTTAAGGCATAATGTCCACGTTGTTAACCTGCTTCAGCAGGTACAAGCTTTGAGGAAGTAGGGTACCATCAAGATCTTGTACATTGATCTACCCTTCGATAGGGACGAGTTATGGAGGGAGAACAGGGTGGAAAATGTTTGCTGTGCTTTATATCATTGTTATTGGTTGTATAATCTGTTATGTGCAAACTGAAAGGCAATAAATATCTTGTTAAAAGATAAGATGCCGGCCACAGCCCCATGGTACAGACGGCCATGATCTCCACAACTCACCGGTCGTCTCGCCCAAACGAGCACGATAAGTAACCAGCCCTCCCTCCTCTCCTCCACCAACCACAGGCTGACATTACATGCAGAGAGCAGGGGGACGATACACCGACGCCCCTCGTACTATTAGAAAAAACATAGGAATGCCAGAAAAAAGTGCACTGATTGGTTGAAAGTGAAGTGCATTGGTTAAGGTATATAGTTGATATATGAGCGCGCGTTCAATTTATTGTCATATGAGTCACATGTAGATATTCCCCTGAAGACATCAGCAATAACAGCTTCCGTGCAAATAATAGGGATACTCCCCCCCCCCCACTTTTTCTCCCCAATTGCACTTGGCCAATTACCCCACTCTTTCGATACAGGACACTGCATATAGGCCTGCGAATAGGACACTGCATCCCTAATGAAGGGGGTCGGTTTGGTGGTCTTAGTCCAGTCTTTTGTTCATGGAGAGGAGGAGATTGGCCCTCCTGATTGCCACTGATTGTCCTGACATGGTGAAAAGTTCATTCTTAAAGTAATCTGGTGCCCCTCTGAACCATGTTTAAATCATCTGGATTTCTGATGACGGCGTAAAAGTCAAAATCAAACATGAATAGAATAAAAATCAAATGTAAATACAACCAAATAAAACAATTGTTTTGCAATATAATAAATTCAGGGTCAAGGCTACATAAACAGTTTATCCTTTTGAAGATATCATCACTGATATTCATTCGTTCATTATCCAAACCACACACACGCACACACACATTCACACCTAGGGACAATGAAGTATGGCCGTTTCACCGGACCTACCTGTCTTTGGACTGTGGGAGGAAACAGAGGACGACCCGGGACGACCCCCAAGGTTGGACTACCCCGGGACTTGACAGCTGATGACTGCTTATGGCATGAAACAGGCTTGTACTGTCTCATCAAGACTTTACTCGACTCACTGGGTTATTCTGCTCCTCATTTGTTGAGCACTTTCCCTTCCGCTGAGTGTTTCTTTTAACAAAGTCAACGTTTTATATTTAGAGACACATAAACGTATACAGCTTTTTCCCCGAAACCGTCAATGGCGTTGTGGGTGCTCAACTAACGAGGAGCGGAATATCAGCCCGGATACAGGAAAGTGTATTAAATCTTTTTTCCCTGTATCCATGTTGATGTGTAAGTATAGTATTTTGGTGGTCTAGAAATGAACTCTCCGTCCCATGTTGCACTCAATGGGAGTCGCTCTGGGAAAGTGCGGCAGCTTTTTGAAGTATGGGCCACTAGTTTTCATACTTAGTCCTCCAGAACTAAACCTAAAATGGTTGCACTTCCACACCATCCCCAGGTGAAATTACAGTTGCTCTTCCTTTTTTTGACGCTGACTGTCCGTTTCTCCCTTCGCGGCACGACGCTAAAAGCAGCAGGAAGCAGAAATCCACTTCCTCGACATTTACGTCACAGTGGGGCTGCATAGGATGTTCAGTCTGTCAAACTAATCCGAGGAGGAAAAAAGAAAAACTGTTTCATGAGGCGTGGCAGATTTTGTGCACAGCTGCGTATTTTTGCTTTGGAGCCGTTTTAGCTGTGCAGTTTTAGCAGTTCTCCAATGCTTGAGTGTGTGCGTCAGTTTGAGATATTTTATTTTATTTTATTTGTTCAATCAGGAATTGGTGGAGTGCACGGGTGTTAATGTGCTCAGATGTTTGGAAGCCATTTGGGGTTGGAGGAGGTAATGGTCCATGCGATCCCCTCCTCGTCGGTTGTGATCAGCTTCCTCTCTGCCCATCTTTTCTCCATCCATCTTCTCTGCTATTTAGTCTCTACTCATCTGTCTACCTCCCATCTCTCCCTCACCGATCTCTTCTCTGACCATCTCTTCACTAGCCGTCTCATGAGAGATTAGAGAGAGGCTTCCTCCTCCTGCCTGTGGTGGAGGTGGCTGGCAGATTCCAGTGCGGCCCGGTCGAGGGCAGCCGTCATCCTTTCCTCCTTCTCCTCCTGCTGAGACAACTCACAAGTCAGGATCTGAGCCTCCGGATTGTGAGGAGGAGCTGTATGTGGCCCCTCTGCCCTTAGGGGTGCTTTCTTTTTGAGGACATCGCTTTCCTGGAGGAGTTTCTTATAGCTCATAAGGAGCACCTTCTTCTCCTCACAGCTATTAGAGCTGTCATCCATTTCCTTTATTTCCCCCCCCCCCATCTGCTCAGTTTTGATGACAGCTTCTCAAATACCATCTTCCATCTTCTCCAGGAGGGATAACAAGTCCGGCTCCCTGGCCTTGAAGCTGGCCTTCCTCCGGTCAAAGGCTCTCTGAACCTCTTCAGGGTCGAGGAGACCCTGCTCCACATTGACTTCCTCCACCCCGCGTCTCTCTCTTTTCAGAAGAGACCTTTCTTCCTCACATCTCTCGAGGCCGGCCTCTTTCTCCTCGAGAGTTGGTTGCAGCATGAGGTTCTCGGGTTCGAGCTCTTCAGTGAGTCGAGACAGTGCAGCCAAGCTTAGCAACGGGGTCGCGTCATTGTCTTGGCTCTGGTGAAATGGGCTCCCCCTCTCTTCTTCTTTCTCTCCACAGTGTGGGGATCCCCCCCCCTCATCTGCTTTCTCTTAATGATCTGTAATACCAAACTATTTAATTTTTCATAAAACAGCTACCCTTTGTACTCGTATCATAGCCAACATTATACTTCACTCGAGCCCTCCGACCTTTTTGAAGTCCCCGTTTGGCTATAATCCCCCCTCTGACCACAGTGGCAGAGCGGCACTGTTCGTCATCCATGCTGAGTCTATTGCAACTCGCCTTATACTTCTGGGATGGAAGCAGGAGGGTTCCCCTCTGCTCATATCCAATGGGCTGCAGAGCTAAAGAAGTTTTCACTAGTGGAGAAAATAAAGTTTACATTGAGTGGCTCTATAGCCAACTTCTACAAGATAAGGCAACCATTTGTCCCATACATCAGAATCAGAATCATGTTTATTGGCCATTTAGGTTTGCACATACACGGAATTGGACTCCAGTTTCGTGGCTCTCTCAGTGTACTTAACATAGGATAACAATCTTCAGATATTTACACAAGGACTGACTTCTACAGGTGAAAGAAGAGGTGATAAGGTGCAATGGTGCAGAGAATATATCAGAGATGCTGGAATAAATGTTAGCAGGTTACTTACTTGAGGACCTGATGCCTGAGGTAGATGACATGACAGAGTGTACCAGTATACGTGCAATGGTACAGTATATACAAAACGGTTGGAGTTATTGACAGTTTAAAGCATTCATTTGAATGATAGCCTGCAGAAAGAAACTGTTTTTGTTGTTTTTTTCTGGTTGTTTTGGGGTACAGTGCTCTGTAGCGCCTGCCAGAGGGGAGGAGCTGGAATACGTTGTGACCAGGGTGTGACGGGTCTGCAGTGATGTTGCCTGCCCGTTTCCTGAGTCTGGAGATGTGTACGTCCTGAATGGAGGGAAGGTTTGCACCAATCCTATTCTCTACAGATTTAACTGTCCATGTAGTCTGTCCCTGTCCTGTTTGGTGGCCGAGCCGAACAAGAAAGTGACGGATGTGCAGCGGAGAGACTGGCTGGATTTCCTGAGCTGGTGGAGAAAGTACATCCTCTGCTCGGCCTTTTTGGTGATTGTGTCTATGTTGGACGCCCACCTTGGGTCCTGAGAGATTGTGGAGCCCAGAAATCTGCAGGTTTTCACCGTAGACACTGTGCTGTTGAGTATGGTGATGGTGGTGGTGGTGGTGGTGGTGGTGGGGGTGGTGGTGTGTTGGTGGTCTCCTCCTGAAGTCCACTGTCATTTCCCCTGTTTTGAGCGTGTTCGGCTCCAGATTGTCATGGCCGCACCAGAGGGCGAGCTGATCATCCTGGATAAGGCCAGTGATGGTTGTGTCGTCCGCAAACTTCAGGAGTTTAACGGCCGGGTCAGCTGAGGTACAGTCATGCGAGGGGAGGGAGAGGAGCAAAGGGGAGCGCACACATCCCTGGGAGGCACCAGGGCTGATCGTCCGGGTGCCGGATGTGATTTTCCCCAGCCTCACCGGCTGCCTCCTGTCTGTCAAGAAGTTTTTAATCATGGAAAAGTTGAAACCGTCTTACTCCAACCCGATGTTGATATCTTCTTCTGTTCCAACCCAATGTTATTACAATGTAGATTGACCTTAGAAAACTGTGACTAATGTATGCATACATTTAACTATCCTTTTATTAGGTTTTTATGAATTTTTATTCCTTCTTATTATTATTACTATCATAATTTTGTATTTCCTTATGTGCATGTGTTTATGTGTGTGTGTGTGTGTGTGTGTGTGTGTGTGTGTATAAAATTTTATTTTATTTGTTTGTTTATTTGAATAGGGACAGTGCATATTAATGAACCTTGGTATCGCAGATACCCATGCAAATATGCCGGATTGGCAGGTCAAAGCAAAAAATAAAAACAGATGTGGCACGCCTCAACACAATACAATAATACTAAAATACACAACAATACATACAATACAACCTTCTACACCCCACAAAACCATACACCACAATACACCACAATACACTACAACATAATACCATGAAACACACAAAGTGGGAAATGTGGGGCATTCCCTTATTGCAGAAGGTGTGTTGTTCCACATCTTAGTGCCCTGGATTGATAACGCTGTTTGACTGCAAGTGGTGGGTCTGAAGGGTACCCCACAAGCCCCTCTAGTGGAGGCCCTTGATGCTATTCTCGTACTGTTTGTTCTCATGTTAACGTTTTCATTTATCGGAGGAGGGGCAACACCATGGAGTGACTTGTAGACAGAGCAGGCACATTTGAATGTTTCAAAATTCTCGAAATTTAGAAGATTGTGTTTCTCTCGAATGTTGCAATGGGGAAAAGAAGAAGGCTTTACGTCGAAGACTTTTATGGCTTTGTTTAAAGAGTGATACTATTGGTTTGAGTGTTGGGTAACCCTTTAGTATGGGGAACATATTCTAAGTAAAAAAACTTAATTACTAGTGAATTAGTAATGATCAAGATGTCACTTTAGTATGGGGAACATATTCTAAGTAACAACAACTTAATGTACAGTAATTTAACACTATGAACACTTGTAGTTTTGTGTGTTGTTATGTAAGAACAGAGCATATTCATTAAGTGTTAGTAAGGCAGAATAACTCTTCTTGTGGTACTACCACCTTATAAAGGCCATACTAAGCAAAGCATATTGAGATGGTACTACTAATAAGCAATACTTCTGAGGTTATAGAGGGACAACTCATAGTTAATGGCTTACTGGTTGTATAATAAGGCCATGCAGAATAAGGCATTAATGAGTACGTAATAATGACCAATTAAGAGCCAATATGTTGCTAATTTGCATGCTAATAAGCACCTAATCAATGGTGACTACGTTCCCCATACTAAAGTGTTACCGAGTGTTGTTGTTGCACTATTAAATGACCAGTTTGTAAAACAGTATTCAATATGAGGAAAAAGGAAATCATCGAGTGAAGAAACATCCTAGCAGCATTTTCTGATAATGATGATCTCATTTGCCTAAAATTATAAAGACTGAATGTAATAGCTTTTGATATCTTTTTTTTACAGGATTCTTAAACGATAATGTGGAGTCCAGTGTAACACCGAGACGTTGGAATTCTCGAACAATGTCCAGCTCTTCCCCTTCCAGAAGTGTGTTACAATGTGTCCTTCTTATTGCTTGCTTAGAGGACATCATGCATACGGGTTTTCCCCACTGGATTGTTTTACTTCTTAGTTGCCGAGCTCTTCCCCCACCGCTGAGTGCTGCCTTTTACAACGTTTACATAACGCTTTGTCACGCACTCATCATTAACTGCTGCTGCGGGGTTAATGATCTATCTACACTCACCGGCCACTTTATTAGGCACACCTGTCCAACTGCTCATTAACGCAAATTTCTAATCAGCCAATCACATGGCAGCAACTCAATGCATTTAGGCATGTAGACATGGTCAAGACGATCTGCTGCAGTTCAAACCGAGCATCAGAATGGGGAAGAAAGGTGATTTAAGTGACTTTGAGCGTGGCATGGTTGTTGGTGCCAGACGGGCTGGTCTGAGTATTTCAGAAACTGCTGATCTACTGGGATTTTCACGCACAACCATCTCTAGGGTTTACAGAGAACGGTCCGAAAAAGAGAAAATACCCAGTGAGCGGCAGTTCTGTGGGCGAAAATGCCTTGTTGATGCCAGAGGTCAGAGGAGAATGGCCAGACTGGTTCGAGCTGATACAAAGGCAACAGTAACTCAAATAACCACTCATTACAACCGAGGTATGCAGAAGAGCATCTCTGAACGCACAACACGTCGAACCTTGAGGCAGATGGGCTACAGCGGCAGAAGACCACACCGGGTGCCACTCCTGTCAGCTAAGAACAGGAAACTGAGGCTACAACTCGCACAGGCTCCCCAAAATTGGACAATAGAAGATTGGAAAAACGTTGCCTGGTCTGATGAGTCTCGATTTCTGCTGCGACATTCGGATGGTAGGGTCAGAATTTGGCGTCAACAACATGAAAGCATGGATCCATCCTGCCTTGTATCAACGGTTCAGGCTGCTGGTGGTGGTGTAATGGTGTGGGGGATATTTTCTTGGCGCACTTTGGGCCCCTTAGTACCAATTGAGCATCGTGTCAACGCCACAGCCTACCTGAGTATTGTTGCTGACCATGTCCATCCTTTTATGACCACAGTGTTCCCATCTTCTGATGGCTACTTCCAGCAGGATAACGTGCCATGTCATAAAGCTCAAATCATCTCAGACTGGTTTCTTGAACATGACAATGAGTTCACTGTACTCAAATGGCCTCCACAGTCACCAGATCTCAATCCAATAGAGCACCTTTGGGATGTGGTGGACCGGGAGATTCGCATCATGGATGTGCAGCTGACAAATCTACAGCAACTGCGTGATGCTATCATGTCAATATGGACCAAACTCTCTGAGGAATGTTTCCAGTACCTTGTTGAATCTATGCCACGAAGGATTAAGGCAGTTCTGAAGGCAAAAGGGGGTCCAACCCGGTACTAGCAAGGTGTACCTAATAAAGTGGCCAGTGAGTGTATCTATCTATCTATCTATCTATCTATCTATCTATCTATCTATCTATCTATCTATCTATCTATCTATCTATCTATCTATCTATCTATCTATCTATCTATCTATCTATCTATCTATCTATCTATCTATCTGTCTGTCTGTCTGTCTGTCTGTCCATCCATCTATCTATGCTGGAGAGGGGAAAGTCCCACTACAGGCGGCGCCACCAGGCGTTCCCACGTTCATCGTCGTCTTGCGAGCCGCTTGCGCGCGTGTACCCGCTAAGTAGCGCCCTCTTCCGGTTGGAGGAGGCTTTGCGTCTTTTCCCACAATGCCGCTCTGCCGCAGCGGACCGGAAGTGGCACGTTTATTGACAACATGGCCCCCGAGCAGCTTCTGGATCGGGGGGAAATCAGGATTTGACAGTTGTCCGTCGGCAGCGAGAACCCGCGGGTTTCCGGCGCTCCGCAGGTGCGTCTGGATGAATGAAGGGAGCCGCGGACTTCCGGGATGGTGTCGCTGAGCTGAGCTGAGCGCCGAGTCAGAGCGCCGAAGCCGTCATGTCGTTTTTCAAGAGGAAAGGTGAGGAAGCGCTCGCACCGACGGTGTGACGTCAAGGTTTGCCAGGGGTGACTTTTTTTTTTGTTTGTGGCTCGATCGTCCCGTTTCGGGGAGGGGGGGGACGACGACAAATACCGGAAAGGTAAAGGCGGGTCGAGATTAACGCCGCTCGCTGCTTCGGCGAGGCGGCTTACGCCCGGTCCCCGCGTTTAGCGTCCGCTTGCTAAGTTAGCTTAGCCGGCTCCGTCCACATGACCGATGCCCCCTCGATCTCGGATCTCACGGTGAGATCCGCCCCGGTGTGTACCGGAAATGGACCTCGTCACTAACTCTGCCGCTGCCTGGTTTTCCAGACACGTGTACGTTATCTTATCGGTAAACCGAAGAGCGGACTGGCGCGTCCGCTGCTCCGCTGCACCAAGCCCCCTGCACCTGAGCTGGGGACTGCTAGCAAGAGGCAGAGTTGCTAGAGACACGTAACGGATGTCTTCACACAAGTCATTCTTAGCCACAGCTGCTGCAAGTACAACAATAATGCATGCACATCAGCACACACAGCTCAGTACAACAGTAATGCATGCACATCAGCACACACAGCTCAGTACAACAATAATGCATGCACATCAGCACACACAGCTCAGTACAACAGTAATGCATGCACATCAGCACACACAGCTCAGTACAACAGTAATGCATGCACATCAGCACACACAGCTCAGTACAACAGTAATGCATGCACATCAGCACACACAGCTCAGTACAACAATAATGCATGCACATCAGCGCACACAGCTCAGTACAACAATAATGCATGCACATCAGCGCACACAGCTCAGTACAACAATAATGCATGCACATCAGCACACACAGCTCAGTACAACAGTAATGCATGCACATCAACACACACAGCTCAGTACGGCGGACGGACTTTACACTGTACTAAAGTAATATATATGAACTAACAGAGACATGACGCAGTAAACAAGGCACTGCAATGTACTACAGTAATACAAATTAACAAATAGAGGCACGGTACAGTAAAATGGACCATATGCTGTACTACAGTAATACATATGAACTAACAGACACCACAGTAAATCAGACAGTACGCTATACTAGAGTATAACAGAGACATGACACAGTAAATCAGACAGTACGCTATACTAGAGTATAACAGAGACATGACACAGTAAATCAGACAGTACGCTATACTAGAGTATAACAGAGACATGACACAGTAAACAAGGCACTGCAATGTACAACAGTAATACATATGAACAAATAGAGGCATGGTACAGTAAAATGGACCATATGCTGTACTACAGTAATACATATGAACAAATAGTGGCACAGTACAGTAAAATGGACCACATGCTGTACTACAGTAATACATATGAACTAACAGACAACACAGTAAATGAGACAGTACCGCTATACTAGAGTATAACAGAGACATAACACAGTGAGACAGACATTATAATATATTACGGTAACATGTGGACTGATAAGAGATATAGCAATAACTCAGTCACACATATGATGAGGACATACTGACAAATCTGAGAGATAAGCTTTGGTCAGGCTGTGTTTGTTGGTTATTACTAAGTTATTGTGAAGTGCTGACGAAGTGAGTGCTCCGCATCATCCACGGTTATGCGTACTTTATGTGTGGACGTTGTGAGGATACAGTGGGATAAAATAGAATTAGCAAGACAAATGAGATTGTTGGCTGTGAGCGGGACCTTTATGAGTTTGTTTCAGTTGATGACCGGGAGCTGAGATGCTGTTTGCATAATACAGCCCAAAAAACAAGATATCATCTTTATATTTGGAGTGTAATGGCTTTTAGCTAGATGCAGTCTGATCTGAAGTTGTCGTCATGAAGTATACTGGCCTTCCCAAACCTTTTTCAGATGCGGTGTGAAGGAATTGTTTACAATTACATTATAACCACTATTAGTCAGTACTTGCTAAGTTGTACAAACTTAAGAGACTGGTATTTCTGTTGCACAAATACACCACATAAGCGGTGTCTGTGCGGTCTACACTGGCCATTATCTAGAGAAACGAATGACTGAATACATGTTGTAGGAATAGATGGCTTGTTAACGTGCTGGTTCTGCTCCAGCCTCTTGCACCTTTGTCAAAGTGTGTAGTCTTTTGTGTCACAGTCAGCCGTTACACTTGGCCTCATATTACATTAAATTGCTGGAAAATTACCAATTACATTTATAAGATTTTATCAAAAGATTATAGTTTTCTCGGTTTGACAGAATCATTAGATACAGTTGAGTGCGTTCGGTGGAATATAGCTACAGATCTGCTGATCTTGGAAAACCATTAGCATATTTTGGCTTGAAAACAAAACACCAATGAAAAGAATGCTGATAATCCTCACTGGTTCATTATCTCAGAGTGTAGTCTTAGAATGAAGCTATATTTGCGTTCAGAAAAGAGCAGTTGCTATTGTCATAATTTCAAGTTTGTGCACAAAGTATTGCCATGTTATTAACAGCATAGAAGTGTCTGTGTCAGTGTGTCAACCGTGACACAAAAACCAGGTTTCGGAGAACATAGGAGCACTTTCCTGGCGCTGCACTGTTGTTGTGTTATAGCTGTCTGTGTGTGAAAGTGTGCTGTTTGTCCATAGAGTACGCCTCGCCGTCATGGTCAGTGTTGAATCGATCAAGTCTCATTTAATGACACTGTAGTATTTTGGTTTTCCACGTGGAAGATTTTGGAGACATTTCGTTGCATGCAAATAACACTTGTGAAAGCAGATGCTGGTCATTAGTTTGAGTTGGGTCTCAGGTTTTGTAATTCAGTAGTTTGCTTTTGATATGGAAAAAAATAGAAACCTCTCCTCTCTAATGTGTCAGCAAAGGGTCTCAAAGATTAAGCCTGCTAAAAGTAAAGGCTTGTTTAGGTGATAATCTACTGTCGATGCTATCCCAGCCTCTGTCCTTCCTCGGGTTACTCGTTCCTTCACTGATAGCCCGAAGTCTTCAGAAGAATGAATTTTCGTGCTATTCACCCAGGGCTCACGTTGCATGATGTAATGGGGGGAGGGGGGGTGAAATGAATATCTTGCTGTAATATTTTCTCCTGGCAGTTGCCTAATGCAAATATGAGTGGTGAGTCAGTGTAGGAAATGGTAGCAAACGCCCGGGTAGCGTAGCGGTCTATTCCATTGCCTACCAACACGGTGTCGGCGGTTCAAATCCCCGTGTTACCTCCGGCTTGGTCGGGCATCTCTACAGACACAATTGGCTGTGTCTGCAGGTGGGAAGCTGGATGTGAAGAGTAGGGTAATTGGCCAAGTACAATTGGGGAGAAAAAGAGGGGAAAAAATTTGTTGAAAAAAGGAAATGGTAGTAAGGATCTCTGCCAGTATGAACTCTGCTCCACTGTTACCCTCAAGAGAACATCTCCCATTGATTACCTGGCCAAGTGCTGTGCTTTAGTATTATTTTTGAGATAGGCAATAGGCTGTGTGTGTGAAAAAAACGTTAATGCATGTCAGTACAAGCTTGTTAAGTGTGACACAAGAAACAAGCTTGTACTGAAATGCATTAAGTTTTTTCCTACACCTGCTCACCTCTTAATATTGGGCAGCACGGTGGCGCCCTGGGTTCAAGCCCCGGGGTAGTCCAACCCTGGTGGGTCGTCCTCTGTGTGGATTTTGCATGTTCTCCCCGTGTCTGTGTGGGTTTCCTCAGGGGGCTCCGGTTTCCTCCCACAGTCCAAAGACATGTAGGTCAGGTGAACTGGCCGTACTAAGTTGTCCCTAGGAATGAATGGGTGTGTGTGTGTGTGTGTGTGTGTGTGTGTGTGTGGGCCCTGTGATGGCCTGGGGGCCTATCCGGGGTGTCTCCCCACCTGCCGCCCAGTGACTGCTGGTAATAGGCTCCAGCATCCCCACGACTTTGAGAGCAGGATAAGCGGTTCAGATAATGGATGGATGGAGGGATATATATATATACACACACACACACACACACACACATACATATGATGGTAACTGATTTATGTAGGAGTTCCCTCAATTTGTTGATGCCATATATTGGAATAACCACAACTCACTTGCATATTTGAAAATAAGTCAAGTTCCATGGTTGAGCGGGGCTATGCTGTAAGGGTCATAGTCATTTAGTTTAATGGACGTCTGTGTAAACTGCAGCTGCACACTTGAGCACATAGACCAAGTTCATGACTCTTACAAAACACTATTGAGGATAATATTCCAATGGAAAGACCTTGTTAGTCCTGCATAGCATCCCACACAAAACAGTTATCCCTGGCGGCAAGACAGTGTAGCTGCAGTTTTTATTGGTATATCCCATGTTTCAGTCTTTTAGCGTCACTTCTGTATGTCTTTCTTGAATAGGTCATGATGTAAATGGGTATCTTGTTACTACCTTTTCAGGGTTGTTCTTTGTTCCACCCCCTTCTTTTCCACCCCTCAGTGAATCCATGGCATGATGTTTTGCTTGTTGACTTCTCTTTGTATTGTCAGTTTGAATGCTGAAGTATTCTCCAGTTACAGCGCCGCTCTCATTTTTCTCCCCCACAGCCAAAAGCAAAGAACCTGAGAGACTGGCAGATGTAAGAGTCAACAGAGGTGAGCAGGGCACGACGTGTGGAGATGTTGGAGCTTTGAATGTGACACAGCATTGTTGTCTAATAAAAAGCCCTTGTTTGAGGGACTCACTCTGAAGTTGTGTTGAAAGCAGCACAGATGAGGGTATCTGATCTGCAGCTCTCAAGTTTTCTTTGACACATTCATAAAAAGACTGGGCCGGTCTCTGCCAGTGACTCATAGGAATAACTTCAGATCTGACTGAATCGGCTGTAAGGCAGATTGTTTATGAAGTTCAAACACTGCTGCTGAGATTGTCACGAGAACGTAAGGTCTCGGTGTGACCTCCAGCTAGTGAGTGAACTCCCCTCCCAGTATCGCACTTTTGACTCAAACAAACACTGAGAGGTCTGTCTGGCCCAACTCCTCTCATGCCCCCCAGCCTCCATACCCTAACTGGGACTCCTTTCAATGGATTCAGTCAAAAGATCTTTTCACAAAACTGTCTCAGATGCTGTAAATTCAGGCTGCCACCAATTTGCCCTTAAGGCGCCATTGAATATGTCTTTATTTTTGGGCACTAACCTAACTGATCTTTCTCCACCCCCCCAGGTCCAACCCCAGCCCCAGCTTCAGCTCCAGCCAGCCCTCACTCCCCGTCCTTGGTCCTGAGGAACCACAATGCCATCCAGGAGGCAGCGGGGCCCAGCCATGTGGCTATCAACGCCATCTCCGCCAACATGGACTCTTTCGCCAGTGGTCGCACCGCCATCCTCAAAAAACAACCGAGCCACATGGAGGCAGCCCACTTCGGCGATCTCGGTACAGAGCTGTTGTTTATTTGTTGAAACCTAGTTTTGATAATACTCATATATCACATGCTTATTGTGCACATCATCAGCCTGATGTCAGGCAGTGTTATTTTAACGCTAGAACAACCAAGCCGGTCATTTTACCATTTTGGATTTTCAAGTTAATGTTGGTGGAAAAAAAGAAGATACAGACCTACTGCTCCCTGCATTCTCCTAAATTTGCATATATTTGCATTAAAATTAGTTTCAGATCAATTGCAAAAAAAGGTTAGGATAAGATCTACTTAAAACGACCATGAGCAGTCACAATGACCGCACATGCGTGATCGTGCGCATCATGTCACTATTTATGACGTTTGTTGGTCACATCATTTCTTTTGCGAAGTTCATTGTTCTGACCTAGAGACTTCTCCAGTGCAGAGAAATGGTCTAAACTTGATGTTTGATTATTGTCAACATGTCTGGTTACAGACACCGCTACAGACACACCATGACTACCACTCAGGCATTGCAGTATTTCCAGGCATTGGACAGCGGCCATTTTAAATTGTTTGAAAAATAGTATTAAAGTTGTTAACATGTCGTTTCTTAACAGACATAGTACTAACATATACAATGCATTAATGTCTCAGTTGGTTTTTTACAAACCCCAATTGCAATAAAGTTGGGACGTTGTGTAAAACGTAAATAAAAACAGAATACAATGATTTGCAAATCCTTTTCCACCTATATTCAATTGAATACACTACAAAGACAATATATTTAATGTTCAAACTGATAAACTTCATTGTTTTTTGCAAATATTCACTCATTTTGAATTTGATGCCTGCAGCACGTTCCAAAGAAGCTGGGACAGGGGCATGTTCACCACTGTGTTACTCCACCTTTCCTTTTAACAACACTCAATAAGCGTTTGGGAACTGAGGACACTACTTGTTGAAGCTTTGTAGGTGGAGTTCTTTCCCATTCTTGCTTGATGTACGACTTCAGTTGCTCAACAGTCCGGGGTCTCTGTTGTTGTATTGTGCGCTTCATAATGTGCCACACATGTTCAATGGGAGACAGGTCTGGACTGCAGGCAGGCCAGTCCAGTACCCGCACTCTTTTACTACGAAGCCCCGCTGGTGTAACACCTGCAGAATGTGGCTTGGCATTGTCTTGCTGAAATAAGCAGGGACGTCCCTGAAAAAGACGTCGCTTGGATGGCAGCACATGTTGCTCCAAAACCTGTATGTACCTTTCAGCATTAATGGTGCCTTCACAGATGTGTAAGCTACCCATGATGCCATGGGCCCTAACACACCCCCATACCATCACAGATGCTGGCTTTTGGACTCTGGGCTGATAACAATCTGGATGGTCCTTTTCCTCTTTAGCCCGGAGGACACGACGTCCATGATTTCCAAAAACAATGTGAGATGTGGACTCGTCAGACCACAGCACACTTGTCCACTTGGCGTCAGTCCATCTCAGATGAGCTCGGGCCAGAGAAGCCGGTGGTGTTTCTGGGTGGTGTTGATATCTGGCTTTGGCTTTGCATGGTAGAGTTTTAACTTGCACTTGTAGATGTAGCGATCAACTGTGTTAACTGACGATGGTTTTCCCAAGTGTTCCTGAGCCCACGTGGTCATATCCTTTACACAATGATGTCGGTTTTTAATGCAGCGCCGCCTGAGGGGTCGAAGGTCACGGGCATTCAGTGTTGGTTTTGGGCCTTGCCGCTTACGTGCAGAGATTTCTCGGGATTCTCTGAATCTTGTGATGATATTATGGACTGTAGATGATGAAATCCCTAAATTCCTTGCAGTTGTACGTTGAGAAACGTTGTTCTTAAACTGTTGGACTATTTGCTCACGCAGTTGTTCACAAAGTGGTGAACCTCGCCCCATCCTTGCTTGTGAACGACTGAGCCTTTCGGGGATGCTCCTTTTATACCCAATCATGACACTCCCCTGTTCCCAGTTAACCTGTTCACCTGTGGAATGTTCCAGACAGGTGTTTTTTGAGCATTCCTCAACTTTCCCAGTCTTTTGTTGCCCCTGTCCCAGCTTCTTTGGAACGTGTTGCAGGCATCACATTCAACATGAGTGAATATTTGCAACAAACAATAAAGTTTATCAGTTTGAACATTAAATATCTTGTCTTTGTAGTGTATTCAGTTGAATATAGGTGGAAAAGGATTTGCAAGTCATTGTATTCTGTTTTTATTCACGTTTTACACAACGTCCCAACTTCATTGGAATTGAGGTTTGTATCGTGACAGAATATAGAGTTTAAAATCCAGCTGTCATTTTGATCGCCCATGGTGTTTTAGGTAGGAGTAAGATCCCAGTGGTTCTGGTGTGAAGGTGCAGGTGTTCTTCAAGGTTTCCCTGAGTAACCTGCTATGGATGTTGAGATGGATGGAGCTGCAAAGGCCTGCTTGTTCAGTAGGGAGGCGAGTCCAGGTTGCCCTACCGGGCATTGGTACTGCTTCACTCATACATGAGTTCATATTTGACCGCCACTCAAACTTAAGACAGTCCTCCAGAAGAATACATAAAGGGAAACACATTCATTTTTTATTGGTATTGGCCTGAAGGATTACATGGCAGCTGGGTGCACAGCAGTCAGCTGACGTGAGCTTGCTGAAATCTGAGTCAGTTGAAAAGACTGGTACCCGTAGCTGGATGTGACTGCTCATGCTTAGGTTAAAAACTTGCTGGAATTTCCCTCTAAGTAGGCTGGAAGGTGTCCCGTCTGTGTCACGGTGTCCATATAATAGCCTCCTAGTAAACACTGCACTGACATTAAATTCTGTGTATTTCAGACGAGCGGAGGAATGTCATGAATGGCGCTATAAGAGGTGGCAGCCCTGCAGTCTGTCTTTGTTGTTTGATGACGGTGTTGACAGGACCTGTAAAGACAGGTCTCGTAGAGACTGCCCGGTGATGAGTCACGGACGGGTGGAAGAACCTGTTGTCACTGCTGCACGGTGGTGTTTCTGAACAACACGTGGCGCTGGGCTGGGTATCAACTGGGGCCTCAGGGCTGAAGGAAGAGGAAGGAGGAAGTGGAGAAGGAGTTCAACAGTCAGAGAGGGCAAACTTCCTTGTCAGTTAACCCCGATAATGTGCCCTCTTACTGGAGCTGATACCACAGCCTCATAGTTCAAGTTGATTTAGTTTTATAAGTGACGGGACTTTTCCTCGGCAGTCGCTGGCTTGACACAGGATGCCGAGTTTCACGATGATGTTTGATGAATGTGGCCCGAGGCAGTAAACATGGGAAGTATAGTGTAGACAGAACACATCCGCTGATTTGTTTTATGCTCGTGCAGCCGCCAAGGATTATCATGACAATTGATTCATCGTTGGGTAATGAATCGGCGTATTCGGCTAATTGTACATTAAGTAACCTTCTCGGTGTTGAACTGACATGTTGTAGGAGCCCTAATGGATTGAAAGAATGGGTGCAGTTACTGTATTAATCAGTTAATTGGAATACAATGAATTAAAGTGATGCACTGAAAATAAAAAGGAAATATAAAAATGTAGAGCGAGTATTGGTCAGATTTTCCGCTACACCGAAAAAAATATTTCACCAACTTTGTCAGGGATGCCAGATTGTGCGCTTGTTACACAGCTTTAGTGCTGCTCAACTTTAAGTGAACTCAGTTTTCAGAAATGGCCACTGGTTTGTTTGTGCGAACATTGCATTGGAAATGACACAGTTCATGCAGGGAGCTGAGTAAAACCACCTGTGACCTCAGAACACGCGTCGTTTCATAACACTGAGCTCATCCAGTTTGCATTTACAGGATCTGCCTGAAAACCACACAGTGTGTCACTCGTTTGTGTCCTTTCAGGTTAGGGATTTGTGTTTTTTAGGGATAGGTTGTTCTTAAACTGTTGGACTATTTGCTCACGCAGTTGTTCGCAAAGTGGTGTCCATAAGTGTTTTTGAGGGATAGGATGTGGACAGTCTTTTCCTACGTGGTCAGTTTTTCTTGATAAGTAAAAAAAATACAAATTATATTTGTTCAGCTCTTCACCACACCGGGTTCCCAGGGAGGCTGTGTGAACTGATAGAAAACCTCACTTGTGTGATTTTAAGACAATATGCAAAGCTGTGAACCGAGACCTTGGCAAAAGCGTGTCATGTAAATGTGTGCGTCTTTGATTTGTAGCTCAAAACAGTATCACTCAGCCGTCGCGGTGCGAAAACGGTTCCTCATGTGTGTAACGTACACCCACATGCAGCTTTTACACAGGGTTGTAGGCTGGTAGAGTCCTGTCATCCCAGTCCCCAGAGTGTCTCTGAGGTATCTCTTAGTCCTGTGCCCTATGTGTGTTTTCCAGGACGCTCCAGTGTGAACAATCTCTCACAAGAGACCCGCTCGCGGCTGTCCAAGACGGTGGATCAGATTCTGCAGGACAACGTAGCAATGCCCTACTACATCCAGTTCATGGAGGTGCGAGGCACCGACCACCTGGTGCGCTTCTGGCTGGAGGCCGAGAGCTTTCGATCCACCAGCTGGTCACGGGTCCGAGCACACAGCCTCAACTCGGTCAAACACAGCTCCCTGGCCGAGCCTGTCCCCACCACCCCCGACGGCCAGACGGAGGACCCCCACAAACCTGGGGCTGTTGCCCCTAGAACCACGGACACTGGCAGTGAGCGCCCCATGGCGCAGCTCACACACCGGGACTCCTTCAGCACAGAGGCCGGGCAGAGGCCTGGCACGCCCCGAGCGGAGACCCCCAGCAGGCAGCCATCCTCAAGAACAGGGACGCCCTTCAAGCTGCAGTCAAACAGCGCTCTGAGAGACCTCTCTGACAAGCTAATGAAGAGTGAGTTGGCTTGTAGAGCCATTCTTTTTAAACTGTTTGTCAATGTGTTTATGACTCCCCAGTGGGTAACTGTATCCTAAATCCAAGCCCACGAACCAAAACAAAACTTATCCCTTATCGAAAAATAACCCTTGTGGTTTAAAGGCTTGAGTTTCTTTGGAGTTACTCTTCGAATTGAATGTTAGTGGAGTCTGACCAAGACGTACACCAGGGTCAGCGGGAAACAATCACACTTTTCTCTGTATGTACAGATGGGTGATAAATTAAAGGAAATGATCGGAATGCGTGACCCCTACAGTGTGGAGGTCCGGGGGCTCTGTTATGCTGTGGGGGGATATTTTCTTGGCATGGTTTGGGTCCATTTGTCCCCTTAGAGGGAAGGGTCACTGCAAATCAATACAAAGTCTTTCTGAGTGATCACCTTCGTCCTACGATGAAACATTTCTTTTTTCTTTATTTTTTTTACCCCCCCCCCCTTTTTTTTTTCCTCCCCAATTGTATTCGGCCAATTACCCAACTCTTCCGAGCTGTCCTGGTCGTTGCTCTACCCCTTTGCTGATGCGGGGAGGGCTGCAGACCCCCACATGCCTCCTCTGATACATGTGGAGTCACCAGCTGCTTCTTTTCACCTGACACTGAGGAGTTTCACCAGGGGACGTAGCACGTGGGAGGATCCCGCTATCCCTCCCAGTTCCCCCTCCCCCGAACAGGCGCCCCGACCGACCAGAGGAGGTGCTAGTGCAGTGACCAGGATACATACCCACATCTGGCTTCCCACCCACAGACACGGATGCCCGACCAAGCTGGAGGTAACACGGGGATTCGATCCAGTGATCTTTATGTTGGTAGGCAACGGAATAGACTGCTACGCTACCTGGACGCCCCTGATGAAACATGTCTATCCTGATGGGAGTGGTCTCTTCCAGGATGACAATGCCCCCATCCACAGGGCACGAGGGGTCACTGATGGTTTGATGGCCATGAAAATGATGTAAATCATATGCTATGGCCTTCGCGGTCACCAGATCTCGTCCCAGCTGAACACCTGTGGGAGGTTTTGGATCGGCATGTTAGACAGCGCTCTCCACCACCATCATCAACACCCGAAATGAGAGAACATCTTTTGGAAGAATGGTGGCCATCCCTCCAGCAGAGTTCAGAGACTTGAAGAATCCATGACAAGGAGCACTGAAGCTGTTCTGGAGGCTTGTGGTGGCCCAGCACCTTACTACCACACTTTATGTTGGGTTTTCCTTTAGTTTGTCACCTGTCTGTATTTGTGTGTGTGTGTGTGTGTGTGTGTGTGTGTGTGTGTGTGTGTGTGTGTGTGTGTGTGTGTGTGTGTGTAAAATCACAGTGTTTTTCCTTTTTAAAGTCCCGTTGTATATTCTAGGATGAAGGACACTACTAGTAGCTTGTATGACCAATAGCTGATCATCCTACTCTTGTGTGTGTATGTGTGTGTGTGTGTGTGTGTGTGTGTGTGTGTGTGTGTGTGTGTGTGTGTTTCAGGTATAGAGCGAGACGCAGTGAGCATCTTCACCAAATACATCTCTCCAGATGCTGCCAGGCCCATCCCCATCACAGAGCAGATCAGAAACGACATCGTTGGTAAAATATTGATGTTTCATGTGGACTTTAACTAGCAGTGATATAAATTACCTGTGGCCAGTAAGTCACAAAGCTCAACTGATAGAAGCCATTCTGACTTGTTTTTTTTTTTTTGACATTTTATGTGGTTAGATGAAAATTGAGTGCTTTAGTTTTAGTATCTGTAGGCGATTCAGATTTTGTGCGGGTTTTTTGTTAAAAATGTGAAGAAGTTGTCAAGGAGGACACAGTAAAATCCTAGCTTTATTTCTGTAGTGGTCCCTGCGGTGATGTATGGACATTACTACCTGTCTGTCTGTCCGTTGTGTCGGTCTACTCTGTCTATTTTGTGTCGATGTATTCTGTCTAGTTTGCCTGGAGTGGTCACTTCAGAACATATTCTTATCAGTGTTGACAAACTGGCATAAGGACAAAGGATGGGTGGAGAGATACTGTAGATATAGATGAATATCTAGATGCATAGACATATGACAGAAAAGGAGAACTCTACAGAGAAAACAAGACAACGTTGAGCCATTTGAAGACGTGATACCAGATAAAACGTTGTGAGTCCGTGTGTTGTAGTGGAGTTAGCATCTCGGTTCTGATCTCAGTCCTTGTTGGATCGATGATGTAACTAAAACTAAAAAACCCCTTCATCATCAAATGTGCTGACTATACCTCTCCCCACTCTCTGTAGCGAAGATATGCGGAGAGGACGGGCTTGTGGACCCAAACTGCTTCATCATTGCACAGTCTGTAGTCTTCACCATCCTGGAGCAAGAGTGAGTGTGTTTTCCATTAAATCTCCCACAAGCGTTAACGTTCCCGGTGCTGAAGTTGACAGTTGCTGTGGGTTGTCCACCAGCCTGTCATCGAGATGACAGAAGGACTCCTGTCCTTTGTCATTTCCCAGCTGTGAGCGCTGCAGGTGTGTGTGTTTACCTCTGTTCTCCACCTCTCCCTGTCATTCCCAGGCACTTTAGTGAATTCCTGAGGAGCCATCATTTTTGTAAATACCAGATTGAAGTGTTGACCAGCGGCTCTGTCTTCCTGGCGGATATCTTGTTCAGTGAGTCGGCGCTCTTCTACTTCTCTGAGGTGAGCAGGTCCCATGTTTCCCCAGAGTTTTTGTTTTACAAGTCCACTGCATTGTCTTGTTGGTGCAGTGCAAATAGAGCTTTAAAAAAGAGCACAATGGGCCTCATTCATCAATCGTTCGTACATACAGACTTGTTCTTACACATCTCGAGAATGTTTTAGGCCTGTACTTTGTCTCAGAGACCAGTGTCGAACCCAGGTAACCCCTGAACAGTGTGTGTGTGTGTGTGTGTGTGTGTGTGTGTGTGTGTGTGTGTGTGTGTGTGTGTGTGTATGTATGTGAACAAATGACAGCCTACGTCCTTCCTCTTGCAGGTTTTAAAAGAATGCAGAGTGAGTCTTGTTTCAGATGTCTTAGGAGTTCTGCATCTTTTATTTTATTTTTCTAGTACATGGAGAAGGAGGAGGCAGTGAATGTGCTCCAGTTCTGGCTGGCCGCAGACAACTTCCAGGACCAGCTGGCAGCAAAGAAGGGCCAGTACGATGGCCAGGAGGCCCAAAACGATGCCATGATCCTCTATGACAAGTAGGACATCACTCTGCTGCTCAGAAATGTGTTTGTCCTCAGAAGCACCCTTACTGTGTTTCCATCAAGAGACAAACCCACAGCCTGAAACTGGGAGACGCCGAGATCGTCAGACGTCTCTGGCTTTAAGCGAGAACGTTTAGGTGTTGAGCAGAATGTAAAGTGAAGAAGGGTCGACCTACTTATTTACCTAGTTATGCTCTTCACCCCTATGGGGCATAAGGCATCGATAGTGTTCCAGGCAATAAGTCACCCATAACCCCCTTTTTAGGTTGGGCGTTGGGCTAACAACCCCACCTTGTAAAACAATCTTTGTTCTGGAAACTGCGAAGGGTCGACCTGACCTCAGTTATTTGAACACTTCATATATTCGGGTTGTTTTCTGCCTTCTACAGGTATTTCTCACTCCAGGCCACCAACCCTCTGGGCTTTGGTGACTCTGTGCGGATGGAAATAGAGTCCAACATCTGCCGAGAGGGAGGGCCTCTTCCTGAATGTTTCACCACTCCCCTCAGACAGGCCTGGACCACAATGGAGAAGGTAAGATACTCAGATGCCCGCACACAGGAAATCATTCAGTTCATATCAGCTTATCAAACAAACAATAAGCCAGATCTTTTAAAGGCCAATACTACTCAAGTGCAATATTTATGAAGTTACTTTCTCTTCCCAAGCCAAAGAGCAGAGCATTAAAACTCTACTTTGTGATGTCACCCAGATACACAAGCAGGGATTTAAGGTTTGGTTACGATAGACTGACTTTGCTTACTGTGTTGTCTGATGTCTTACGCCCAGATCAGTTTCTTGCTGGTAGTTATGCCATCAGTCATTCAGAAGTTGCGCCCTGATGTTTAGAACACCGTTCTGGTTTCCAGCCAAGTCCTCCTCTCTGTCCTCTCATTGGTTCTTTGTGGAGACGTATACCCGTGATTAATCAGAGGTTATGGGAAAACTCGGTTTTTGTGTTTCCAGCTGATGTGATGTAGAAGTGACCGTCCATCTGTGCACCAAAGTACTGCTGAAGCCATCAGCCAGCTAGTCAGTCGACAGCAAATTAATTGATTATGATTTTTAGTAGCCATTAAATTTTACTTATTTATCAGATAAGAATACCAAATATTTGGGCGGCACAGTGGTTAGCGCTGTCGCCTCACAGCAAGAAGGTCCTGGGTTCGAACCTCGGGGTTGTCCAACCTTGGGGGTCATCCCAGGTCGTCCTCTGTGTGAAGTTTGCATGTTCTCCCCGTGTCTGCGGTGGGTTTTCTCCGGGTGTTCCAGTTTCCCCCACCGTCAAAAGAAACACGCATGTTAGGGTTCATACTCCTGTCTGGGCCCTTGAGCAAGGCAATGGGAAAAGAACTGGAGTTGGTCCCTGCTGCGCCAGCCCACTGCTCCCTAGCTACACACATCACAGCTAGGAGGGGTTCATTTGCAGTAAATGAATTTCCCCAAGGGGACTAATAAAGGAAACTTAATTAGTTAACTTAATATTTTCTACTCACAGCTTCACAAATGCTTAGATTTGCTTGCCTTTCTCCGGTTCCCACAATACCATTATAGAGTGTGTACTTTCTGGGTATTTTGGCTGCTGGTCATACTAGGTAAACAGTTTTAAGACATCACTTTGGGCTCTGGTGACTGCGAAGGCCACAGCATATTATTTACATCATTTTCATCCTCACCAAACCGTTAGTGACCCCTCGTGCCCTGTGGATGGGGGCATTGTCATCCTGGAAGAGACCACTCCCACCAGGATAGAAATGTTTCATCAGGTGCGTCCGAGTAGCGTAGCGGTCTGTTCCGTTGCCTACCAACACGGAGATCGCCGGATCGAATCCCCGTGTTACCTCCAGCTTGGTCGGGCGTCCTTCAGACACAGTTGGCCGTGTCTGCGGGCGGGAAGCCAGATGTGGGTGTGTGTCCTAGTCACTGCACTAGCGCCTCCTATGGTCGGTCGAGGCGCCTGTTCGGGGGGAGGAGACTGGGGGGAATAGCCTGATTCTCCCACGCGCTACGTCCCCCTGGTGAAACTCTTCACTGTCAGGCGAAAGGAAGCGGCTGGTGACTCCACAAGTATCGGAGGAGACATTTTGGACATTTTATAGATTGACTGATGAATCAGTTACTGGAAAAACGTGATTGGACTGACCAGTAATGAAAATACTTGTTAGCTGTAACCCTAAACCACAGTGATAACATTTAAGGTTTTGTGCGGCTTTGCCCCAAGACATCTCTGAGCTGTTGGTTCTGTGTGGGCCCGTGTGCAGCACATCTGTATGAGCTGCTGGTTCTGTGTGGGCCCGTGTGCAGCACATCTGTATGAGCTGCTGGTTCTGTGTGGGCCTGTGTGCAGCACATCTGTATGAGCTGCTGGTTCTGTGTGGGCCCGTGTGCAGCACATCTGTATGAGCTGCTGGTTCTGTGTGGGCCCGTGTGCAGCACATCTGTATGAGCTGCTGTTCTGTGGGCCTGTGTGCAGCACATCTGTATGAGCTGCTGGTTCTGTGTGGGCCCGTGTGCAGCACATCTGTATGAGCTGCTGGTTCTGTGTGGGCCCGTGTGCAGCACATCTGTATGAGCTGCTGGTTCTGTGTGGGCCCGTGTGCAGCACATCTGTATGAGCTGCTGGTTCTGTGTGGGCCTGTGTGCAGCACATCTGTATGAGCTGCTGGTTCTGTGTGGGCCCGTGTGCAGCACATCTGTATGAGCTGCTGGTTCTGTGTGCAGCCTGAAAACCGGAGGCAGGACTGGTTTTAAGCTGTTTCAGGACCGAGATGAAAAACTAAAGCTGACCGGGGTTTTGCTGTCAGGGCCTCTAAACTTTGGGACGGCTGTCCCGAGGAGCTGAGGCTCATGCCTGCAGAGGCAGGGTCACTTTTTAAGTATTACTGTAAGAGTCTCCCGTTATTTTTGGCAAGTATTTGTTTAATTCTTGTTCGTATTTGCTCACATTTGTTTTAAGTGTTTTTGTTTTTAAGTCGTACCTGTTTTTGCAGCTTTTTTTGAGAAGTGTTAGGTAGATAGCATTTCTATTGTTTTTATTTTTAATGTAGGAATTTGAAGCGTAAAGTTGAGTAGTATTACCCTTTAATTATTACCTCATTTTGAAGATTGCAGAGGGTGGTATTTTTTGGGATTGCGGTTCAGTGGCACAAGGTTATATTTGTGTGTCTGTCGGTTAAAATTTTCATCATTTTCTACTTAGATTGTTCCTTTGACCTTTACGTGATCCCCACAGGGGCTTTTCAGTACAAATCCCCTGCATGTTGTGTTATTGAATTCCAGATGTAATGCCGCTGCCCACAGTCGAATGACCATGGGTTTAAAACTAGCATCAAGTCACGAGGAACAGTAACAGCACCTTTAGTTTCTTGTCCTCTTACACAGTTCACCAGTTTTTGTATTCCCGCAGGTCTACATGCCCGGCTTCCTGTCCAGTAACCTTTACTACAAATACTTGAATGACCTCATCAACTCGGTGCGAGCGGACGAGTTTGTGAACACCAGCACTCCGGGTCAGGCCGGGCCCACTGACGACCGGTCAAGTTCAAATTCAAGCGAGGGCTCTCATGCTCAGGTAACCTCCCCCCGCACCCGACCCACATCTTCAGCCCCTCTAGGCGTAGACTCCTACCTGCTGACATTTAGACCAATCTCGTCTTGTTAGACATCTAGAAAAACAGATTTTTATTTACACTGGAAGAGCTCGGTCTCGGTGGAGGCCTCTTTAGGCTTCTTTGGGTCTCGTTCAAACGGTCTAGACAGGCTTCGAAATGTGATGGTCATACCTCCGACAGCTACTGAACCGACAATATGTCTTTTGTAGTCGTTACAGCAAGGATCCAAAAAAGCAGCGGTGAAGATCCTGAAAAACTTTGATGAAGCGATAACGGTGGACATTTCCAGCCTCGACCCAGAGTCCTTGTATCAGCGTCCATACGCCGGGTGAGCCTCGTCTATCCGTCATCCTCTGACTGCGTAATTGGTACAAGACTGTGAATTAGGTTACATCCGCATCCGTCCTGATGCCACGCTTAATTTGAGCTGGATTGTTTTGTTTTTTTGGGTCTTGGATAAGGAGACTTCTGTCTCAGCTAAAGCACTGACAGTATGGTCACTTATGTCACAGACTGTGGCAAAGCATCTTTTCAAAGACATTGCTAAATGCCACGTGAGTTTATATTGTCGGCCTCCTATTGAAATCGACTTCTGTAATGGACATGTGTGTACACACACACACACACACACACACACACACACACACACACCCTCTGTGATAGTGGTGTTTGTATGGTTCATGGCTGCCTGAGGCTCAGTTCTGTCCCATTTGCCGAAAGAGCAACAATCTTAATTTGTTTCCTCATCTCCGTCTGTTTAGGAAGATGACGTTCGGGAAGGTGAATGAGTTGGGTCAGTTTATTAGGGAGGCTGAACCGGAGCCTGATGTGAAGAAATCTAAAGGTAGGATATACAGACACATGTCAGCCTGTGGCTCTCTCTCTCTCTCTCTCTCTCTCTCTCTCTCTCTCTCTCTCTCTCTCTCTCTCTCTCTCTCTCTCTCTCTCATTCATGTTGATATAACTGAGTTATAATTTCATCCAGTGACTGCTTCTATTCAGTTAATAATAATAGTAATAATGGGGTCCGCGGCGGTGTAGCGGTCTCAGCATCGGCTTTGTGTCGATGCAGTTGCCCACTGGGGACCGGGGTTCGCGCCTCGGTCGTCAGATCCGACTACGGCCGGACTCGATGAAGCAGCAATTATTGCCAACGCCGTCTTCGGGAGGGGGGCGGAGTCGGCTTGTGTTCGTCACATGAATGCGTCTCTGTGTGTGGGGAAAAAGCGGTGGTTTGGCCTGGATTCGCCTTGTCACGAAAGTGGGGAGGCGTCTCCTTCGAGACTGCCGGCCGGAGAGATGCAGTTGGCGAACGCATGCAGTACGAGGGTGGGTGTTTGAACTAAAATAGGGATCGATTGGCCACTAAATTGAGAGAAAAAGGGAAAAATCAGAAATAAATGTAAAAAATAATAAAAATAGTAATCATAATAAACCATAACCTTGGAAAACATGTGAAATGCCCTCCAACAAACAGCACTCACTATGCTTAGATCTGAGGAGAGGATAACAGTAGGAAAGATATCCAGTATTTAGGTGGTACGGACGAATGGAGTGATGCAGATGTCTCAGATGTTGTACTTTTTTAACCGTATTTCACCAATCAGAAGGCAAGGCTGTCCATCATCTCTCCCTAATGTAACCACATGCGTAGAGAGGACTTGTCCTTCATGTGTCATTAGCAGAGGGTCTTAATAAGAAGCATCTTTGTCAAGGAGTGAATCCCTTGATATAGAAGAAACTCAACTTTACCTCGAGAGCACTTTTCAAAGTAGGTCAGGTCATCCTGTAGTGTGTATGTGTGTGTGTACCTCCACGTTCAGACCATGACCTGAAACACGTACGGCTGACACAAGAAATGATTCCCCTTTG